>NC_141691.1:1481726200-1482121200 GCF_964263255.1 Lissotriton vulgaris
GGAAAATTCATCCTCAAAGACAGAAAAAGATCTGTCATGAAGAAAAGACTGCAACCAGCAAAGTGCATTCCCTATAACACCCAGCTCGCTAAGTCTCTGAATCAGAAGGGAGTGGTTGACAGTATCGAAGGCTGCGCTGAGATCAAGTAAAATGACAGCAGCACAGCCTCCGCTATCTAGAATTGTTCTAATATCCTCCATAAAAGCCAATAGGGCGGTTTCTGTTCCATGCTTAGCCCTGAAGCCGGTCTGGGTAGGAAGGAGAAGATTATTACCTTCAAGAAAAGCTGCAAGGGCAGTATTGGCATCTTTTTCTGCAAGTTTGCTTATTGTTGGGAGGAGGGATATCGGCCGGTAGATGCCCCAGTCATCAGGATCCAAATTGGGCTTTTTTAAGAGAGCCTTCACCCTCGCTTGTTTCCAGGCCCGCGGGCAACACCCGTCGTAAAAGATGAATTGATCACTTCCTGAATCATGGGAGATACAATCGGCGAGACCTAATTCAGAACTGAAGTCGGGGCAGGATCGTCCGGAGAGCCGGATTTCAGCTGTTTAAGAAGGGCTTGTGTCAGAGGCAGCGTAAGAGGAGGGAAGGATTCCAATAATGACTGTTGTTTTAATATTGTAATGTGTGGGAGGGTTCAAGATTCTGGGGGAATAGCTTATAAATGTTGTCAATTTTATTGGCAAAGAAATTAACAGTTTCATCACATCTGCGTTGTGCTTCAGATTTGTTGATAGGCAGACTGGGAGGAGTAATGAGTGCCTTAGCTATTTTGAAGATCTCACGAGGAGCATTCGCTGCAGATAGAATTCTGTCATGATAAAAATCTCTTTGAGTAGTTTTTAATTCCTCTTTATACCTTCTCAGAGCCTCTCTATAAGCAATTTTTTTGGGGCTCAAAATAATTCTTCTCCATTTTCTCTCTAACTGTTTGCAGGCCTGCTTCATTGTCTTGAGTTTAGATGAGTACCATGGCTTTTTGGCCGTGCCTAAATGATGGGAAATAGTGGTGTTTGGGAGGACCACTTCCAAAGATGACGACAGCCAGTTATGGGGCAGTCAGGCAGCAGTGTCTCCTAGACTTTCGTAGCGAATCTGCACGTGTACCCCAACGTTCCTGAGGCTCATGAAGCATTAGATTTGACCCATAACAGTCGACATTCTGCGACTATTGAATCATCTAGTAGGTACATATCACGACCTGCACTAGATTTCACTTTTGTAAATAACTACATGTTTTAACTAGAGATACGTGAGTAAGGTGGGGATCTGTGTACCTTGTCCTGAAGAAGGACCTTAGTCTCCGAAACATGTTGACACACACACATGGGAGGTAGTGCACATAGTCTTGCATAATACACCTCCATTTTTCTGCACGTTTTTAATAGCGCCAGCCCGGGGGCAGATTAAAATTGTTTTTTACCCCACGAGCCAGGCTCTTTTTAAACATGACTCGCCGTATAACCTCACCACTCATGCACATAAATACCTTCAAACACACCACACATAGTCTAAAAAGTGCTCCTGCGTAGTCGCCGGTCGAAGCACGCCGCATCCCGTAGAGGGGTGCGAAGACCCCAATATTGAAGCATGACACCAAGGGTCCTTTTGGTGTGTGAGGGGTATTTTACAACACAGGGTGCTCCCAACCTGAGAAGGGAAACCCTTCCTTAGTGGATTCCTCTTGTTTATTTACTACTGACTAGGGAGAACAAATCCATCTATATACTCTATCTCCCCTCCTTGTTAAATAACTTTACAATGTGGACATCTATGGCCATCCTGCCCAGGGTAGAAGGACTGTTTTCAACTCATGAGCAGCTCACCTCTCAATTGAATAAGAGAAGCCCTGGTATACGAAAGGCTCTCTTGGGGGGCAGGATCAGGGGTCCTGGCCCCTGGGCACCATAGGGCATGGATGGGTGCAGACGGGCTTGCCTATGGCACGCCTTCACAGCGCCGCCGGCACGGCCACGTCCGCTGCTCGTCAGCGCCATAGTGCTCATTTAAAGGTAGGGGCGGTCAGACACTAGACCATAACTTAGCCCAAAAATGGCCTCCTAAAGTGTCCCAACACAAAAGTGAGGGAGATACGGGCCGCGTCTCGAAAAAGAATCCCCCTGCGGTAAGACAGCAGAACAGCGAGACGGGGAGTAAAATGCGAGCAAATTAATTAAAAAGTTAAAGTTGATTCCCAACAAATTCCCTGCAAGTCCCAACCGCTCAGTTCCCACTCGATTCCCACAGGTAATTCCCAATTCTCAGTACAAGTAGATTAAAAGGAGGAAAGTGCAAAATACAGTTTTAAAAACAATACAGTGCAGAATTAGCAGCAAAGGGAGACTCTGGTTGAGCTCCAGGTTCCCCTGATGGGGAAAGAGCTGCAACAGAACACAATAGACCATGGTAGGTTTGCTTGACAACCAACATGTCAATTGGGACACGCATAATTGCAGTTACATGCACTGTCTAGCCACATCTGTAAGCCTCTGTCAGCCATTGTGAATTGCACAACTGGTCTTATGATCAATGCCTCTGCAATGGGTGCCTCTACAACGCTGAAAGTTGGATTACTTTTCTTAAAATGGTACATTCCTAATGCCACCCTGACTCTCTATCAGGATCTGAGAATACTCTTTCTTTTTGGTCTGCACAGGAACAGAGATGCCTATTCCCCAAACCACCCCGAACAACAACCCAGAGCTCGATATGAACAAGTCTCTTAATTGTTATTCTGGGGGGAAGGGGGATTGGATAAAATAACAAATTGAGAGAGAGAGATGAAGAGACTGTCCTGGCTGGCTCCTTTAAACCTGTCCGACCTGCAGACTTTAGTTAAGACTGGAACTTGTAGGGAAAGGAAACATTAATATCTGTTGTGTTCCTACTCTACCTTACTAATATTCTATTTCTTATCTCTACACCTACCAGTGTGCTCCCAAGATCGTGCCTCTCTTCTGTGCTGCTTGTAAGGGTGTGATAACTATTCTGTTCCTCTATTCTCTTCTGGAACTCTGTAGTTAGTTATCTTCCTAGCACTCTCCCTTCTTGATAAGTGCTCTCCTGTGTGTTTAATCATAGAAAGATTATTAGCTGTTCGCTACTCTACTCTGACTCTCTCTATTTGTTAACCCGTGTTCTCTATACTTACTTATGCTATTTGTGTTTTCGTGTTTTCCTTTTCCTTTTTTCTTTAAACTAACTTTCATTATTTTCTTTTTCTTGTAGGTCACAAGGAAATCAAGTTGTTTGGGTGGTAAGAACGATTTAAACTCTCCTTATATTCGTTACAAGTCTTTAGACAAATTGCAAGCTCAGTACGAATTTCTTATGTCACTTATCTCAGTCTTTTCATGTTTCTCCTCCTCAGGTACTTTACAAGTTAGCTGAGTCCTAACTCATGGCGGAACTTCGAACTCCAACAACGTCTTCAAATACAGCCTCAAAGTCGGACGAAAATGCTCTCTGAAGATGGTAAACTACGACAAACTAGTCTTCTGACTGGAAACTTTGGTTTTCAAAAACTTTAACACCACGACTCTCTCCTCACTCGAAACCCACGTCTGCTTCGACCAAGAATCACGGTGAAGTGCGCAGATGATAATCAGCACGCGCTTCACCTGGACTGTAGCGGCAACTAGATGGAAGATTAGACCGCTGGACTGAACGCGCTTCCAGCCGCCATCTTATAGTGCCGCATTCGCATCAGCCCAGACCAAGAACCCTGCGTTAACGTTATTCTCTTCCTCCTTGATCTAGTGTGCATCACAGTTTTACACTTGAGGCATGAGGGTCCTGACAGTACCCCCAACAAAGCAGGTTCCTCCCGTCTTGGTTTAGTAGGGAATCGCTGATAGAACGTCTTTATCAATTTGGGCGCATGAACATCCTCCTCTCTTTCCCAAGATTGTTCCTCTGGACCATATCCTTTCCAGTCCACTAAGAAATACAATTGTCCCTTGGACCATTTTGAATCTATAATTTCTTTCACCTCAAATTCAAGCCCAGTTTCTAACTCCACTGGTTTAGGAGGTAGTGTTTTTTGCAGATTGGTTGGAGGCTTTTTTAACAAGGAGACATGGAAGACTGGGTGGATCTTCAATTTGGCTGGAAGTGAGATTCAATAAGTCACCTGATTCAACCTTTCCTCGACTGGATATGGACCAATAAATCTCGGTTGAAATTTTCGATTACCTTTTAAGCTAAGATTCTTAGTGTTTAACCAGACTTGATCCCCTATCTCTAATGGGGGGCCCTCGCACCTTTTCCTGTCTGCGTAGCTCTTATATTTCTTTTTAGCCAGATCTAGATTTTCTTTTGCGCTCAGATGGACCTGTTCTAGGTGGGACACTATTTCCGCAAAAGCTGGGACAGTTATTTCTGTTTGTCTGATGGTGGAGTTTGGGTGTCTACCATAATTCATGTAAAACGGGGAATAACCAGTGGAGGCATTCTGAGCATTATTATGGCAAATTCTGCTGCCCATAGATAATCTGACCAATTTCCACCTTGTTTTAAAAGGAATAATCTCAGGTATTGTTCTAGCTCTTGGTTCACCCTCTCGGTTTGACCATAGGTTTCTGGGTGGTAGCTTGTAGAGTACCTCACTTCAGTTCCCAATCCTTCCATAAAAGATTTCCAGAATCTGGAAATTAATTGGGCCCCTCTGTCAGAGATTATAATTTGGGAATTCCATGTATTTTAACGATTTCAGTACTGAAATGAGTCGCTGACTGTTTAGCACTTGGAACCCCTTTTAAAGCAGTGAAATGAGTCATTTTGGTAAATGAGTCAACTACTACCAATATTGTGTTGTAGCCTTGACTAAAGGGGTAAATCTGTGATGAGATCTAAAGTCACTGTGTGCCAGGGATAAGGTGGGGTGGGCAAAGGTTGAAGCAGTCTCTTAGGGGCCAGTCGTTCAGATTTTCCCAGAGCACAAACCTCACATGTTTTAACATATTCTTCAATGTTCTTAGACATTTCTGGCCACCAGTAATGTCGTTTTATTAACTCCTTTGTTTTCGCTTCTCCCTTGTGACCAGATAATTTCGCATTGTGACAATCTTGCATAACCTTCAACTGCAACTCCTTGGTGGGTATGAACAAGGTATCCTGAAAGTATGGCAATTGATGAATGATTCTTCTACCTTCTCCCTCCTTGACCCAATTCCGCATGGCTTCCAAATCCATCACTTCTAAAATGTATTTTTCTAGATTGACTGACGTTACAGCTCCAATATTCTATCATTCGGGATGATTGATTGATCTTCCAGAGGGGTTTTCTGGTTTTCCGTATCTATTCTTGATAAGGCATCTGCCTTACCATTTTGAGCTCCTGGTCTATAAGTGATCACAAAGTCGTAATCCGCAAAATACAGTGACCATCTCAGCTGCCGGGGTGTAAGTGTTCTGGCGGTCTTTAGAAACTTCAGGTTACGGTGGTCCGTAAACACAGTCACTTGATGCTGAGCTCCCATGAGATAATGGCGCCATTCTTTGAAAGCATCCTTGATCGCCAATAATTCTTTCTCTGTGATGGTGTAATTAATTTCGGCAGGAGTCAATTTTCTTGATCTGTATGCTACTGGATGTAGTTGTCCGGTTACCTTATTCTGCTGGGATAAGACTCCTCCTACCGCTTGATTCGAGGCATCCGTCTCAACATAGAAAGGTTCGGCCGGGTCCGGGTGTTGAAGAATGGGCGCCGAAGTGAAATTCTGCTTCAGGGCTTCAAAAGTCTCTTCTGATTCTTTCGTCCATTCAAATCGGATTCCTTTCTTTAACAGCTTGGTGAGAGGTGAAATTTATCGTGAGAATTCACTAATGAACCGTCGGTAGAAATTAGCAAATCCAATAAAGCTCTGGAGCTCCTTGACGCTCGTTGGAGACTTCCATTTAGTCACTGCTTCGATCTTCTTCTGATCCATGAGAATTCCATCAGGCGAAATGACAAAACCCAGAAATTCTACTTGGGTGACGCTGAACGCACATTTTTCCAATTTCATAAACAGTCGATCGTCTTTTAACTTTTGTAGAATTCCTTTAACTTGATCTTGATGTTCTTTAGTATCAGAGGAGTAAATAAGAATATCATCGATGTATACTATAGCACATTGATCGATGTACTCCTTCAGGACGTCATTTATAAAATGTTGAAAGGCTGCCGGGGCGTTACATAGCCCATAGGGCATTGCCTGGTACTCGAATAATCCAAATCTCGTGCTAAAAGCAGTCTTCCATTTGTTGCCCTCCCGCATTCTAACCAAGTGATAGGCTCCCCTCAGGTCGAGCTTGGTGAATATCCAAGCCCCCTTTACCTGATCCAACAAGACGGAAATCAAGGGCAAGGGGTACCGATTCTTCTTGGTGATCTTATTGATGGCGCGGTAGTCGATTCACACATTCAATTCTCCCTCCTTTTTCGGCACGAAAAATAATGGCGACGACACTGGAGATTGTGAAGGCCTAATAAATCCGTTGGCCAAGTACTTGTCCAAGTACTCTTTCAGATGCTGGTGTTCTTTCTCTGTTAAGGCATACACTCTACTGCAAGGTAAATTCGACCCTGGCTCAAATTCTATCTTGCAGTCGTACGTTTGATGGGGAGGAAGTTGCTCTGCTTCCACTTCATTAAACACTTCTTCAAATTCTTTGTACTCCTCCGGAATTTCTTGAGTGTCGATGACACATATGGACTCTCCAGTTTGGCACAACGAATAGGCTAGATTTACTTCTTGGTTTCTTTTGTGGCTTCCAAAACAATTTTCTAGACAATAATTTGAATTCATTCTTATGGTTCTTGTACTCCAATTAATCATCGGGTTATGTTCAGTGAGCCAAGGAAGCCCAAGTATTAATTCAAATTGAGGCGCATCGATCAGGTTGAATTGGATCTTTTCTTCATGCCCATCATTAGATAGAAGATGTATGACTTCCGTGTGACTCACTATTGGACCAGATGATAAGTTGGTTCCATCGACAGCTCTGATGGGTTCACTCTTGGATTTTTTGATCGCTTGTATTCCCATCTTATTTGCAAATTTTAGGTCGCAAAAGTTCCCCGTGGCCCCAGAATCAATCATCACGGAAACTTCTGTCAATATGATGTCTCTAAACCTTATCTCCATCAACAAAATGAGATGAGGCGCCTCTGACTGCAAGGTATTGGCCACTCGATGTTCCTCCGGAGTCTTATTTTGTAACGCATCCACCTGTTCAACTCCTCCAACAGATGGTGCTGCTAGTTTTCCTTCGGCTTGAAGGTCATTTTAGGTTTCTTCAGGCAGTTTCTCACAAAATGGCCTCCTGACCCACAATAGATACAAAGATTGTTGGTCCTCCTTCTCTCGTTCTCTTCCTTTGACAAAGGACCACGTATAGTTCCGATCTGCATCGGTTCCACAAAAGATTCTCCATCATGACCTCGATTATTCTCTGTTCTCACCCGATCAAACCTGGGAACTGTTGGTCTAAAATCTTTTCTTTTCTTGCCTTTTCTTTCGCCTTGCCGAAATTCTATTTCAAGCACCAAGTCTACCAGCGCCGAAATCTCTGTGGGTCGATTGGGTATTGCCGCCAACACCTCCTTTAGCTCATCTTTCAGGCCGCGATAGAATACTGCCGCTCTCTTGCTTGCCGGCCGTTCTGTTTCCACTACCAGTTTGTTAAACTGGGCCAGATAGGACACTAGGTCCCGATTCCCTTGTTTTAAATCTAGCAATTTGTTGTCTACTGCCTGAGAAATTCTTCTTATATCAAAAATTCGAAGAAACTCCTGCTTGAACTCTTCATAATTCCGTAGAATTGGGGCATTTTTGGTGATTAAAGGCAAGGACCATGATGCTGCGTCATCACTCAAATATGATAGCATGAAGGCGACTCTGGACTGTACATCTGGGAAAATTGAAGGACGACATAGGAAGTGCAGCGAACACTGTATAATAAAAATTTGTGTCTTTTGGGGGTCTCCGCTAAATCTTTCCGGAGCTGCAAGAGGAATTACGGAGGACAAGGAATGTATAACCTTGGTGGTCGTTCTGTTAGCACTCTCTGATAAGGACCCTTGACAATCTTGCCCTACACTAAAGGGCGGTCTCAACCTTTGTGCTAATTCTGCCGTTTCCTTTCTTGAACTTATTATTTCTGATTTAAGGTTTTGATTTTCCTCCCTAACTGTACCTAACTCTTTTTGGATGGTATCAAGAATTGCTCCTAAACTTTGTATATCTATGCCTTCTGCCATCTCTGTTTGGGTGCTAAATGCAACTTGGGCACTTCACTCTATCAGGATCTGAGAATACTCTTTCTTTTTGGTCTGCACAGGAACAGAGACGCCTATTCCCCAAACCACCCCGAACAACAACCCAGAGCTCGATATGAACAAGTCTCTCAATTGTTATTCTGGGGGGAAGGGGGATTGGATAAAATAACAAACTGAGAGAGAGATGAAGAGACTGTCCTGGCTGGATCCTTTTAACCTGTCCGACCCGCAGACTTTAGTTAAGACTGGAACCTGTAGGGAAAGGAAACATTAATATCTGTTGTGTTCCTACTCTACCGTACTAATATTCTATTTCTTATCTCTACACCTACCTGTGTGCTCCCAAGATCGTGCCTCTCGTCTGTGCTGCTTGTAAGGGTGTGATAACTATTCTGTTCCTCTATTCTCTTCTGGAACTCTGTAGTTAGTTATCTTTCTAGCGCTCTCCCTTCTTGATAAGTGCTCTCCTGCGTGTTTAATCATAGAAAGATTATTAGCTGTTCGCTACTCTACTCTGACTCTAACTATTTGTTACCCAGTGTTCTCCATACTTACTTATGCTATTTGTGTTTTCGTGTTTTCCTTTTCCTTATTTCTTTAAACTAACTCTCATTATTTTCTTTTTCTTGTAGGTTGCAAGGAAATCAAGTTGTTTGGGTGGTAAGAACGATTTAAACTCTCCTTATATTCGTTACAAGTGTTTAGACAAATTGCAAGCTCAGTACGAATTTCTTATGTCACTTATCTCAGTCTTTTCATGTTTCTCCTCCTCAGGTACTCGACAAGTTAGCTGAGTCTTAACTCGTGGCGGAACTTCGAACTCCAACAACGTCTTCATATACAGCCTCAAAGTCGGACGAAAATGCTCTCTGAAGATGGTAAACTACGACAAACTAGTCTTCTGACTGGAAACTTTGGTTTTCAAAAACTTTAACACCACGACTCTCTCCTCACTCGAAACCCACGTCTGCTTCGACCAAGAAACACGGTGAAGTGCACAGATGATAATCAGCACGCGCTTCACCTGGACTGTAGCGGCAACTAGATGGAAGATTAGACCGCTGGACTGAACGCGGTTCCAGCCGCCATCTTATAGTGCCGCATTCGCATCAGCCCAGACCAAGAACCCTGCGTTAACGTTATTCTCTTCCTCCTCGACCTAGCGTGCATCACAGTTGACACTTGAGGCGTGAGGGTCCTGACACCCTCATATAGTAAACTTGTTTATAGAAACCGTTCATTTAATTGCCACTCGGACCACTGAAGAGTAAAGTTATTCCTGATTATATTAATGTACATTCAAATGATGTTGTTCTTTCTCACAAATCTCTGTTGATTCCTTCTACCTTCTTTACAAATGCAAATGAAAACAATACACACAGAAAGGAAGGGACAACTTCATAGTGATGTGTAATGCATTACATAAAAAACTAATTCAATCAAGGGGATAATTTCAAAGCAAGATTGGAAGAGTAATTTCAATAAATCAGCAATGAAAGGTGCAGATATACATTGGTTCATACAGCAATAAATATAGAATTATTAATTTGGAAAGTAGATACAGAATTAATCAATGGAAAATCAGTAGAAAAGACATTGATAATGGTGTACATGTCAAGAAGGATTTAATTAGTTATGTTCAGTTAATAATGGCAAAGCATAAGCAGTTCAATTTTAGCACATATATATATATCCAATGGTTATTAACAGTCTCATATTATTAAGTACCTTTTGGCAGGTTCACCCCTGAACTTTTTCCCTTAAGCTCTGACATAGTGGTAGGGATTTTTGGCCTCTGCACACTTAACACTGTGGTCCAGTGTAAAGTGCGTGCGCACTCTGAGTGTGTGTGGTGAGATTAGCCTGCCCTCCCATAGGAATGCATGGGGGATATGTGTGTCCATGGTAACTAATGATATGAGAGGAGTTCAGGGGCGAGTTTAGTATGTGCGAACTCGTGAGAATAAATGTTGTGCAATGGTGTGTGCAGATGTATTGTGACTGGTGGAGAAATGCCACTTTTAGAAGTTGGTATTTCTCTGTGCTCTGTGTCTGCCTGCCTGATGTGAATTGTATGTCTGGCTTGTGATTGACAGGTGCTGGATGGTGTGGGTGGCTCCAGGAGCCAGGATGAGTCTACCCTGTGGTGAATAGGGAGATCTGCATGTAGATGGGAGGGAGGAGTTGCACATGGCACCTGAATAGGACTGTGCCTTCCCTCCACAATGCTAGCTCCACCCCCTGTGGTTTTTTCTAATCACTGAGCCCCCACCTGACAAAGGAGAGAGGTTATCCTGAGGAGCGCTTCTATTTCTGACTGGCAGCGCAACGCTGGGATTGAGCTTGAGGGAATCCATACGTGGGGATTCCTCCGCATTTTGGTGCCTTTTTCGGCGGGTTGCCCACCCAGCGTATTTCTTTATTTACCATGTGGGTGCCTATCTTGCTTTGTCCTTATTTAAACTGGCGGGTGCCCACCCCGCAGTTTTGTGCTTTGGAGGGAGCCTACCCCTTGTATCCCTGTCACGACCCGAGCCGCTAAATAGTTATCTTCCAGGCCGCTGCCCAGGAGAGGTGATGTCCTGGTGAGCGGGGCTTCTGAGATGGAAGGGAAGCCCGGCGAGTAAAGACTTTGGTGTGGGGAGGAGGACAGGAGCCTACCCCGCCTCCCCGAGTGTCCATGCAGAGTTCCGGGTCACAGGAGGGGGCCCGGGTGAAGGGAGAAGTGGCCGCTGAGGCCGCTGTTGCAAGCGTGGGGCTCCCATGAGTGAGGGAAGCCCCGCGTGTGAAGAGAGTCCCACCATACCTGAAGAGCGGGCCTGGGCGAAGAAGAAGCTGGATCTGAGTCCTGCCCCCAGAGCCAGTGAGTGAGGGCTCGAGGAGGCAGGGTGGTGCCAAACGAGGTCAAGATTCCGAGCGGTCACGCCAGGCAGTGGGCCGCTCCACCGCGGTTGTAATGTGTTCTTGAGGGGCCAGAGGAGCCCGTGAGCTCGAGAGGACCATTCCTCTGAGCGGGCCCTGCCATCGCGGGCAGCTCCACGAGGGGGTACATAGTTGTTTTTCAGAGCCCCGTGTGGATCCCACGGTGGCCATAATTGTTTTCGGAAGGCCCAGAGGGGCCCATGCTTTTATTATTTGGGTACATATGTCTTCAGGGCCCAATGGGGCCAGGGCCCTTTCCCTACTCCCAGCTGCACCACACCAGCGCGGGCAGCTGCAACATTGGCACATTGTATTAAAGGGCACAGTGGTGCCAGGCCTCATTATAATTGCTTCACAGCTGCCCAGCAAGTAGGGGGCAGCTGCACCGTTTAGGCCTCAGTTCTCTGGGGACATGCCTGAGTTAGGAGTGAGACGCACTCCTTTGCCCTTCTCTTCACAACTGCGCAGCACTTAGTGCCAGCTGCACCGTTTAGGTTTGCGCCGTGGCGTAATTGACTTTCGCTGCTTTGGCAGCGCATCCTGACTCTTGGGACATAGGGCATTTGAGCCCCCTTTTTGAGATGGCCAGTTGGCCAGGGAGACTGTTAGGATTATAGGGGCCAGGCCCTAGTGTGATGGTGGTGCTCGGAAATGTAATGTATGTAGTATGTTTTACGTATCCTGTTTGATACCCCTAAATGTGTTTTTATGATTATGAGGTTGGTTTGCATATTATGGTTTATGCTAGTGAGATTATGTTCTCTGTGATTTACGCCCCTGAATCTAGTATTTAGGAGCAACCCAAACCTTGCTCCTCAGACAAGAAACCAGAAGAAGAAAAGAAGAAGGACCGAACAGCCGTGACAAAGCTAACAAGAGGAAGACGCCCACTGACTTGGCCACAGCTCTACCGGCCTGTCTCAAACCTGCTGCAGCGAAATCCCAGTGTGTCCTGCAGCCCGCGAACTCGAGAAACCCGGAGGACTTGCCTGCCATCCATCCTAAAGACTCTGTCTCCCGTGAACACTGGATTTTTTCATCAACAAACTCCAGCTCCTCAAGGATCTGCGGGTCTGCACCACTCTGCACCCAGCGCCTGAGTTCGAGTGGCCCAACACCAAGAGAATGTCTCCCCGGTGATCCTGACCCGAGATCCGGTGACCGCTAACCTGCCTCAAGTCTCCAGACGACACCTGTAGCCTCAAATCAGAAGGTCCCCCAAGCGCAACCAGGAGCTGGTAAGAAGATCCAACCCTAAAAGGCACCCCTGCACTCGACACCACACAGCCTTGGGTGGCCCATCTGATGGTGCCTAACCCTCCCCCAACATCCCAACTTACCTCTCCAAGTGGTGGTCGCACCCAGAAGACCTTCATCCCTGAGCCTGTGGTGTTTTTGCAAACCGGGGACTCTCCTTTGAAAGCTACAGGGCACCTTACGCCAAAACAGCACTCTGCACCCAGCCACCCCAGTGCCGCTGAGGGTGCACCTTTGTGCTGACCTAAACTCCCATTTTCCCTGAGCTTAAGTCCAGGAGCTTTGCTCCCACAACCCAGTGGCCTGCTTGTCAGCAGCCACCAACCGGCGGCCCTTTATCCCCCATTGGATAACACTGGGCCTCAACAGTCTGCACCCAGCTGCCCCAGTGCCGTTGAGGGTGTAACATGATTGCATCCTTGACCCTGGGGGACCCCTGAGTCTAACCCCAAAATACCAACTCCCACAACAAAGTACTTACCTGTTAACCAATAACACTATTTGCCTCCCAAGGATAACACTGACTGTTTTTTATGAATGTGGAGTTGGAAAATCTAAGAAATCCTTTTAACATTGTACTAAAACTAAAAATGCTTTTACTCACCTGTTTACAGGAAATTTCTCAGTGCAGTATCCATGTATACTGCCTTGTGTAAGAAAAGTAATCTGCAAAGTAATCTACTTGTCATTTTACTAAAAAGCCTATACAAAGTATAGGTACTTAGTTTATTCTCAAAAGCATTGCATTATCAGTAACTCTACCGTAATCCAAACAAAGTACATATACAATTGCAATTCAAACTGCATTACAAAAGCATTAATACTGTAAAGTATGTATTGCTTACCTGTGCCAGGCTTGCCTGGTTCTAGAAAATAAAATAACTAAAAGTTCATTTGATGACTGAGTGTGTACATACAATATTCAACACTGTCCTCTGATAATGCCTTAATGCTCGACCACACTCCCACAAATAGAGAGTGAGGTGCTATCTACTTTACCTTGCTTTGGTATAGTATATACAGAGCGAGCTTCCTACACTCAGTCCCCGTGTCTTGAAAACAGTTTAAAAAAAATATAGGGGCACTGGGTAGGGATACCCTAACACCCTAGGCCTGGTAAGAGGGGCCTAAAAAGTATTTTTTTATTAAACGATACAGCAGCTCTGTGCAGGATCTGCAGATCTGCGATAAAAAATATTTATAAGATGGGCTCCTGCACAAGCCCTCTAGATTGCGCCAGGGCCCTGGGGTTTGCCAAAAGCATAATTTTGGGGAAAGAGATGTGAACATACCTCGTTAAGCCTATAGAATGTGCTGTGCCCCATCCATTGAGGCAGATTTAATTTTTAAGGGGAGAGAGCATATGTCCCACCTCCCTGAGCCATTGGAAAGCCCTGGAGAACCCATCTTTTGAGCTCAATGTATTATTCTGGGGGGGGGGCCTTGGGACCCCATCCCGCCGAGCTGAATTCATAATATGGAGGAGGGTGTTGGGCTTTTAAAATAAAACATTTTCAATAGCAACTACAAACATGTCTTTGGGTCTCTATTTTAAAAAAATGTCATGCCATTAAATGCAGCCATAGAACTAAGGACAATTGATCCCTGTACTTCAGCTAAAGAGTATATAGCACAAACTCAGAGTTCTTTACCGGTAATGGTAAACTCTCCTGGGGACATGGATTTAATGACTCAGGAGAATGATTTTTTTTATGTTGCTCGAAGGCTTCTGTGCTTCCTACAACCTGCCACAATATAAAACACGCATTGGCATAGCCCATATGTCTCGCTTTTGGGACCTTATAAGTATTTAGTTATGCAGCACAATATCCGTGGTGCAACAACATCAATGTGTGCTTGGCTAAACACTTATAAGGTCCCAAAGGCGAGACTTATTGGCTATGCCAATGCTTGTTTGAGTTTACAATTCACTGAGGTGGTTTTGAGTAATATAGGGTGTATTAAAGGGTTCCAACATTAAATAATTTTAAAAGAGAAGAGCGATCTAGTTTAGCATTAGAGAAGAGGTGAAGCAGGAACTAGACAGGCTTGTCATGCTGGGACGATTGAGTGCATGGAGTCAAATGAATGAATGTTGACTCCCTTGGTCGTGGCTAAGAAGGTGAATGGCAAAGTCAGAATATGTGTTGATGTGAGAGATCTTAATTGGAATATTTGTGTAGATAGGTTTCCGTTGCCTAAAATTAGTGACATTTTAGACATGACCAAAGGGGTCCACTGGATTTTTTCATTAGATTGGACTACATCCTACCATCAGGTACCACTGCACTCAAAAAGCAAATAACTGACAGACTTCATTACACAATATGGAGGGTTCCAGTTTAGGAAGATGCCATTTGGCCTGGCATCCACGTCAGCTGCATGCCAAAGGCGCACGTATAAACTGTTTGCGAATGTTTCAGGAGTCTCGTTCTTTCAAGAAGACATATTGACTATGGGCAAGGATAGACGTAAGCATGATGAGAAACTTTTGGAAGTGTTACGAATTTTGAGTGTGAATGGCCTGACTGCAGAGATGAGTAAATGCAAGTTTGCAGTGTCTAAAGTCATGTTTTTAAGGCATGAAGTGAGTGGTGATGGTACTACCCCAAAAGAAGAATTGTTGGAAGCGAGCCGTAAAGCACCTGAATCAGTGTCCAAAGATGCAGTTATGTCCTCCTTGGGACTGACAGAGATTTATTCAAAGTTTGTATTTTGCCACAAAGACTTTCTACCTCAATTGTTAAAAACAACAAGTCTTTCAAGTTGGGTGACGAGCACCAAGAATGATTTGAAGCTATTAAAGATGAAGTGTGAAGTGAGAAGTGAGAAGTGAGAAGTGTGACTCACCGGTTAGAGAAGGCAGACCCGGACGCAGAGGTCAGACCCGGGACCAGGGTTCAATTCCCAATGCGGCAGGGTCTTGAGCTGAAAATGTCCACAGACTCTATACTTCTCGCCTCGGTGCCTACTCGAATCATGGGCTCACACTCTGCTACTCTGGGCAATAGCTTCCTTAATCTCCACTAGGGCCCCACCGCGATGGGATGCCTGGCTTTCACCTTGGGGATGCCCAGTAGGGGTTATCTCACAGGGAAAAGCCAGGACGGATTCCCAAAGCAAGCGCCTTGAGACCTTACGGTGAAAGGCGCTATATAAGAATGTATGATTTACGATTTACATTTGTTCTGCAGTTCCTCTTCAAGGTTTCAATTTGTTGGAGAGAACTGTTACTAGCACTGATGCCAGTGGTAGAGGTCTGGCAATGGTTTTGTCACAGATTAATATGGATAGAAAGGAATCTACCATTTATTTTGTTTTCCGTTCCCTGACACTGGCTGTAGAGAAATTCTCAACTATTGAGAACGAGATATTAGAGTGCGTCAGGGGTAAAAGTAAGTACTGGGAATATGTGTGAGGGGGGGGGTCAGGTTTAGTGATTTGTACTGATCATAAACCTATATCAAAGTTACTTTCTACTGCTGGACTGGAAAAGTCCATTCCTAGTTTGGCTAGATATCTTTGCAGGTTTTGGACTATAGCTATGAAGTGGAATATTTACCTAGAATGAATTAAAAATCGGGTTGCTGACTATTTGAGTAGATTTCCACTTAAACAATGAGCTTCCAGTTTAGCGAATGTATTCCAAGAATACAAGGTTGCAGTGATTGACAAATAAGGATGAGTTAGTGCAAGAGTACATGCAGTCTGATTGGCCACAAAAAAGGGACAAGTGAGTGTGAGAGACATTTTTGGAGGTTAAGAATGAATTTTCATGGGAAGATGACTTTTTGTTAAGAGGGGTGAGACTTAAACCTCCAGGGAGTTTATGAAACAGGATTTAGTGTATTATACACGAAGGTCACTTAGGGATAGTCAAAAATAGGAGGGTCAAGGAACAATACTGCTGGCCAGGGATTGACAGAGAGTGAAGAGAGAGCGCTGTTTGGTGGATAAGACTTAAATCAACGTTCAGACCACCTTTAGAATCTAACAAATGCCCTAAAGGTCCATGTGAAGACTTAGCTATAGATATTTTGGGGGCACTGGAGAATAATTATGGCTATAGTTGCTATGTAGTGGTGTTGTTAGATCTTTTCACAAAATGGCCTGGAATTTGTATTTCAAAAGTGACAGATTCTTCAATTGTAAACAGATTTTTGCAAGATGTATTTCTATGTAAGGGAACTTTAAAGTCCATTCTTACTAATAATGGAGCACAATGGAAGTCTGGTGTGTTTCAAATATTTCTTGTTAGGAATAACATTAAGTGGAAGAATACATCTCTTTATTATCCAGCTGGGAATGAAGCGGTGAGGCGCTTTAAGAGCGTACTAATGGGAAGTGTCCAAATGGCCATTTAGAAATTGTATGGATTGGATGTTGGATGTGAAGAGGTTTTGTGGGCCTACCGTGCATCTCCTACAGTCATTTGGTTATAGTCCGTTTGAATTATTAAGGAAGTAGGAAACCTTGCACAAAGGAAAATGTAGATTGGTTAAAAAATAAATTATGGACAACTGGTCACTGGAAGGTGTGACAAACAATATAGTGACAAAAAATACTATGAACCAAGCATGGGGGGAAATCTGCCAAATCCATTGTAGAAGATGTTGTCATGGTCAAAGTTCAAAGAGAGCATATTAAAGGGAGTCCAAAATTCAGGGGTCCGTACAAGGTTATGGAGATCAGCACCAGCTCTGTGAAGTTATGTTATAGTGAAATATTTATTTTATTTTATTTATTTATTTATTTCAATTTATATAGCGCGTTATCACCCCAAGGTCTCCAAGCGCTTGTACAGAGAAAAGATAGAAACCGACCTCTACAGGAAAAAGAAAAACTGGCTACTTTACAACCCTCACCATGCTTCCCGGAAAAGAATGGTTTTTAACATTCGACGGAAAGACAATAGGTTGGGCTCCTTACGGAGATTAGTTGGTAGTTTATTCCACGCTGCAGGAAGTAAAGTGGAAAAAGCACGCCCTCCCACAGTGGATAGGCGGAAGCGTGGATTAGCCAGAAGAGTTGCATTCGAGGACCGTAGCACCCTACCAGGAACGCAACTGGATAATCTAGTTTTGATGTAACTGGGCGCATTCCAGTAGAGTGCCTTGTGTGTGATACATAGTCCTTTAAACAATGCCCTCTGTCTGACGGGGAGCCAGTGTAACTGACGCAGGAGAGGTGAAGCGTGAGTTTTCCTTGGCTTCTTAAAAATCAATCTCGCTGCATCGTTCATTACTGTCTGAAGCCTCGTGAGTTGTTGCTTGGGCAACCCTAAATACAGCGCATTGCCATAGTCAAGTCATCCCAGAATTGTAGCTGACACCGCACTTCTTAAAGTGGAAAACGACAACAATTGGGCGATCTTGCGGAGCTGTCTCATGAGACCAACACATGTGCCTACCACTGCCGACACCTGTTTCTTCATAGATAGAGTGCTATCAATATGGATACCCAGGCTTTTCACCACGGTTGCTGGCTCTGGCGTCCTGCCTAACTCCGTGGGCCAAAACCCGTCATTCCAGGGGCTGCCAGAGATGGCTATTGGCAGCACTTCTGTTTTGTCCGGGTTAATCTTCAGGGAGTTTGCGGACATCCAGTTTACCGTATACCTCAGAATGTTATGCAACCTGGCTTGTGCTCCTGGGGAGTCCTCTATTTGGATGACGATCTGTGTGTCATCAGCATAATTAAAAATTTGGCACGCCATCTGATTGAGAGCTGAAATCAGTGGCTGCAGGTAGATGTTAAAAAGAAGCGGCGAAAGAGCCGAACCTTGCGGTACTCCACATTTGATGGCCGCTGATGTTGATACTAGGTCGGACAGCTGCACCTTCTGCAATCTATCTTGCAGAAAGGAGGTAAGCCAACCTAGTGCAGGCCCCCCGATGCCCAAGTCTCTCACGCGCGACAACAGTTGACTATGACACACCGTGTCAAAAGCCGCGGAGAGATCAAGTATCACCAGGGCCCCCGGGATCTTCTTGTCGGCTCTCCGCCTCAATTCGTCTAAAACAGACACCATCACCAGCTCCGTGCTGTGATGTGCCCGGAAGCCTGCCTGATTTTGCTCTAGCAGATCATTGGTCTCCAGATGTCTTGAGAGGTATATCAGCACATGCTGTTCCAAAACCTTTGCTAATAAAGGTAATTGGGAAATGGGCCTATAATTTGTTATGATTTTAGTGTCCGCCCCTGGCTTCTTAAGCAGCGGAATCAGCCGGGCCTCCTTAAGCATAGCCGGCACTTGTCCGATTTCCAGAGATGTATTTAGAAGGTTGAGAACATCCTCTTCCAGCCCTGGCATAGCTAGCTTAAAAACGATCGGGGGCAAGGATCCACCTGGGAGCCTGACTTTACCCTCCCTACCAGGCTAGCTAGCGTCTCCTTAGTAATCAAGGGAAACATTTCTAAGGGATTATCAATTTTCGGAATAAGAGGAGTGACTTGTAGTGAACAATTTAAAACAGGGGCATGAGAGATTTTTGACAGGAGATCTTCAATTTTTTGTATGAAAAAATCCTGGAATCTTTGACAGTCCTCCAGCGAGACATCAGGCCTCTGTTCCTTATTTTTCCTTAATTCAGAGAGCACCTTAAAAACTTCTTTCTGCGGATTTTGGGATTCTGCAATTCTGGTCTCAAAATACTCCAATTTTCGAGCCAGGATAGCCTTTTTATATGTGGCCAGCTCTTGCTGATATAGGCTCTGTGCCATCGTATTATAATCCGTCCTCCATGCTCTCTCTGCCTTCCGAAGGGCTTGTTTTCTAAGCCTCAACGAGTCATTGAACCAGGGCGCTCCTGCCCCTTTATCCCCCACTTTCACCTTTATGGCCGGCGCCACTAGTTCAATGGTAGTTTTTAGTTTGTCCACTACCTTCTGACAGGTGACCTCTATATTATCATTCCCGGTGGTTAATAAAGTGGTATTTAGTAAATATCCCACCAGAGCTTCCTCATTTATGGAGTTCCAACGCCTCACGGTTTTCCATGTTGGTTTGGATTTCCCTCCATCTTTTGGTATCTCCTTCTGTCCTCTAAGTAGAAAATGGTCTGACCATATACATGGAGTGCCCACTACCGACCTGGCCCCAGGATCGGATGACCACACCAGATCCAACGTATGGCCACAGCTAAATATGACATTTAACCAAGATTGCCAAATGTAATGCTTCCAAGTGTGAAGGTGGTATCGTGGGAAAAGGAAGAATTGGTACCAATATAGGTAGTGCCAGAACTACTACTCAGGGATACTCAAGCATGTGAACACTACAGGGGGTGAATGGGAAACAGGAATGTGCACAATTTACGAGTTGTATGGAAAATTCTACGCATCTGGATAATGTTGACAATGAAAGTGGAAATGTGATGAGGGAAAAATTACAAGATGTGGGAGAAACGTAGTCCAAAAGAAATTCAACGCTGTCATTACTTGTGTGCGAGATGTATCTTAAAACAAAATTATAGAGTGACATATTGGGATTATTTAGTTTATGTGTTTTACATTAGGTTTGTATTGTTGTTACAATTAACCTTATTTTGTTAAAAGTTAAACGGAAATGGGTGAAAGGTTTATTTTGTTTTAAAAATAAGGAGAATGTGTGTAGTATTGATGGAATGTAGGAATGTTATTGACGGAATGCAGGAATGTTGTCGTTGTGGCTGTATCACCGTCATGTAGAACTCTCACAAATTCTGGAAAACGACGGTTGGAGGGAACGACAAAGAACAAGGAGTAGTGCTAGAAGAGGGGGTTCTATGTTGTGCGTCTGGTTGGGTATAAATAAACGTATCACATATCAACTCGAGCCTCTCTACGTTTATCTTAACACAAGCCCCCCATCGCTGCTCCTGGTGAGTATTGAGTGCTGAAAGCCAGGCAAGCACCTCACTCGCAGAGATGTGGCAAAGGAGCCACGCCCCCTCAAGAGCGGAGTGTGCAGAGCCCCGTGCCCTATACTGTATGTACGGAAAGTAGAAGGCAGCATGTCATACTCATCTTCCTCATGGCAGTAGCGCGAGTGTATACAAGTGTAGCTGAAACACGGCGGTATACAGTGAACAGTACTTAAAGGGGCAAAGGTAAAGAAGCACATGTGACATAGTGTACACGTTGGATGGCTCCCTCTTGTAGAAAGGAAACTACTCGGTTGAGACACACGCAGAGCTTTCCTAGCTTGCTGGAAGTGATTACAGGAAGCATCGCATGTGGGACACTGCACAGCCAGAGTGGTTCTTGTCCGTGGAAGTCTGCACATCAACAGCGGTCTCTTTTGTGCCGGTAAGAGGGTGTTCTTGCTGCCTTAAACTCCGACGCTGCTCACTGTTCAAAATCGGAGAAATCAACGAATGAAGGTTCAGGAACCCGTCAACTGTTGAATGGCTGTCTGTGCAAGAGGTACTGCTCGTAGGCCCGATCAAATGTCAGCGGCTGTAGTGATGTGCCAAGTACTCTTTTCGTGCACGCCTCGCACTCAAAGTTTAGAAAAACAAGCTGCGAGGCGCGCTCTGTGGTGGGGGAGGGGCATTGAAGCGAGGCGCACGATCTTGGCTGAGTGAGAGGAAAGCCACATGGCGCCGCTGCTTGTGCCTGTGCGCGTAATCGCACACTGTATGCCACACAAGCTGTGGTCGGACTTTCAAAACTCCACTCCCTAATGTCTTGCAGTGTAGCGCATGTGCTGGCTCAGGCGAGACCTAATAAAATCTTGATGGTGCCACCGTCCCTTTCAGGGTCAAAAAATATCATTTAAAAGCCCTTGCAGGACATTATGGGACGCTGCCTGCCTGGAAATCCTGCACTCGTTTATTATTCCTTTTTTTCTTTTTTTATAATACCCAGGCTGTGAGTAATATTACTCTCTGCAGATTAAGGAACTTGTGAATCAATGTTTGAATAAATGGTTGTATTAATTCTCTTTTTAAAGTCACATTTATTAGGAATCCGGACCTCACTATTACAAAGAACCAGCACAAACTTGGGAGACTTCTTCTTATGTGTTCCTTATTAAACAGCATCGAATTAGAGAATATTTTAGTACATCATAACACAGTCTTGTGCTCCTGCAACCCTGTTGAGAGTATGTTGATTTTAATCTGCATTCCACATTAGTCAGTGTGGGTTGTATGGTTTAATATACCATCAATTGCAGAACCTACTGGCGGTAGAACTATAATGACATTTGTGGACACATTTCAGCCCCGGAAGGTGTTAAGCATCTTCTGATTTGTTTTTTTGTCCATTGATTTACTGTTCCATTGATCAACAGCAAAAATGAAGAACTATGTGTGTCATTTAAATGTTGGTGATGCACGTAATCTACAAAAAGAAGCTAAAGTCTTTCTGCCAATCTAATGGTTCCCCAAACCCTCTCAGAGGTTGGAGGAACCTTCTATCAGTAGAACCTCAACTAGCTCCACTGGTGAAATCTGTTGATCTTGCAGTCTGTCCACTTGATGACCACTGGGTCACAGAGATTTAAGGCAGGTTGTATCCAGGCAGAGAAAAGAAGCAAAGGCCTCCACACACATTGTCAAACAGTCCATGCACATCAGGCCTAAATATTTCCACAAAACACATGCCTAGGAATTTTGTTTGGAAAAAAAAAACAGAAATAATGGTAAGCAGGTGAAACGTCACGTGGTCTACCTGGCATGCAACTCTGCGATTAGTTCACCTGTTATAACAGCAGATTCTCTGAAATCATAGAGGTCCTCGCTAGGTAGGTGAGGATCTTTAGATATGGTGGTTGGTCTGCCAACATTGAAGTAGAAGCCAAGGGCTCTACTGGTCTGACGAGTTTTGCAATAGGGTCTAAATGTCCTTGCAGAAATTATCTAATAATGAACAGCTCTGACTTGACATTTGACCATGTTTTAGTTTATTGATGGTGCTATACTTTCCTTGAGTTCCTAACCAGTACCCATTAATAGTTGAAGCTTTGAATGTTCCACATTACTCCCTCATATGAGTCAAGACCCAAATTGGAGCTTCCGCCACTTTTGAGCAGAGCAAGAATATCCAATGCTATGGGGAATCATGATAAACAATGAATATACACTGGCACATAACTACTCACTGCAGCAGGAAAAAAGAAAAGGCATGACACGTAGTTCACCGACTGCTTTTTCAGCAAAAATATATCAAAGCCTTCATTGCCCATTTGACATCCAAGTCTATATAAAAGATTAAAGGGGCATATATGGTCTTTCCAACCGTAGAACATAAAATAAGTAGGTATGACTGTATACGGAGTGGCTATGACTAGGACAAGAAGCAGAAAAATGACCGCTGCAGTAATCTTTTTGATCCCTCACCAGGGGCATTGTGTCTCATTTGTGAAAGTCACATCTCCGAAATTATACCTATAAATTAGACATAGTTCAGTGGAGGTCTCATAGATAGTTCTGCCTCAAATCAGAATATCCACTAAGTGTTTCTATGGTTGTACCTATGCTGTTTTTTTTACAAGTCTGGCCTGAGTCTTTCTATGGAGGCCAGCAAAAAGGGTGGCCACCCTACTCTAGCATTCATAGGTTTCAGGAAAGTAGAGAAAGAGGAAATATAAGCGAAATATTTGAGTGCCTACAAATAGAGTAAAGTAAGCAGGCAGACTCCAATGAAGCATCTTTATAGAAATTGGCTCTTCTAATGATTCAGTGAGTAGGGCAGAAAAGTGGTATCCGCCTCTTCATTCTACGTCCTCCTCTCCACTCAGCAGGAAGCCCCCATCCTGCTAGAATCCCCTTACCAAACACAACGCTGCCTTAGCAGCTTTGTAGTTGGTCTGAGCGCCGTTGTTCAGTGCTCAGACAGGGACTGGCAGGCTCTGCATGTTATGTACTATAGCCTTAGTGGAGAACATGTAATGGGTGCATGCCGCTTTGGCCAGTCATTACACGATATGGGCACTTTAGGGGCAGCCACCACATTGCGCAATGCAAAAGATAAATAAATCGATAAAGATACACTCATCTTACCGCCGGATCCAGAATCTCTTCTTGTGCTCTCCTTGTGGGACTCGAGGAACAGGAAGCCAAGAAGAACAGCCAGGCTGCCCTGACCAATCACAACATTTTAGTGCAGTGGTTGATTTTGAGCATCCTGGTTTGACGTTCAATGCTCAACCAGGGAATGGAGGTCTGGGCATGTTCTCCGCGCAGGCTGTAATGCAGCCTGCATGGAAAATAGGGAAAGTGTGCATGACTGTTTTGGGCGGTCCAAGAGGGCTGACCAAACAGTCATTGCGCACTTAGGAATGGGCAAACCACTCCTTTCCTGCACTGCTCCAGGAGCAGACACAAAGGAAACATAAAATGATAATAAGTGAAAGTTATTATCATTTTATATTTCGTTTACTTTGGCCTGCTCAAAAGCAGTGGGGGCGACGCTCCTCTGCCATAACGGAGGAGCCGCCAGTGCCTGGGACAATATGTGATTGCAGGCCTGCCCCATCACAGGCAGAGAGAGCAAAGCCCGAGTCCGATATAGTCAAGTCAGGTGAAGCTGCACAGCCAAACATTAGATTCCCAAGTGGTACTCAGAGCCTCTACTCATCTGCCTTTTCCTCAAGTAAGAGGCAGAGTAATATTCTATCTTGCTTATTCAGTCTTTTATCTTAACTACATAACTGCTGCAAGATATACGTCTCTATAAATGCCTGAATTTCATTATTTTCTCTTCATGATTTTTTCCCATTGGACGGCCCACTACTGAACAGAACACAGTATGCATAAAATAAGATTAACATAAATATAAGGATATCAGTCTACGTTGTCTCTACTCAGTGAGAACTACTACCACCTATAGATTTTTGAAAAAAAGATTATTCAAGTAGATGGCTAGCCCTTACTCAAATCGATATTCTTTTATGTGCCTACACATGTCAACCTATGTCTCAAGAACCTGCATATACCTGACCAAAAATCTTGAATATACAACAAGTGCACATTGCATCAAACACATATTATCATCTCTGGTGTCGCTGAACAACCATAACAAGTTGACCAATGGATAACTTTGCACCTCAGATGCATGTAACAAACAGCAAAGTTCACTGACACACACTCACAAGCCCAAGCACTACATGAAAACATGATATGATGTAGCTGGCACCTAAATATCAATACATAAGTTCATTCTTCCATATACAGCCAACACACACCAAACACAACCATTGGGACAATCTTGAATCTGATCAACTACAACCAGAGGTTTAATGGGTGCCCAGACTCTGAATATGAGACCGAACAGCTAGAAACAAACAAATACAATGCCTGTAAAGTAACAGTACTTAATTCATTAAATGTATGGACTGCGGACTGTACTTCCTCTTGTCATAAGGTAAACATAAACCTTGCAACAAAAAAACTTGGGGAACCATACTCAACATATGTTTCACACTTTGTAAAAAATGAAATATGCTTCATCCCTTATTGCTTCCCAGCTATAAAATGCACTTTATCTGTGTTGTCTGTAAAGCACTGCAAACCATGTAGTCTTCCTTCCTGGAACAGAGAAAGCGGAAGCAGGTCTTAGATGTGTGGTTGGTATTATACCACTCAGCCTGCTACCACTGACTTCCAATTGGGACATTATTAAACCAATGGATTCCACAACTGCAATCCTAGTTTTAGGCATATGGCAGATCACCCTGCAAGTGTGTTAACTTGAAAAGCAACAGGTTTGAAGCCGAATAGGGCTTGTATACTGACATTTTTCTCTAGCACCATAGTGATGAAATTACCCAAAGATCTGCACTGTTACCTGCAACAGTAGAGTGGAGAAGTAGAATTTAGTGGATGAAATAGATTTGGCAACCCTTGACACCAGCAGGGCCGGACCGACTACCGGGCAGTTTGGTATGCTGCCGAGCTGGGGGTTGATTCCACTGCGGTGGGGGCTGATTTCGTTTATAGTAACCTGCGTGTGCTTCAAAATAATTAAAGCAAAACGAATTTCGTTTAACACACGCAGGTCTCCATGAACGAAATCAGCCCCCAGCTAAGCAGCATTCCAAACTGCCCGGTTGCCAGTCCGCCCCTGGACACCAGAGGGCATATTTATGAGAGGCTTGCACCACCGGTGCCTCCGTTTATTTGATGTTCCGGTCTCAATCACTCTGCGTGGCTTTGAATGCCCTCATAGATATGGAGTAAAACAAAGCAGTGCAAGTTGCTGCCTTGCCTTATTCTGCATCAAGGAGGAATTCCATGGGCGTTGCAGTGGGTTTCTCCACAAGCACCCATGGATTTTGACACTGTCCAATGTTTACTCACTCACGTAAACCTGGGGCAGCGCCAAACCTTACGCCTTCTCAGAGCAGTCATAACAAGGAGAAATATTTGTATTCCTTCTCATTTTTACCTCTTTCCATGTGTAGATGAAAATGACTCTCAGGATTGTTTTGGTGCAGGAAGGTGCTTCTTCTTTCACAAAAACAATCCTGCCTACAATGGAGGCACCCTTGCGCAAGAGTACCTACGCTGGCCCTAGGCAGCAAATTGTGCGCCAGCGTAGTGGGAAAGGACAGGAATGCAATCCTTCCGCTCATGTGTGTCTATCTCTACAACTGTTTTGGTTGTTTTAATGATGCAGAGCGGTATAACTCTGGCGATGTAGCTTAAAATGGAAGTCCTGGCATTGCTTGCACTTTCCTGTCTGTTTTCACAAGGAGGACCGTGGAGGAGCGTGAGCAGTATGCTGTTAGTAACCATGGTTTCCCGAGGACTGCACTTCACTGGGAAACTCCGTATGATGATATATTGAAGATGGGACCAGAGGAGGATGTACAGTGATGCTGGGCTTTTGGCTAAATATTTTTCACGAAGCATATTTGAAAATGTAACATTGGTTACTGTTGTCAGCCATTATTGACAGTCTCATTACGTCATTTGGTGCGGCTAATTTCCTCTCGATCCAGGTTGGTCATAAAAGGTAAGGATGGGCCTACTCTGGGATCGTTGCCCTAAGTATATAATGGGTGTTTTTTAATGTTTCCATATTACCCAACTTTATTGTGTCATAGATTTTTAACTGAAATTGTAGAGGAATTAAGCACCCTAACCTCGGCATAAGTAAAAAAAAAAAGAAAAAAAATAGGTTAGCAACAAGCGAGCTGAAACAGACTGCTAAGCGCCTAATTTGTAACTTCAAAAACATGAAATGACACACCAACTTGTTATATCCAAATTAAGTTTATTTCTTTAAAAATAAAAAGTGTCTAGAAAACATCACAAATGTATTAGCATTACTCTTTTCTTCATGTTCTCCAGAGGCTGGGGCAGTAAGCCTGCAGCTTCCTTTACACACAACCATACATTCAGACATATAAAAATAGACATATTTACATTTTATTCACACATCATACAAAATGATTAAGACTTGTAAGGCACTTGGTGGTGTATGGCAGTGTGGAGATTGTTTGAAACATCATTGCATATTCTTTGTGCATTTAAACGTATTCCTAATATTCTTTGGCAAACTCCAATCAAGCACCTTTTTGCACTTGTCCCTACATAACTGAGTTACACAATCCCATGAAAGACCGCAGTGTGAAAACGATTTTTGGTCAGGCATGAGCAAGGAATGTATAAAGTTGTTTTAATAAGGCACAGAGTGTATGTTTAAGGATTTATGTTTGCAGTAGATAATTATCCTACTTTTTTCAGTCACTTTACGCAGTTCAACTTGCAGCATGTTAACTCATAACTCCTGGTGCCCTAATATTCCAAGCAATGCATAAATTAAAGGAAATTAAGGCAAACCCTAACCAACATTGCAGAGGACCAGTAACAAACTGCTATGCAGTGCTCCCAAGATCCTCGATGGCATGGTGAAATGGGACCTGGGGCGTCCACCCCCCCCCCCCCTCATATTACATGGGTCCATGAGAGAAGAATTGACAGTTATGTACTTTAAAGAGTCAACACCTCTCAATATGTAAGACTTACATACCCACCCCATGTATATTGGTGGTAGAAATGTAAATGCATACTCCATTATAAAAGTATTTCATTAGTAGTGGAGGACAGTCATAAATAAATGGAGGGGACATTGTTGTAACCTACCTATTTCGTGCCTTCTCTAGGTTAGTCCTGTACTTGGCCATGAGTGCCAGGAGGAAAAAGGGGGTATGCCAGGCTCAGATGGCTGAACATCTGTGAAGATGGGATGTCCTGGCATCTATGCCTACACTATCCCCTAGTATTGTCCCAAGCACAGTATTTAGGGCTCGGATAAAATGTATGAAAACAAAAAGTGGCAAACGTATCATTGTTTTGTTTCACCCTTGCACCATGCAAGATACCGTAGGGAAAAGCAAAACCTAAAATGAGTTTTCCGAGCCAGGCGAGTCACTCTGCCCTGTAAAGGTGTTTTATCAGTGTAGCTTGAGTGTTCCTACGCATCCATCCATGCATTCTGATACATTCTCAGATTTACCACCACTGCTAGATCAGGGCAGGCGTTAGAATTGTACGCCTTCCCTGGGGATTTGCAAGGAGGAGAAATATCTTTATTTCTTCTCATTGTTTCTTCTTTCTAAGTGTGCTACATTAAATGACATACTTAGAAAGAGAAAATTGCCTTGTAAGTATTGCTGTGTGCAGGAAGACACCCTTGCACCATGCAACAAGAGTGCCTGCACTGGCGCTAGGCTGCACTGAGTGCGCCAGAGCAAGATATGCCAGATATTGGTAAATGTGGCACATTCCAGACCTTTCACACAGCGTAGTAAGTTGTCTTGCTGTATTGCATTGCGTGGAAAAAATAAACCTGGGTCAAATAGTGCACATGCAGCCCCTTTTTTTAATGAGTGAGCATATGTGCAAATGCACGTTTTCCCCATTGAACTTCTGTGACTGGCCCAATATATCAGTAACTGGAATTCAAGATAAATCATTTACACCAGGTCAAATCAAACTTCCATCAGTATAAGTACCTTTCTAAGAGCACTTCAGAACCATGGACGTCGTACATACATTTACAGTATTACACAATTGAAAGGATGACAAATTTGTGTCAGGAAATTTGATATATTTCATATCACGACATCAGGATGCGATATTGATCAGAACCATTGAAGTTAAAGGGATGAAGTTGCGCTACATATCCCCAGCGTCTTCTCGTGCCTTGGCGCTAGGGATGAATTCCTTACCACTGGGAATGCATATTTCATACTACATGGCATATTTCCTTCTGCTTGTCACAGTAGAAGTATTCACATTTTCAACTTGCCATGTCAGTGAGGTTCATTGCTCTTTTTGTGCGGAGCAGGCTTGGTCTTTGTAAAAACTGGGACAGGCAAACGCTTCCTGCAGAGGCATGGTTGCGGAGTTATAATATCCAGAATATTTACCAATATCGCCTACAAATATACATTCTCTTTGGATGAAACCGTTATAGTCAGGAATGTGAAAACATTATCGCCTTGTTAATTCTGTATCAAAGAATGCACCTCTGTCCCGGTCCTTTGAAACAGAGATGTTCCTCCATTTTCCTCGTTTTCAGCTTTGGAAGTGGGCCACTGGAACTTCTCTGCCATGGATCGACGCCGCCCTACTGCCTCTTTCCTTGTCCCTTTCTCGGCCCGCTTCTTCCGGTCCCTGTTGACGGCCTGGGGAGCACTTCCGCTCCCGGTCGCAGTGATAATCTCGGCCCGCAGGGGGCGCTGCAGTCCCTGCTCAGTCCGGGTACACGGGGAGAGGCAGGCGGCCCTCGAGCTGCGCCAGGCAGCAGCCCGACTCCTCGTGCTTGTGCAGCAGCGACATGCGGGAGAAGGTCTTGGAGCAGCTCTTGCACTGGTACTTCTTGACGTCAGAGTGCGTCTGCAGATGCGCCCTCAGGTTAGATCGGTCGGCGAAGGCTCGGTTGCAGTGCGGGCACGAGAAGGGCTTCTCTCCTGAAAGGAAGAACGACAGCTTGAAGTTAGAGCAAGAAACATCTTACAAAGAATATTCATTTTATGTGGAGAAGTCTGGTCTGGTTTTTCTAACACAGAACGAAAGTACGCAAGAGAGGGCGAAGTGGGTGTGTACTAATGGGAACGGCGTTTTGGCACTGAATGTTAGACATACGACTTTACAAACATTTCTGCGTTCACCTTACTTTTATTTTTAGAGACCATCCTGGGACTACAACTGACCGTGAGATTCTGCATATATTTGGTTTGTTTCTTTTCAGCAGCAAATGGGGCGGGGGCTGGGGGGCGGTTAACAACGCAGTTACTGGTATCACGCCCTCCCCGACACCAGGACAGTATCCTTCCTGGCCTGCATTCATTCCTCAAGTTGACATACCTGTCACCTGTGCCTCATCTGGATGGCGTTCATCCGCATAACCAAAATAACATTAAATATCGTGATCGTGTATGCAAACCTGTTATCAGTCTCTGGGCGATTTATTCCCCATTCACTTCAGCCCTTGTAAATAATGAAGTGACCCGGTAGGCGTTTACATATTGACTTGTATGCTATGTAAGGTTTATATGCAGTGCTTCGACTTCTGAACATAGAAATGGCCATGGGGCACCATTTGCAGTGCATCTCCTATGGAACGCACCAGGCTTCCCACACACCTGGGTAGCATGAAAGTGAGCGGGTGCACATATCAGGGTTCAGACTTCTTTATGGTGCATGCCGGACATTTCGTGTTTTTGTAGAGAGACATACTCTTTCGACATGGTAGGGATTCTGCAAGCCTAAGACATGCCCTGAAGCCCCCCACCAGCCTTTTGACACGGGAGTGGCAGCTTTCAATATTGGTAGATTCAATGTCCCAATCCTATGGAAACGAAGACGGGTAATACACGCCTGTGGCAGTGCTTTTAGAAAGTGAATAAACACTGGCCTGTTCGAGCGAAGACGTTGTGCAACATAAAGCACTACACTGCCCCATACATCTGCACGCGTTCTGCTGCATGTGTATCAATTGGCACACCCATCATTTGATTAATTGAAAGTGGCACTCTGAGGGGGGGGGGGGGGGGTCTATGAAAGACATGTGGTCTGTTTATTCGGGCCTTGGTTTCTGAACTTTTCCTGCTTCACCAAAAACGCGTGTCATAAACCAATCCGGAATCTACCCCTTTCTACCCCAGTGTCACTACAGTCCCAAAGACTGTACATAAAAGCAGGGCCGCATTTGTAAAACAATAAGTGCCAGGGCCCTTGTCAAGAGGCTACCACAACTGGCACCCATTGCCCCTGCCAGCTCTGCCAATGACAGTACCAACACAACGACTAAACAACACATTCCTACAAGTGTGACATGTCAAACTATTCCAGGCACCCAAAGCTATAACAATGGCTTCGGCAGCAGGCATACGTTATTTTAAATGTATTTTGAATTAATAAATAACTGCCCTTGTGCTCTTCCCTAAATCAGACAAACAGTGCCACCATGTGGCAGACTGCCATAAGTCCCGGTGTTGACTGTTAAGTGCACATGTCGAGCCCTGGAAAACACCGGCACAAAATAATCACTGCCTAAAAGTGATTTTATGAATAGTCATACTATAGTTCCAGAGCTTCCTGCGTAGTCTTGAAGCGCCCACCAGTGTTTCAGTTCTTGCTGTGGCACAGTGCAGGCCTCACTCAGAGGCGTTAAAAAAGATTTCCCTCCACAGTAGGCAGTTCAGTCACAATTAGGTTTGACTTCTTCTTCTTCCAAAAACTTTACTTCGTTTCTAATTCGGCTACGCCTGACGCAGCGCCACAAGGCTCTGTCTCGACCCACTTTCGCAGAATAACCACTGAATACGTTAACGAGTCCAGTTACACAAAGATACATCACGTGGGTGGGGTGTCCTAATGAGCTGTCATGCCTTTGAGCCCCATGGGCAGTGGTGTCCCAAACCATTCGGGTAAAGTGGCAGCAGCGCGGTCCCCTCCCCGCCCCCTCACAAGCTCACAGCCCGCCTTTATGTAGACAGGCTCTGGCTGAGCAGGGACGGCAGGGTGAGTCAGGCTGAGCTCTAACCATGATTAGAGGCTCCGGGGCAGACATGCACAGACGGCAAAACCTCAACGCCGTCGAAGGATTACTTCCAGTTTCCCAAAGAGTCCTACGCACACGGTATTAGTCCCTTATTTTCTCCATTTGACAAATACAAATGGTTTCTACTGGATCCAAAAAGCGTGGCTGTGAATATGGAAGCCTACAGACCCAGCAGAAAACAACGGTTGAAGAGGAAAAATAAAACTCTACCAGTAGAACGAAAATCAAATACAAAACTAATAGGCACCAACAGACACCAAACTACAGTGCCAACATGAAGCTGGAATCTATTGGGGTTTCTCAAACGATGTGCATTAGCTGACCAAACCAGAATATCAAAGAGGATATATGCATATGTGCCTGCAAAGGAATACAGCAAAAAACATTTACAATTGGCCAACTGGGATGTTTACTAGACTCATCACCACTGAAACCGCTCCACTTGAGAAACTAACAGCTCCCCAGACGTTTGCTCTCAAGATTTAAGGCAACGTGAGCCAATTAATGAAAACAAACACTTGTCATCACCTTCAAGGTGCGTTGCGCGACCCCCCTGTCAGGCCGGCCCTGCGTTGTTTAGTCAGTACACTGTGTGTGTGTGTGGTGAGATTCAGTGTGTGCGTGGTGAGCCAGCCCTGCTTACCAGTGTGAGTTCGGATGTGTCCCTGCAGCAACCAGGGCCTGGAGAAGGCCTTGCCACAGATCTTGCAAACGCACGGCAGGGTGTGAGTCCGGATGTGCATCTTCAGTGCCCCCAGGCTGACGTACTCCTTTTCACAGTACTTGCAGCTGAACGACTTGCGGGACTGCGCCTCACAGTGCAGCTGCTTGTGCTTGGCCAGTCCGGAGAACGTGGAGTAGGACTTGTTGCAGAAAGTGCACAGGAACTTCTCGGCCTCGAGGTCGTGGGGGTCGGAGAGCTTGGACTGCAGCCTCTCTTCCTCGTCGCTGATCGGGCTCTCCGAGCCGCTGTGGTCCTTGGAAGACGTGTCCGACTGCGGGGGCGGGCTGCCCCGCCCTAAGGACGGCGGGTATCCGGAGAGAGGAGACAGGTCTCCGGGCAAGGGCAGCAACCCCGTGGCAGTCCAGACAGTGATGGGGTTGTATGCCACCGAGCTGAGGATGTCGGCGTGGGGCAGGACGGGGTAGCTGTCGTATAGGTAAGGTGCAAAAATCACTGCAAGAGGAAACAACGGCAAGGAATTAGCATAACAAAGCAGCAGGCATGGACAAGAACTACTACAACGACAGGTTACTTGTAAAAGTGATCAAACCACAATGCCCTAATACCAAAGTTCACACTTAAACCATATACACTATTTTACACTGTGCTCGTCTACAGTGCAATACATACTATTGCAAAAAGTGATTTCTTCAGGCAGAGGTACACATTGAAATATTCACACAAATACTATGTTTTAGATGCACACGCTCTTCTAGGAACTACTGTCTTGCAGGACATAAGGACAGGTGCAACTCCTAATCGAATGTCAGGGGATGCACAGAAAGTGTGCATTGAATCCAGTGTGCTTGCATCGTACCTGGCTAAGAAAACAGGTGCACGCGGGAAAGTCGGGGCCAGATAAGATGCTGTGTTCGTTGTGTTAAAATGTGAAACAACAGCTCATCACATTATCGACACCGGTGTAAAATGAGCAGGTTCACGCAAAGTACTTCAGTGCATGAGTAAAGGGCTCTTCAAGTTCTACCATCGGCATAACTTTCAAGCACAACGGAGTTGCTTCGGTTTGGAAAGTTATTAAAAGTTAACATTTTACACTAAAACGTTTTGTTGAATTAGCTGGTGATGTCTTCCTTGAACATCAAAACACAGAACGATAAAACAGTCCCACGCATGGTCTATTTCTTGAATTAAAATGCCCAATACATATATTTAAAAAAAACAAGCACTTGACCATCCTAAGCCCTGCTTTGGGCTGCCTCCGCCCGTACCTGTGTGCGTGTCCCTGTCCAGCTCGCCGTAGTTGGGCTTCTTGGAGGAGTTGAAATGCTTCTTGACCAGGAAGGAGCGCGGCATCTTGGCGTGCGTCGCGCAGGGCTCCCTGGCTGCGTGTAACGGTCCCGGCTCCCTATCGCATGTCCCAGTCAGTGCGCGGAGCCCTCGCCTGTGCCGCGCCCCCTGCGCCCGCTGTAAATACTCGGCCTGTCAGGTGCATGAGGGGGCGGGCCGCCCGGTCCGCCTGCTCCAATCAGCGCCTCGGGATGCCGCGCTTCTCCTCTGCAGCGGCCGCAGCCTCTCTGCTGGCAGCGCTCTGCGGACTGTGGAGAAGATCCCACCGCCTGCCCAAGTTAGGAGGTCGACTCAGGTTTCAGCCCCGCCCCCGGGACAGCTGTGGTGTAAGGGGGGTGCTCTGTATGTGAGAGTGCACTGTCCAGCTGCAGGGGGGCCGAGGCAGACCCCGGAACTACGCCACTGAAAAGCCACTTGTTCTAAGTGAGAACTTCGACAGGAATCCTTGTTTTCAATAATAAAGTTTGTGTAAACGAACGGGTGTGTGTATGTGTGTGTTCTCATTAGGAGGTAAGCATGTGGGGCCGTGCCCAGACAGCAGGTCGCCTTGACATTTCGCAGTATCTGAGCTGGCCCTGAAATTAGATCTCCGAGGCTGGGCTAGGAACTGAAAGCTGCCTCGAAATTCGTTTTAGCTTTATATCCCACAGGACGAGTCGGCTCCATTCAATTTCTGCAGAGATGGGCGATTCTCCCCAAGAACGTTTTTTTTGTGACATGGTAGCCAATGGAATAATTCCACCCACAGTTTAACAAGTTGCCTAAGCAGACATTTTTACTGGCAATTCAGAAGAGAAGCGCTGTAATAAAGCTGTTTCCCGAGCTCATAGTGTGGCATTGGGCCCCCTTCCCTTTAATATGCTGCTCTGTTCCGCAGAGATGTCCCGGGCAGCTTCGCCGTCTTGTATTACCCCCACTGGCACTAGTGATGGGGGGGACCGTTCAGTGATGTCGCAGTGTGGGACTCCCCAGGTCGAGGGGACGAAAACTGTGATACAAAGTTGTTCTGCAGCCAGATGGACACGCGAGCTGCACACAGCAAACATTTCATTCACATCCATGTCTCACTGGGAGCAGTAGCGTAGTGCACGCATGGAAATTGTCCCCTTTGATTGTGTTGGTGAAGTAGCAAAAATAATGCAACGATCAGTGTTCAATGGGTCCCTGGGGCTCTGGACCCCTGTGCCACTGCACCTGATGCACCATTGGCTACGCCGCCGCTTGGGAGGAGTAGAACACAATCTCCGAAAAAGATGAACGTTTTTCTGAGTTTCTTTCTGCGTTGTCTCTAAAAACGAATATATGTTTGAGCAGTTTCTCCTTTAGAATGCTAGCGCCCGCCTCGCAGCGCTCATTCAAACCCGCGGGACTGGCTGGCAGCCGCCCCAGCCCAGGCAAGTTGCACAGTGCACTCGGACCACCCCTGGCTCGCGCGCGACAGGTGCTGGAATGAGTCCGCCAAAGAAAAATCCCAACCGGGCTGTCAGGACTTGCCTGAGCAAAGTGCATTGTCAAGCTGCATAACTTCTTAATCTTGGGGAATGCCACAACAAGTGCAGAGGAGAGTGAAAAAAAACCACTCCCCGGGAGATACTGCAGACGGTGCTCACTCTAATACTCCGTGTCTGGGAGTGAACTTATTTCCACATTACTTGCATCGCAAAAAAACACCGACTTTACGATTCTACGAGAGATCCGCCATGGGAGAAAACGCCTCATTTGTTTCAGGGCACAAACCATGGCCACATATCAAAGTTAGTTGAGCATAGAGATGCAGTTCCGTAGATGAGACGAAAAACAAGATCGGTGTACCGATGAGTGGTTAATCTAGGGCTGTGTGATAGGCGCCAAGAGGAGGATTACGACCGATGTAGGAACTATCTGCAATCTTTCTTTAATTCAAGGAATTCTCCTTTCAACGAAAACAACCGCATTCACCAGCTAACACCTGTCATCAGTGGGGTTCCCAGTAGCGATTATGAAGCTTGAATCAGATCAAGCACTCACTCGAGAAAGACTTCTAGGCGCCTACGTGCGTAGGTATGCTGCCACTTGTTCCTTTCCGGATTTCTGTAAAATGAGAAATATACAGCGAGGGCATGTTTTATCATAAGATGTGTACTCGAGTGTTGAAAACCCAGATTTCCAGAGAACCATGCTATCTATACAAGCCCACTTTGTGTCCCTTGTTGCCACCCATAGGCTCATCCATTGCCGGACGGCTCTGTTGCAATAGGGCATGGGCTTCGCCTCTTGGCAAAGAGCAACCTAAGCAGGGTATATGTGCCACAGCAGTTGAATTTCCATAAGATTTGGAGGGGTTGGGTAACAAGACAAAGTAGCGTGGACTTGGTGCAACACCCATTCGTCCACGTGCAGTGCAACCCATAACGATTCACATATGTGACTGAATTGTTGATGTTCACCCAGTCTACTGCAGAGAATGAGGCTATCCTTTGAATGGAAAAAGAACAATTGATGGACATAATCCAGAACAATGTCATACATTAACCCCAGTACAGAGATCTGCGCCTAAATCCATAGTTTTTTTGCTCACCATGCCATTCCAGTTTGGACAAAGCCCTATGCAAATCAGTCTTGACCCTACACCCAATGGGAACAGTCCAGTCCAAACTGCCAGGCCAGGTCCTTCCTGGACTGGAAACAAGCATCCTAAGACCGGTTTCGGGCTTTCAGCCCTCATCAGCCAGGATAGCTTGACTCCAGTGGCATGGAGAACACGGGACCCACGTCTGGGCATACGCGTACCACTCGTGGTGACAAATGCATAAAGAACAATTGATGGACAGAATGCAGGACAATGTCATACATTCACCCCAGTGCAGAGATCTGGGCCTAAATCCATAGTTTTTTTGCTCACCATGCCATTCCAGTTTGGACAAAGCCCTATGCAAATCAGTCTTGACCCTACACCCAATGGGAACAGTCCAGCCCAAACTGCCAGGCCAGGTCCTTCCTGGACTGGAAACAAGCATCCTAAGACCGGTTTCGGGCTTTCAGCCCTCATCAGCCAGGATAGCTTGACTCCAGTGGCATGGAGAACACGGGACCCACGTCTGGGCATACCCGTACCACTCGTGGTGACAAATGCAAAAAGAACAATTGATGGACAGAATGCAGAACAATGTCATACATTCACCCCAATACAGAGATCTGCGCCTAAATCCATAGTTTTTTTGCTCACCATTAAGCATGGGCGGAAAATCCGTTACGCTCGCGGATTTTGCGGATTTTTGGGAAATTCGCAATCCGCGAGATTTGCGAATTTCCCGCAAAATCCGCAAATTCGCACGCAGCGGATTTTTTTTGCGGCTCGCGTCGTTGGTGATACAATTTTTGCGGCGCGCGGCGTTTATCATCGTTTGCCGAGTTTTTTTTCTCGATATTTTGCGAGTGCTGCGCCATTTTGGATCTTGCTGTGTGATCCCGCGGGAATTTGGAGAGCGCGATTACGTCATCGCGGCTTGCCAACTTGCACAGCGAGAGTTTGTCAACGCGAGTACGGCGAGATCACGTCTCGCGGTACTTCGCAATTGCGAGATTTGAGATGCGGCGAGCAGCAACAATCTCGCACAAGCGAAAATATAAAATTTGCAATTCTGCACAAGAAATCCACCAGCAAGCAGCATAAACCTTCTTGAAATGATGATTTGTATCTGAATAACTCCTTAAGTTGACATTTGCCTGCACTTTTTTAGCGAGGAGTCCATTTTGGGGAGGGGAGGAGGGGGGTGGGAGGATGGAAGTGCCCCACAGTCTTCAACTTCCTGTTCCTGTCCAGCAGGCTCCTCCCAGTGCTTTGTCCATCTCCTGGTCACTTTTCATTTGGATCTGGAGCTGGAAGGATTACTTTTTGTGGATGCTGCTGGATATTTGGATTTGAGGCCCTTTTGACTTTCTTTGGATCACTGTTGGATTAGAAATTTTACAAGTAAGTTTGTTTGGGGCATTACAGTTGCTGCAACTAAAATTTTGGAATTTTCGCTTTTTTGGGCCGTTTTGGGGCCTTTTGCCCAGGGGCAGCGACGGCTCGTGGAGGGAGTTACGGTGAGGCAGGAGGGTGGGGAGGGGGAGGGGCATGGTGGAGGTTGCTAAAAACCGGCATATGGATAATTGCAGGTAAGTAAACAATTTAATTAATAAAACGAATTTCGTAGCTCGCACTGCATTGCATTTTGCGATGCAAGGCGCACTACGAAATTCGTTTTATTAATTAAATTGTTTACTTACCTGCAATTATCCATATGCCGGTTTTTAGCAACCTCCACCCTGCCCCTCCCCCTGCACACCCTCCTGCCCCACCGTAACTCCCTCCACGAGCCGTCGCTGCCCAGGGGTACTCAGTGGTGGGTGGACTGAGTCTTTCTGTGGGTTGTCTTGAACTTAAACATCATGGAGGGCATGGATGGATTGGGATTGTGCTGATTTTTCAGTGATTTTTGTTTTTTGGGGCTGTACTTGTGGCCTTTTCACCAGGGGTATTTGAGTCTAGCATGGGCCTAGTCTTTCTGTGGGCTGTCTTGAACTTAAACATCATGGAGGGCATGGATGGAATGGGATTGTGCAGATTTTTCAGTGATTTTCATTTTTTGGGGCTGTACTTGTGGCCTTTTCACCAGGGGTATTTGAGTCTAGCATGGGCCTAGTCTTTCTGTGGGCTGTCTTGAACTTAAACATCATGGAGGGCATGGATGGAATGGGATTGTGCTGATTTTGCAGTGTTTTTCGATTTTTGGGGGTGTTCATGGGGAGGGACAGGCCATGTGGCTGGTGGCCATTTTGAGTGCTGCTACAGGCACTGGCCATGTGCTGGGAGGCAAGTGGCCATTTTGAATGCAGGCTTTGTTGTTAGGCCTGCAACCATTTTGCCTACTTTTCAACCTTTATGCCCAGGGGTAGTGAGTCTTGCATGGGCCTAGTCTTTCTGTGGGTTGTCTTGAATTTAAACATCATGGAGGGCATGGATGGATTGGGATTGTGCTGATTTTTCAGTGATTTTCGTTTTTTGGGGCTGTACTTGTGGCCTTTTCACCAGGGGTATTTGAGTCTAGCATGGGCCTAGTCTTTCTGTGGGCTGTCTTGAACTTAAACATCATGGAGGGCATGGATGGAATGGGATTGTGCTGATTTTGCAGTGTTTTTCGATTTTTGGGGGTGTTCATGGGGAGGGACAGGCCATGTGGCTGGTGGCCATTTTGAGTGCTGCTACAGGCACTGGCCATGTGCTGGGAGGCAAGTGGCCATTTTGAATGCAGGCTTTGTTGTTAGGCCTGCAACCATTTTGCCTACTTTTCGACCTTTATGCCCAGGGGTAGTGAGTCTTGCATGGGCCTAGTCTTTCTGTGGGTTGTCTTGAATTTAAACATCATGGAGGGCATGGATGGATTGGGATTGTGCTGATTTTTCAGTGATTTTCGTTTTTTGGGGCTGTACTTGTGGCCTTTTCACCAGGGGTATTTGAGTCTAGCATGGGCCTAGTCTTTCTGTGGGCTGTCTTGAACTTAAACATCATGGAGGGCATGGATGGAATGGGATTGTGCTGATTTTGCAGTGTTTTTCGATTTTTGGGGGTGTTCATGGGGAGGGACAGGCCATGTGGCTGGTGGCCATTTAGAGTGCTGCTACAGGCACTGGCCATGTGCTGGGAGGCAAGTGGCCATTTTGAATGCAGGCTTTGTTGTTAGGCCTGCAACCATTTTGCCTACTTTTCAACCTTTATGCCCAGGGGTAGTGAGTCTTGCATGGGCCTAGTCTTTCTGTGGGTTGTCTTGAATTTAAACATCATGGAGGGCATGGATGGATTGGGATTGTGCTGATTTTTCAGTGATTTTCGTTTTTTGGGGGTGTTCATGGGGAGGGACAGGCCATGTGGCTGGTGGCCATTTTGAGTGCTGCTACAGGCACTGGCCATGTGCTGGGAGGCAAGTGGCCATTTTGAATACAGGCTTTGTTGTTAGGCCTGCAACCATTTTGCCTACTTTTCGACCTTTATGCCCAGGGGTAGTGAGTCTTGCATGGGCCTAGTCTTTCTGTGGGTTGTCTTGAATTTAAACATCATGGAGGGCATGGATGGATTGGGATTGTGCTGATTTTTCAGTGATTTTCGTTTTTTGGGGCTGTACTTGTGGCTTTTTCACCAGGGGTATTTGAGTCTAGCATGGGCCTAGTCTTTCTGTGGGCTGTCTTGAACTTAAACATCATGGAGGGCATGGATGGAATGGGATTGTGCTGATTTTTCAGTGATTTTCGTTTTTTGGGGCTGTACTTGTGGCCTTTTCACCAGGGGTATTTGAGTCTAGCATGGGCCTAATCTTTCTGTGGGCTGTCTTGAACTTAAACATCATGGAGGGCATGGATGGAATGGGATTGTGCTGATTTTGCAGTGTTTTTCGATTTTTAGGGGTGTTCATGGGGAGGGACAGGCCATGTGGCTGGTGGCCATTTTGAGTGCTGCTACAGGCACTGGCCATGTGCTGGGAGGCAAGTGGCCATTTTGAATGCAGGCTTTGTTGTTAGGCCTGCAACCATTTTGCCTACTTTTCGACCTTTATGCCCAGGGGTAGTGAGTCTTGCATGGGCCTAGTCTTTCTGTGGGTTGTCTTGAATTTAAACATCATGGAGGGCATGGATGGATTGGGATTGTGCTGATTTTTCAGTGATTTTCGTTTTTTGGGGCTGTACTTGAGGCCTTTTCACCAGGGGTATTTGAGTCTAGCATGGGCCTAGTCTTTCTGTGGGCTGTCTTGAACTTAAACATCATGGAGGGCATGGATGGAATGGGATTGTGCTGATTCTTCAGTGATTTTCGTTTTTTGGGGCTGTACTTGTGGCCTTTTCACCAGGGGTATTTGAGTCTAGCATGGGCCTAGTCTTTCTGTGGGCTGTCTTGAACTTAAACATCATGGAGGGCATGGATGGAATGGGATTGTGCTGATTTTGCAGTGTTTTTCGATTTTTGGGGGTGTTCATGGGGAGGGACAGGCCATGTGGCTGGTGGCCATTTTGAGTGCTGCTACAGGCACTGGCCATGTGCTGGGAGGCAAGTGGCCATTTTGAATGCAGGCTTTGTTGTTAGGCCTGCAACCATTTTGCCTACTTTTCGACCTTTATGCCCAGGGGTAGTGAGTCTTGCATGGGCCTAGTCTTTCTGTGGGTTGTCTTGAACTTAAACATCATGGAGGGCATGGATGGATTGGGATTGTGCTGATTTTTCAGTGATTTTCGTTTTTTGGGGCTGTACTTGTGGCCTTTTCACCAGGGGTATTTGAGTCTAGCATGGGCCTAGTCTTTCTGTGGGCTGTCTTGAACTTAAACATCATGGAGGGCATGGATGGAATGGGATTGTGCTGATTTTGCAGTGTTTTTCGATTTTTGGGGGTGTTCATGGGGAGGGACAGGCCATGTGGCTGGTGGCCATTTTGAGTGCTGCTACAGGCACTGGCCATGTGCTGGGAGGCAAGTGGCCATTTTGAATGCAGGCTTTGTTGTTATGCCTGCAACCATTTTGCCTACTTTTCAACCTTTGTGCCCAGGGGTAGTGAGTCTTGCATGGGCCTAGTCTTTCTGTGGGTTGTCTTGAATTTAAACATCATGGAGGGCATGGATGGATTGGGATTGTGCTGATTTTTCAGTGATTTTCGTTTTTTGGGGCTGTACTTGTGGCCTTTTCACCAGGGGTATTTGAGTCTAGCATGGGCCTAGTCTTTCTGTGGGCTGTCTTGAACTTAAACATCATGGAGGGCATGGGTGGAATGGGATTGTGCTGATCTTTCAGTGATTTTCGTTTTTTGGGGCTGTACTTGTGGCCTTTTCACCAGGGGTATTTGAGTCTAGCATGGGCCTAGTCTTTCTGTGGGCTGTCTTGAACTTAAACATCATGGAGGGCATGGATGGAATGGGATTGTGCTGATTTTGCAGTGTTTTTCGATTTTTTTGGGGTGTATAACTTTACTGAACTGATGTTCCTCTGTCTTCCATTGTTTTTAGGTGCACAAGACTCAAGAGAACCACCAGTGCCAGGAAGAAGTCCTGCAGCAGTGTGTGTGTGCAGCATAACGTCACGCGACGTCACGTCTGGCCTCAGACAACTCTACAATTCGTGCAACTGCGGCCTGCTGTCTGACCTGCTCTGAAGAAGATGGCCCCAAAAAAAGGTGTCCGTAGCTCCTCCAGCAAGAAAGTTGCTAGTAAGGAGCAGAAGAAGCAAGTTACCAAGGAGGCTGGTGTGCCAACCGCCACGTTTTTTGGGAGCAAAAAAAAAGTACGCCTGCAGCAGCAGGATCTGCTGGGGACCAAGCTGGGAGCAGCACCCCCGCTCCATTGGGTTCAGTGCCTCCACCACCACGCCAACTTAAGTCAAAGCCCTTGAGTGCTTCAGAGGCAGTCAGTGTACTTCTCCAATCACCATCGACCAGTGATGTTGGCTCATCGCAAGAAAGTAGCAGCAATGTCCCTGAATCAACACAGGTTGTTGTAACTCATCTGACAAGTGTTGAACAACCACAGCCGCAACAACAACACCATGTGCAAGTACAAGCCCAAGTACATGTGGAAGGAGAGGCAGCGCAAGGAGATGCGCAAGCAGAGGTGCATGGAGGGTCACAAGTGCCCACAATAGTTGTTCCTCCCGAAGTAGGGGCACATCAGGAAATCGACAATCAAGCCTAGGTATCATTGGAAGCCACTCCTCCTGATGATCATTCATTGTCTTCCACATCCCTAGCAAGGAAAAGATCAAGGTTGGTGTCTACATCTTCTTCAAGCCCACCTCCTTCTGATGAAATGGATCCCAATTGGGAACCAGCACCACTGCCGTCTGAGAGTGAGGCACACCATGATCTGACAAAGGTACCTAAGCGTAAAAGGAAGGTCATCGACAAACTCATACCTATGGAGTGTGATGAGGCTCAACAAGAAGTGACGCATACTGCTGCTGATGAAGCCCTTCACGACGACGATCCAGTCATCATAAAGGTCACTGCAGGCCCAGCGGGCATGCAGCAAAGAGACATTTTGACCCTATCCCGAGAAGCTGCTGAGCGTGATGATGATGTCGACGAGGAGGCAATGGAAATGGAAACACAACAATCATTACATTTGGAGTTAACTAGAACACCAACACCTACAGCTTCCATATTTCTTCCTCGCAAGAAGGGACCCACCTCGACCTCAATTCGTGGTGGTGAAAGTGCAAAACGTACTGAAGTTCGGCAATCCACATCCTCCACTTCATCTGGCATTAGCAGCAGGATCACCACCACCAGTATCGCCGCCTCCTCCGGCCCCCAAAGACATTTCAAGTCTCCAGTTTGGGACTTCTTTAGTGTTTGCCCAAGAATGGAAAACGTAGCCATTTGTAGCATTAGTAAGCTTCGAGTTAGTCGTGGTAAGTTTGGTAGCAACTATGGTACCGGAGGCCAGAGAGGTCATCTTAAGAGAGCGCACCCTGTCCAATGGTTTCCGCACCTAGAGGCGTTCAAGCAAGCCGGAATTGCACGTAATGAAAACGTTGATTTTTCATCTGATGATGACGAGGAGGGAGAAGACGATTCAAACACTTCACTTACACCCAGTACCCCTGTCAGCAGCACACCCCATGTGAGGCACACTAAGAGTGTGGGAGAGAGTGAGACATCAATGCGGAAAAGTTCATCAGCGAGCGTAACTGGGTCGAAGATATCATCATCATCCCGTAAATCCTTGGTCCAGGGCAACATTAAAAAGATGTTGTTTACAGAAGCGCAATATGAACGCAACCACCCACTGACGCGTCTGTATAACACTAAGCTGGCTAAAATGCTAGCTCTGGACCTTCTCCCTTTTTCTTTTGTAGAAGGGGTTGGTTTTCTAGAATTAGTGGCAGAGCTCTGCCCAAAATGGAAGGTTCCTAGCCGGTTCTATTTTGCCCGATTTGCGGTTCCAGCACTACATGAAGATGTTCTGAAGGTGATTGGGGCAGCTTTGCAGAAGAGTGCTGTTCACACTATACATCTGACAACAGACATGTGGACCAGTGGCGCAGGCGCTGATTACATGTGCATCACTGCACACTGGGTCTCTTTTTCAGGGGCTAAAGCAAAGCTAAACGCAGGTGTTGACGCGGACATTGTTTTTAAAGCTGCTCGGAAACATGCAACACTAGCCATGTTTGGTTTGGAGAAACGTCACATAGCAGAAAACATTTTGGATGTCTTTAACACAAAGGTCCTTAACTGGCTGTCCCCACTAAAACGCCAGGTTGGTTATGTTTCCACGGACAATGGCGCCAATATAGTTAAGGCCATGAGGAAGGGTGACTATTTCAGAGTGCCGTGTTTGGCGCACTGTATAAACCTGGTTGTCCAAAAATTCTTGGGTGATAAAGGCAGTGCAGCGTACAGAGTATTGGACACCTGCCGAAAAATGTGCAAGCATTTCAGCCATTCTTTTAAGGGCCGGCAGCAGCTGAGGAGCCTGCTATATCAACGTCAAATGCCAGTGAAAGCACTCATCCAGGAGGTGGTAACACGGTGGAACTCAACCTTCTACATGCTTGAGCGTCTGTATGAGCAGTATACGGTACTCAATCAATATTTCTTGACAGAGGGTACAGAGGACCTGAGGATGGGTGCGGCGCAATGGAACATAGTTCAAAGCCTGACACGCATGCTTCGTCCTTTTGAGTTCTTCACGTGTGCAGTCAGCAAGGAGGACTGTAATTTGGGAAAAGCTATCCCATTGTTGTACATGCTGGAGGACCAACTGAAGGAGGTGTGTTCTGTGTTTGAAAAAGATGTAAAAAACCAAGACTCTTTTGTTCTGGCTGAGAAATTATTAGAGCTCCTACAAGGTGATGAACGTCTTAAAACGATCCACTCAGAAGAGCATTACATTTGTGCTACTATTCTGGATCCACGCTACAAAAAGGCGCTGGCAGGCCAAGCATTCTTTCCTTTTGATGATGAACATGTTCCAAAGTACAAACATTAGCTAGCCTTGTCAGCCAAGAGGTTTGAAAGAGAACGGCTGAAAATTGAAGGAAATGGCAGTACATCAGCAGGCCATCCCCAGTCAAAACAATCCACTTCTGCACCTGTGGCTGTGGCACAAGTGACCTCTCAGCCGTTAAAGACACCGGCAACCGGATCATCTGCACCAGACACAACAGAAACATTGGAGGCTGAAGAGGATTGGCTAGCTCTGCGTGGGTTTGGTTCTCAAAAGGTCAGGCACAGCAAGAGCTAAGCAAAGTGGAGGAACCTTGGATGAGGACCTTGAGTCGATGGTGAAGGACTATCTGAATGACTCAACAGAGGTCTATGTTAATTCTGACCCATTGGCGTATTGGCATGGGAAAAAAGAATTGTGGCCACAGCTCACCAACCTGGCTTTAAACTACTTGTCTTGCCCACTCGCAAGCGTGTCTTCTGAACGTGTTTTCAGTGCTGCTGGTGGCATTGTAACTCCCAAACGGAGCCGCCTCTCGCCCAAAAATGTGGAGAGGTTAACAATGATCAAGATGAATCAGCACCTCATACCACCAGATTTCAGAGTACGAGAAATCGCGCCGGGTGAAGACGAGGTGGCCAGCAACATAGATGAGGGAATTTCTACTCTGTCAGGTGACACTGAGCTCACCCTGCCTGAATTCGCAGAGTATGATGACAAAGCCTTATTCTCATTCCTGGAACGTGATACTGAGCCCTGAAAATGAGACAACGAATCAATAACTTTCTTTTTCGTCCTTATTCACTTTTATTCCTGTGTGTCTGTCTTTCTTTGTTGTGCACAGTTAATATATTTCAATCTTTAATCAGATAATCACAAAAACAAGCCCATCAGCAGAACTGTCTTCACTCGTTTGCTAATTGATTTGAAGTTGCCGCAGTCTGCATTCCTCAGGTTCACAAGTTCAGAAGAACATGCTCCTCTATCCTCCTCCTTCAGACTCCTATTTCCATCAAACCAGAGGGCTGGTTTACGCCCAATGAAGAAAGACTCAGCACTTGCGGAGGTGTTGTTCTACCTCTTTGCAGGTGAGTTGACGGCTCTGGGACCATTGTTGGGAAGCTCTAATACCGGATAAAAGTGTTTTGGACCAAATCCGAGGCGCACATTTTTTAGTGTTTTTGCTGACTTGCTTGCCTTTGAGGTGCTCTTAGGGGGGCTTCCTGGTGTTTGTGGGTGAGTTTCGGGGTCTGGGAGCACTGCTGGGACATTCTAATCTTGATTGCATTTGCTTTTCAGGAAATCCGTGGTGGCAACCCCGACTTATGGCCTAGCTACGCAGCGCGTTTGGACCGAAGGCCGAGAAATATTGCAAGTATGAGATTTTGCTTTTGGCCTGTTTGGGGGTGTTATGCTTCTTGGCGGGTGGGTTGGCGGGTCTTGGGGCATTCCTGGGAAGGTCTAATACCGGCTAGAAGTGGTTGGGACAAAATCAAGGCCAAATTTTTTTTTGCTATTTCTGACATTTTGCTCAATGTAGCGTTTTCGGGTGCCTGTTTGGGGGGCTTCCTGGTGTTTGTGGGTGAGTTTCGGGGTCTGGGAGCACTGCTGGGACACTCTAATCTTGATTGCATTTGCTTTTCAGGAAATCCGTGGTGGCAACCCCGACTTATGGCCTAGCTACGCAGCGCGTTTGGACCGAAGGCCGAGAAATATTGCAAGTATGAGATTTTGCTTTTGGCCTGTTTGGGGGTGTTATGCTTCTTGGCGGGTGGGTTGGCGGGTCTTGGGGCATTCCTGGGAAGGTCTAATACCGGCTAGAAGTGGTTGGGACAAAATCCAGGCCGATTTTCTTTTGGCTATTTCTGACATTTTGCTCAATGTAGCGTTTTCGGGGGCCTGTTTGGGGGGCTTCCTGGTGTTTGTGGGTGGGTTTCGGGGTCTGGGCGCACTGCTGGCTATATATAATTTACTTTGCAAGAGGTTTGAAGCAAATCCATGGTGGCAGAGGGGAGTTAGGGCCTAGCTGCAGAGCGCGCGCGGAGTGATTTGGGAAATTTGGGAAAAACTGACAAAGTCCCCATTTTTGTACTTTTGCTCTTTGGCTGTTTGGGGGTCTTCTACTCGTTTTCTCCTGGGTTGACGGCTCTGGGGCCATTGCTGGGAAGCTCTAATACCGGATAAAAGTGGTTTGGACCAAATCCCAGGCGGAAATTTTTTTGTGTTTTTGATGACTTGCTTGCCTTTGAGGTGCTTTTAGGGGGGGTTCCGTCTGTTTGTGGGTGAGTTTCGTGGTCTGGGAGCACTGCTGGGACACTCTAATCTTGATTGCATTTGCTTTTCAGGAAATCCGTGGTGACAACCCCGACTTATGGCCTAGCTACGCAGCGCGTTTGGACCGAAGGCCGAGAAATATTGCAAGTATGAGATTTTGCTTTTGGCCTGTTTGGGGGTGTTATGCTTCTTGGCGGGTGGGTTGGCGGGTCTTGGGGCATTCCTGGTAAGGTCAATACCGGCTAGAAGTGGTTGGGACAAAATCCTCGCGGAAAAGCCTTTTGGCACTTTTTGTAACTTAGGGTTCGTTAGGGTTAGCCCTAGCAGCAGGATTGCATGTGTTTCGGGGTGTTCTAGATTTTTGCAACTGAGTTCTGGGGTCTTAGAGCACTCGTGAGAATGTGTAATTTTGGTTGCAAGTCATTTGAAGAAAATCCATGGTGGGAAAGGGGGGATTTGGCATAGTTAAAGAAAGCCTTTGCCACTATTCTTAACTTAGGGTTCGTTAGGGTTAGCAGTATTTCTATTGCATGTGTTTGGGTGGGGGGGTTTTCGAGTCTTGGAGCGATGCTGGCTATGGATACTTTTGCTTGGTTGCTTGCAAGTGGTTTGAATGCAATCCACGGTGGGTAAGGGGTAATTAGTAAGGGGGTACTTCGGCCTACTTTTACTTTCAAAGTAAGTTTTGTCACCAGTTTTCTGCTAGGCCTCGTTTTTTGAGATTTGATTGGGGGTCTTCTACATTTTTGCGACTGGCTTTAGTAAGGGTCTGGGTGGGAGCACTGCTGGGAAGATCTAATTTTGTTCTAAAACACAGTTTACAGTACACCTAGCTTGAGGGGAAAGATCCGCTACATTAATTTGCCCCTACTTATCTATCCTTCAAAAGGTGACTCAGACAGAGTACGCACTTTCAAAAATATTGTACTGTCTACTAGGAAAATCAAAGTGTGACTTTTTGCACTCCACAGCCTACATACCTTATATTTATTTATCAGTGGTGTTGTAATATTATATCACTTCCTGTTTTTCGTTGAATAATTACAGGCCGGGTTTCAGTCTCTGCAATGGGGAAAAAAGGATGGAGTCAGGCTTCACATTAGCGAGCCACAATTCAGCATCAGGCAGGCAGTGGACAGGGTGTCTTCTGGTGACCAACATCGATGGACGAAGCGTCGGCTGCAATGGAGGAGTGCCGCTAATAAGAGGATTTTTTTTCTGCAGGCAACTTACTTACCACTTCCAACAGGACAACTACAACAACATAGATACAGTATCCCTTGCCTTTTTCTCTGACTGTGACTGCATTTCTTGGATCTCTCTCTGCTTCTAAATTAATCCCTTAACACATCACTTAGTCCACTCCACTATCACATCTGCACCACACATAGTCATTTGTAAGTGCTCCTACGTAATTCGCAAGTCGCAGCACGCCCCAGCCCGTAGAGGACTGGGATGGCCCCAATGATGAAGCATGTCACCAAGGGGCAACCCTGGTGAGTGAGGGGACACCTAGAAAAAGAGCAATTTCTCCTTTTCTATCTACTATACCTTCCAGACCAACCCCATTGAGTGTTGTGAATGGATTTATAGTGACCAGCAAGGCTCTCAGGTATCTGGCAACAGAGACCTTATGTTGAATATAGTTATCAATAATTCCACACACGCCCTGTACTGTCGCATTCTTTCTTCCACAGTTGTCGAAAGTACTACTTACTTTTCACTGACATGCATCCAGTAGTGCATGCACTTTCAAAGATTGATGGATAGGTTTGTACCCAAAGATTTGTTTATGTTCACAATTGTTTGTCCATGCTGTGCTATTTTTTCTTGTCTCCCAAAACCTTTCCCAAAAACCCCCGTACCCATCCATTTTTCAAACCCTAACCCTCTTCCCCCGGGCTGTGTGGTTTTCATTGATGTGTGACTAAATTACAGCAATAAATCCACACACTTGCTGGGGAGGATAAGGTGATAGCAACAGGCTGGTGAAGAAATCCGAGGATATATTCTTACTCTGATTGACAAAGACCCATGGCTATTGTCAAAGAACTTCAACCGAATTAGTTATACTTTAACATTTGTTAGGCTACAATGTGGCACTGTTCTAGTGTACTTTTGTCACCTGCTATATTCTCTATTGTACCGTTGTATTGCTCAGGAGGACAAACCAGATTTCATTTTCTTTTTTTTCATAGGCATGCAACTGCCACTGTGTCACACCACTAGTACCACCGCTATGAGGAAATTTTATCCGCCCAGGATTGCCAACCTTATTCGCTGTTTCCCGTGGAGCCAGCCCTGGGCCTAGCCCTACTTGCAAACAGAAATTACAGGTAAGATAGCCGTTTGGTTGGAGGTAGTATAATGGAGTATTAGGAGAGACGAGAGATTGGATTGACGGTAGTACTACTAAAGTCCTAGGACTATTCAGGAAAACAAACTTACTGTTAAACCCCCACCCACCAGACTAAAAAGCAGTAAAAAACAGGTATGGTCAGATAAAGTTTCAAAAAGTATATTTTTATAGCCCTAACAAAAGAATCTCCCGCAAGACCCTCCCTAACCCCAACGATTGTCCTTCAAAAGTCCCCAAAAATCCCAACTCCCAATTCCCACCCCCCAAAAGTCTCTAAAAAAGGGGCAAGGGACACTATGGCAGGGTGCTGTTGGAATTAGCAGCCAGGGCATCATGCTCCTTGCGGAGGGTGGCAAGTTCGAAGCGGAGGCCCTCCACCACGTTCTTATAGTTATGGACCTCCTGCTCCAGGTAGGACAGTCTGAGGGATAAGCGGCGCCGGTGTGCCTTGCAAATCCTGTGAGGGGCAGCTGCTTTCTTTGCTGCTGGGCGGTGGCGTTTGGCTTTGGTAGCCCGGCTCCGTACCGCTGGAGCACTGCGCTGGCTGGCAGCCCGCACGGAGGAGGATGCAGCTGTCCCAGTGGACGTTGTTGTTGTACCAGACTGCGTCTCCTCCTCCTCCAGGGCCACCAGCCGCCGATATTCAGCGACAGTGGCATCCAGCCTCCGTTGCCGGGCCATTCGAGCCAGCTCCTTCCTCCTTGATGGTGTCTTGGATTTGGAAGGAGCAACTACATGAAAAAAGAAAGACATACAGCCTGATTCTTGATCGGGCCGTTTTGCGAGGCTCAAATAGCGAATCATAAGGAATCGCTATTTGAGACTCGCAAAACGGTAATCATGTAGGAATCGCAATATTAATTGCGATTCCCACTGATTCCTTATTTGCGATTAGCTAATTGCTAATCGCAAATAAGGAATAACTCCCCATTCATTCCTTTGGGCCAAAAGGCCCATAGGAATGAATGGGGAGTATTCCTTATTTGCGATTAGCAATTTGCTACTCGCAAATAAGATAGCGATTTAAAGGGTGCCAGGGGTGTCCAAAGGACACCCTGTAGCACCCCTTAAATGCAAATTGAAACAGGTGTTGCGCACACACATGTCCAAAGGACATGTGTGTGTGCAACATGCAACTTAGAAAAATGCTTTTAAAAGCATTTTTCTAAGTTTTTGCTATTTACCGAGAGGTCTGACCTCTCGGTAAATAGCGGCCCAAAATTGCATTTTCGCAATTTTAAAATGCTTCATGAATTGCATTTAAGGAATCTCAAATAGAGATTCCTTAAATGTAATTCCTCGCAATTTAGCGATTTAGCAATTACCGATTTTTGCATTTGGGATGCTGAATCCCAAATGCAAAAATCGCACTCGCAAAGGGCCGGATTCTCAGAATCCGGCCCTTTGCGAGCCGATTTAGCCTTCATGAATAAGGCTGATAGTCTGTAACCAATGCTCCTTAAGATTAACACAAAATGATTGAGCAGAAAGTTGTCACAGTACAAGTAGCAAATTGAAAGCACAGTACATAACTATTGAGGACAGTATCTATGTAACCTCCGACTTCTTCATCCTTGCTCTAACATTAGTGGGAGTTTCAGGAACAAATTCTACGAGCACTATGGACTTCCATTACAGTCGACTATGACAGTACACCACTCTTATTCTTCTTCTTCTCTCTTGTTTAGGAAAATTGGTACGTTATCTTATGCAAGCCGGCATAATGCCAGCGCAGTGAACTTGCACCCGAGAAAAACAGACGCACACCATGGTGAGTGAGACAGACTTGCGTTACTGTACCGGTCCAGTACATGCAGGTGGTGAAGCTCTTACTTTTCTATTACGGGTGGCACTGAGAATACTCTGTTAAAAGGGCTACTGCTTAATTAATTTAGCTTTCACCCTACAGTGCAAATGAGTATTAGAAAAGGAAAATGAAGAAGCTAAATTATCTGATTATCTATCACTTCACATGGGATGTATTTGATGACATATGGGATGACTTTAGGTGCTTTGCTTATTATTGAGTGAACAGTGATACCCCCACACATGAATGACGTACTACTACTAAACTAAAGGTATTAAGAGAGGTAGGGAGTGTCCACCGTAATAACCGGATATATGCTGTGCTTGCAGTTGCAATACAAACTACTGCTACTATTCATGGTAGTATTTGGACAACGTTACAACTTCTTTTCCTTGCCTTTCCTACACTGGAACGGACGTGCGGGTGCGGTGTTACATGCTCTTCAAAGTAACACTTAGTTCATCCAGTGACCGTCTACTCTCTCTAGATACACATATGCTATCTAAGAGTCAGATAGTACCATGAATGATCCAGGCATCCATCCATTCAAAGTATATTGCACACATACAGTTTCTGTCTCACCCACCCAGGCTGTTCTCCTTCCACCCATCCTTGCTTCATCATTCACCCAGCCATGCACCATACCATTTTCTTACCTTCCCAGCCACCTCGGGGACCAAGCAAACACATATCATTCTTCTTTGCCGGTCATCATTACATTTCTCGTGCTTCCACACTTACTTACACCCTTCTTTCGCTTTTCGTTCATCCCATCCATCAAGTTCACCTCAGATCTGATTGGGATTCTTCTCGCCAAAAACTTCACAGCTAAGTCGAAGTACATTTAGAGGAGGCTACTACCTGCTTTTTTTATAATACACCCGTGCAGAAAGCATACTCTGCAGTCTTCAATCTCAATGACTAAGGAATGTATAGCTTACCTCTGCCCGCCACCACTGTGTGAACCCTCACAGGCATGTCCTTGTCCGGCACTTGCACCGCCTCCTCCCCAGAGTTGTCCTCCTCGTCCAATGCCACCACCACCTCCGCGCTGGCCCCGTCTCCAGATGTTCCACCTACAAAGTACATTTAATAATGTTAGAATACACCACTCACTACTATATAATATTTGGTCTAGGAGGAAGAAAGAAATGTGAAAAAAACAGTGTACAATTTAATAATTTATGACTGTGTACTCTAGAGTAAAAATGTCCCTTTTTCCAGGGAAGGCTGTTGTCTTGCTGCACTTTTTGGCACAACTGATGAATGTTTGCTTTTTACTTTTTAACACGCACCACTTTTTCTCCTAACAGACCGAACCTTGACTTCTAAGAACACGAGCAGGATCAAGTTCAAACCAGGTGAGAGCTCGGCTCGACCACAAGAAATGTGTCCAATTAATCGTCAGCACTAAGCACTTTTCCATTTTCAGTTACACGTTCACTTTTATGACAAACTTGAATTTAATAAATGTGTTTACTTTTAATAAAGCTTTTAAACTTAAATAGACTCTGTGGTTTTTGGTCCTCCAGATTAGAGTGGATGAGCTAAAGGTTTTCGAATTTTTGCAAGCATGAGTCTGTGCCTCTGCCATCGGTGACTTTGGGAGCTAAATGACTCTGCCACACTATCTAGTCAGTAAGGAGATTGGGGGTTCAACTACAAAGTCTGTTATCACTGAGGTATGTGGAAAGTCTAACAGTTACAGCACCTATTATAATTGATAAGCTAAGCGATGCATTATTTAGTGTCCATAGTTCTGTTTGTGCAGATTTGTCCCTGCAACAGTAGTAGAATGGATTGTCCTCCTATCCAAACCAAAAGTAAAGTAGTATCTTATTCTTTCTTGGTGGTGGTCATTCACCTTTTTATTGTTGGCAATGGTCAAAGCATAAACATTTAGAATACTTGAAAAGACATTATGGACAATCCCAGAGGACTGCACTCAGTGTATAGAGCTATTGCTGACTAGAATGGGAGTCCAATGGAAATGCGAAATGTGCAATCTTAGTTAGCTACACAGACAGACTAATAAGAATAATCTAGTAATACCACACGGAGTCATAGTCGAGGCAAGATAAGAATTTAGATCCTGTCTACAAGAAGATCAAAGACGATTTAGAAAAAATCGAATGAGGAACGCTAGGAAAAAATAAGTACTCTATATTAAAATTAAAACTTACTGGGGCCAGCAATGGATCCCTCGCCTGCCCGGTCCTGGTCTGCATCATCAACAGCACCCTCCTCCTCCTCCTGTGTCCTCCTCTTGCCCCTGGGGGAAGCTGATGTACAACATGAAAGAAAGAAAAACAGAAAACATGGATGATATTTCTCAACCAAATCAAACATTTCAAAAGAACTAACAAAGTAACAAAATATTTTTGCGAAATAGCAAATAGGGAACGACTCCACGGGATATATTATTGACCAATCTCATGTGGTCGACTACGTCATTACTTTAGTATTGCTTGATTTGCGGACCGTCGAATTGGAAACTACCCTATGTAACTCACTAAACAAAGTACTAAAAAGGTTTGCCTAGGATTGGCAGGCAGCAGTCCGCAGCACGCAAAGTGACAGCCAAAGTCCATCGTGATTGAAGATCAGCGACAACACTAAAGTTTCCTACTACATTAACCAGTCATTAAAATACTCAAACTATTAATCCACCACCACTATTTCTTCTTATCGCCATGTGTACAAAGGAAGGACTGGACTTGAGTCTGTAGGGGCTGATTTAGAAGGCCCTTGCGGCTCTTTTGCTCCATTGTTGCATGACTTTTGTGACGCAGCGACAGCACAAAAGAGGCGCAATGGTGCGGCGTATATTAACAACGTGACGCATATGGGAGATGCATCACGTTGTAAAGCCCTGCGCCAATAGGGGGCGGTCCGGCGCAAGGGAGGGCGTTCCTGCGCAGGAACGCATCCTAAAAGTGGCTGAGGAAAATCTACAAGATTTCAATCAGTCACTTTGAGGACAATGATGCGTGACTCAAACCCTGCGCCTGCTTGAAGCAGACGTACGGCTTGACGCAGCATTGGGGAGATAGGGCACCCCAGAGCATTGATGGAGCTGCACCATCGTTGCGACGCAACTCCAGCAATGCGCCGCCTTTACGGCACAGATGCGTAACGCTTTGGTGACGTTTTGGGCCCATGGTGCTCCGCATTGTAAATACGGCGCACCATGGGTGATGGTGGCGTGACGCACAATTACTGGCGCATCCCTGCTACTTTGCAGGGATGCGCCGGTAATTAAAAATCTGAACCTTAGTGTGTAGCATTACGCAGTTCTTTCAACTACACTCATACATAATTTCACAGGCCAATGAAATGAACACAAAATCTAAAACAAATAAGCATAGTAGCAACACTACTGAGAAGAAGGAGAGCAGTGTACCTGAAATGCACAGAAGAGTTTGAAATATAATTTACCTACAATGTAATGAGCAGCATTATTGCTCTTGGTAAAAAACAAAAATTTGCAATATAATAACACAGCAGGAGAAAACATAGTAGTAAAGACATAGCTACTACTACTCACCAAGCCCGGGGATCTCAAGGCCAAGGAGGTCGAGCAGATCTCGCTCACGGGTCAGGACATCCGTCCAGCGGTGGGTGGCCTGGTTGTAGGTGCGCCAGACCCGAGAGTGGTGGTAAATGGCCTGGCACACCTTCTCCCACCGCTTCCGGCGCTCCCGGGCCCCGTACCCGGCACTGATCTTGCCACCTCCCATGATGGTCCTGGGGAGGCGGCGCTGAACATAAAAAACGAGTTGGCCCACCTCCTCCGGGGTAAAGATCTCCTGTGGCATCACTAGCTCCCCCCTCAAACGCCCGCACGGGAGCCGGACACGGGGTGCGGGACCCTTCCCCTTCTCGGGATGCTTCCCGGCTCCCTTCACCATGGTCTGGGCGGAAAGGAATAAAGAAAATAGAATAGGGAAGAGAAGAAAAGAAAAAAGTTTACAAAAGTAGTTTAAAATTAACCAAAAGTAGCAGTAAACACAAAAATATAGGGCTAGAAAAATAGAGGGACAGATAATAAGTAAAATAGATCAAAAAAAACTTCAAACAAGCAAAGGATGGCAGAGATTGACAGAGGATACAAAGACCATGCCCAGAACCATAGCAATGAATGAGAAACAAGATGGCCGCGCCCGTTCACGACCGCGCGGGTAAGTTCGCGCGAGATTTTCCTTGCGAACACTCGCGAAACTGTACTGGCAAGCCGCGGACTTTGCGAGATTACACTTCGCGCCCGGAAACGGAAATACGTCAGGCAAACAAGATGGCTGCGCCCTTGAACGACCGCGAGGGTAACTTCGCGCCTTGCGCTACGAGCGGCTCGCAAAAACGCACAAAACCTTGCCAACTAACACGCCGCAAAAATAACAAATTGCATATTCGCACGAATTTGCGGCTTCCGAATCCGATCTCGCGCGTGTTCGCGCCCCGCGAACCCCGCGAAATTGCAGAAAAACGAGTTTTTTAAAACTGAAAGCACTCGGCAGGGGCAAGAGTTCAAACTCATCATTAGTAACAATTCTCGGTAGTGCTTCCTGACTGGGGCCCCTCCAGAATTCAGTTGCTAGTTGCAACAATTGTATGACCCTGCTCTGACCCTCACAGCAGGCTCATAGAATAGCTACAAGTAGGCCACAAAGGTCCTGGGGAAAAAAATGCACTGCAACAGAAAGCAAAATTACAGATAAGGAAGCAGGTGCCAGACTGGAATTTTAAAACAGTGACACATTAATAAACTAACCCCAAATTAATTCATCTCAGTTGAAGCAGGGCTGGTGTGCTTGCTTTTCCCCCCATAATCTACAGTAATGATGAACCAGAGGGTGGCATTGATGTAACAGAGGGTTGCAGTGGTGAAACAGAGGGTGCTGGGAACCTGTGATGATGAACCAGACGTAGAAACAACATAATTTGCGACTGTTGCGCGCCGAAATGTAAGTTCGCAATTGCGAACTGGTACGAAACCCTCGCGAACTGGCAGAAATCCTTGCGAACACACAAAAAAAAAAAATCCGCAAATTCGCAAGAATTCGCGGATTTTGCGGATTGCGAATTCGCAAATCCGCAAAATTCGCGAACGCGAGATTCGCAAAATTCGCTCATGCTTACTCACCATACCATTCCAGTTTGGACCCAGCCCTATGGAAATCAGTCTTGACCCTCCACCCAATTGGAACAGTCCAGCCCGAACTGCCAGTCCAGGTCCTCCCTAAACAGAAACTAGCACCCTATGACAGGTTTCGAGCTTTCAGCCCTCATCAGCCAGCATAGCTTGACCTGGCTGATGCAGTTCGGTCTGGTCTGTTTCCATGAGGCACAGGGTCAAGACTGATTTGCTTTTGGCTGGGTTCACACTGGGGTGGCGCAGTGGGGAAAAGAACAATAGATTTAACCCAGATCTCTTGACTGGGGAGAATGTTTGAATCATTCAGCATTCCGTCCATCATTTGTTGCAGTTACACTTTTTGCCCTAAGTGGGATGGGTATGCCCAGACGTGGGTCCCTTGCTCGCTGTGCCACTGGGTTCAAGCTAGCCTGGCTGATGAAGGGTGACATACCCTGAAACTGGTTCCAGAATGCTTGTTTCCGGTCCAGGGAGGATCTGGCTTGGTAGTTCCGTCTGGACTGTTCCCATTAGGCACAGGGTCAAGACTGATTTGCATATGGTTGGGTCCAAACAGGGGTGGCGCAGTGGGCAAAAGAACAATGTATTTAACCCAGATCTCATGACTGGGGGAGAATATTTGAATCATTCAGCATTCCGTCCATCATTTGTTGCAGTTTATCCTTTGAATGGATCATCCCTGCAGAATAGGTGGCATTTCGACAACTGCTGAGGAATAATGAGAAACCATCTCCAGGTAGTTAAAACTAAAGGCTTTAGTGCTTCCTGGCAGAACCAAGATTCACAACACTTCCCATGCCCTGTACTCAGCCTGCAGGATAAATACACTAACCGTGTTTGAAGGACATCTAAATCCCTTAACTGACCTCTAACATGAGAATGAAGCCCATCTTGAATAATCACTTCCTTTGTAATAACGATTTGCCTGATGACATGAGGCAGGCTCAGTTTTAGTACGAAGCACCCCGGAGGAACATAAGACAGGGTTCACATCAAACAAAGGAAACAAAGTCCCAACTACTCATTAAATAATTCAAGGCCATTATGAAGAGGAGTGTTTAGGTCAGGTGATCAAATGCATTCTTGTAGCGATCGCTACCATCGACACGGCCAAATGTAAAAGATTCCGTATTGACAGTCCCTTGCGGAAATACTACAAGTCCCAGAAGGCCATCCGGCGCTGGGGGTTGGCTCAATGGGAGGACCTTATATAAGCTCCACCTCCGGAACACAACGGGGCTTGTCAATCGAGTTCCGTATTTGCTCATAGCAGTTGAGCATTCTCTCTTCGAGTGGTATTCTTGAGGACGACGCTGAGGAAAAGCCTGCGTGGTCATTTGTCTTGTTCTGCACGACGCCGAGGAAAAGCCTGCGTGGTCATTTCTCTGATCTGCACGACGCTGAGGAAGAGCCAGCGTGGTCAGTCGACGTTGGAGCAATCAACGCCGATGAAGAGCCAGCGTGGTCAAGAATCCTGGAGAGTCCTTGTTACAAGCCATATTCTGTCGTGCAAGTATCCCTGAGGAGTGCGGGCTCGCCTCCTGTTCTTTAGTATACTTCTACTGTTTGAAGCGGTACCAAGGCTGCCGCCATTTCTTGTTTATATTTCGGGGAAGTTCTGTGTTCTCTGTCAGTGGTTGCTGACTCTACCTGATACTTGGGCTACACCGTTCCACAAGGATTATTGTGGTTCTTACAAGCGTGGCGCTTAAGCGCTTGGTATTCGTAGTCCTCCTGATCTAATTTGTTGCCTACTACTGTGGTAGGTAGAGGAGTGAAGTTAACTTCTCCGTACTTCTGGCAACCTTTTCACTAGTGTGCTGTGCGTATGCTTGGATTCCTTCAAGGATACATGGGGTGGATAAACTGGTGAGTGTGGAATCCAAGGGGGGGATTCACGGTTCACATAGTTACCTTTGCGGAATTAATCTCTTGCTCTCTGTCCCCTCCTCTACCTGCAGTGTCCCAGTACCAGTAACCTCATGGTGTAACGACCAGACGATACCAGAAGTACCTTTCCCCCGATGCCAATCTACCTCCCGGCCCCTATCCGTACAGGCTCGAACAGTGGGTAGATTCCATTGTTGGGGTTTGTGTGGTGCGGAGTTGGAAGGACTATCGTCTATCGTCTCTGCTGGCCATCAGAGTAAGGTTAGTGGCGCTTCCGTATTCTTGCGCTGCTCTCAATCCCGACAATTCTCCTTAAAAAGTTATTGCAACTGCTTAACAAATAAATTGAGGTAATGCTACCCCTCATGGGTGTTCCCATAAACGAAAATAATTAGGTGATCTGAGAGCTCATATGGCACCTTCAGACCACTCCCCTGTTGCCAGAAGACTATAACTGCTTCTCATAAGACAGCTATTTTTGGTATAGCAAAGCCCTTCTAAATTCCTTCCAATAATGTTTGTAAGGAGGGCTTGGGAGTAGTAGCAAGGTATCTACCAATATAATTGAGACTGGTTTGGAAGTATCTACTAATTCACTTGAAAGTGATTGTAAAGGCTCCACAATGCTCAAAACCTGGAAGTTCATTTGATGAGAGGGATGTTTGCCACTTTGGCATTTCCTACTGTTATCACCCCAACCATTTGAAATCTCGCCTCTTAAATACCATACCAGTAAGGAGTCTGCAGCACTGCATCTAAGTAAGGGATAGTCCCGGAAACTGCAGCAATGGGGGTCGGGCTCAAGGGCCCTCACTGGCACTGTTGCCAAAAAGATGGAACCAATACCACATATTCTAAAAGGGGACAACTTTCAGAGTTTCTGTTCATTCTTTCCAGACTTGGCAAGAGGTCTCTGGAAAGCAGCAATTTGGCAAAATGCGCAAATGCGCCCTCTGAGCTTCAATTTTATCAAGGGGTCTGATTCCTCCTCCTCACGCCAAAAAATGTGGAACTCCAAGTGGAAATGGGTTTTGAACCTGAAGACTGTTTTCTTGAAGTGTAAAGGCATGTATTATTCTCCATGCTGTTCATAAAACGATGCCAGAATCACATCTCAACCTACTACACTGGCATTGGTCACTGTAATCTATATACGGGGAAGCGAGGCCAGTGCTATTTTTTGTTTCTTCCATCGCTGTTGATAGTACATTGCTTGAAGGGTCACAGGTATTTATCTAGTTAAAAGTCCCATGAGTCTGACAATAACTGAGAACATATTTCACCATTGTGCCATCTCACCCGGAATGCTATTGCTTCTAAGTGGCCCTGGACTCTCAAAAAGACCTTATCTTAGCGGTGTGACTCCATAGAACCGTCTGAAGATGATCCTGAAAATCCTAAAGCCATAAGTGCAAAACACCACACTTATGAACACCAGATATTAGAAGGTTTTTAGCTGTGAGAAACTCTCCAGTGCATCACAAGTGTTCATATGTTCCGTGTCTTCAGGTTTTTTCTTAATAATCTTATATTGGTGACTTCTGAACAATAAACATTGATTATAGAATCTGGATTCTTATTGTGATGAGGAACCAGTATCTTTGGATAACCACCCTTGAGTACCTGTGTACAAAGGGGCTTCTTTGCTCCAAATTCATAATTCAGGAAGTTATAATTATTGCTTTATCAGGACAGATGACAGATAATGCTCTCCATTTACAATGGCTGTCTGGTTCTCACCAAGCCTCAACTAGAAGAATTCGAAAGAAATGAATAATTTTTTGATTTCATTTCAAACTTTATAATTTAAAATACATATTAAATATACATATATTTGAAAGTAACTCTTTGTAGGTTTAAGAGTTCTTGAAAATGTATTTTGATTGTGGCATAACATTCCCTTATATGCACATTTTTAGGTAATATAATAATAATAATAAACACGCTTATAAAGCACATGGCTACACTAGCTAGTGTGTCCCCGCGCTGCGACAAGAACCAGTTCCAGGCAGTGAGCTAAGGCAGAAGGGATCAAACATGAAGATTACCAGATGGGAAAAGCCAGGTCTTGAGCTTTCTCCGGAAAATAATCTCTGAGAATTCGAGCCAGAGCCCTATCGGGAGTTTATTCCAATGTGTGGCCGCTAGAAAGTGAAAGGAGCGCCCACCCATCCTAGCTCTTCTGATGGTCGGAATGCTAACCTGACCTGTCCCAATTGATCTCAAACGGCGGATGGGATAAGAAGGTCATGCAGAAAGGATGGCCGCTTAAAAAACTCATTCCCCCACTGGGAGCGAATGAAGGTAAACTAGGGCTTAGTTGGATGAGGCTCTCCTCAGGAGCATTAAAACGAGACGCGCTGCAGCATTCTGAATGCACTGGACTCTCTGTACAAATTTAATATTTGCTCCAAGGTAAAGAATGTTCCCGTAATCTAGACATGATGTCACAAGAGCATGGACCATCGTCTTCCTCGCTGACACAGGGACTACATCTAAGGTCTTCCGGAGACTATGCTGGACCCCAAAACAGTTTCCCGCCACCCGCCTGGAGTGAGTTTCAAAAGATAGTTTGGTATCCAACCACATCCCCAGTTTTTTTACCTGATCCTAGGGGGAGGTGTTGGACCTAACGTTTGAGGCCACCATGCAGAGGACCAAATTGAGGGAGCCTTACCTATCACTAGAACCTCTGTTTTATTGCCATTAAGTTAAAGGCAATTATAAGCCATCCATGACGCCAGTTTTTGAAGACACGTTAAAAAAAAGACGGCTGCCTCATCAGAATCTTTAGTTAGTGTCACCATCAGTTGTGTGTCGTCAGCGTATGACACCACACTGACACCAAACTTCCCTATAATCTCTGTCAGGGGGGTAATGTAGAGATTAAAGAGGGTGGGGCTAACTATGGAGCCCTGAAGGACCCCTTAGTCCAGCTTGACGCTTTTGGAGTAAAAGGGTTTCTGCGACACCTGAAAACGGCGGTCATGTAAAAAGGGCCCTAACCATTCCATCGCCCTACGAGCCTTGCCTCTTCTCTTCGATAGTTGGCAAAAAAAGTAGTTGGAGGGTAAAGCGAACTCGTAAACGCTCAACAGATTTTCGCATGAGCAAATCTACACATGCATATTTGCTTGTGTTAAAATGCAGTACACAAATATTTTGTAGGAGTACAATTTCCCGGCCTACTTCAGTGAATTATCGTGAATTTATGAAATCTGTAATTCTGCACTAACGCATGGGCATACACAATGGGTGCAATTTTGTCACTTATTTAAGAATTTGGCCCTTAAGTAGGTCTTGAGTTAACTAAAGAATTTTGTTTTTATTAAAATTCTGTCTCTACGTACCTACATACCTATAGATTAGCTTCACTGTGAGTGACGGCATTCTGCTTTCACAAGGAGCATATCGGCACACAAAGATTTTTTTTTCATTGCCCGAGACTACTGTGGCAAGGTGTGCTTTTTGAGAGCAACATGTTATTGCTTTTTGCCAGTGCTTCTTATAATTGTGAGGGCCTAGCAGCTCCCACAACAGCTTTAACAAAAACAAAAGGCTTACTACCAATGTCAGACGTATTGGCTTTGCCGAGGATTGTTTATTTTCATGTTTTCCATAATAAACTAGTTGCACGGATTCTCCATAATGATTTTTTTTGCTAATACTAGCATGGATCAACACATTTTGCTAGATGATGTTCCAAAGAAATGGTACTTAAACTTTAATTATAGTTTAGTGAAACGTGTTTTCCTAGTTGTGTGTTTTTGTTTACATTTAATTTGAAAGCAAGGACTCGTCAATCTTGCTTTCAAACTTGTGCAAATATTTGCATCTAATCTGAGAGCATTCTGTGAGCATTTGACCTGGTGCAGGGGCCTCTAATTGTCCTTTGAGGCCCTAGTATTGGCATTTAGATCTTGCCAACTGTAACTCAGCTTTTCCCCTTTTCTCTCTTTCTTCTTGAGTGTGGTTTGAATGAAGTATGGTTGTGAGAATGGTATGATTTTGAGTTTGCGTGTTTGGTATCAGGTTGTGTCTTTTTAGATAACTTGTGTTATATGTTTTTGTATATATTTATAGCTATTTTTGTGATATTTGTTTACATGTATTATAAAAGAAAAAATATTTTTCAAAAAAATGTATTCGTGATGAAATAATTTTCTACAAATTGAATAATAAGAAATCATATGAAATGAGAATAAAAGAAATGTTGAAATAAATATTGTCCAAAATAATTTTGTCACCAAAACTCTAATAAGTAGGATGTATACCAATGTTTGAAGTGTATGGCCACTGAAGGAACAACCCTTTCACAGTGATGTTTTTCTTCTCCCCTCTGTTCCTTGGCCACGATTGAACTGTTGAGGGGGTCCCATTGTACATGCTGCTTGCATTCTGTGAGCATTATACTTAGCCTCATATTGTTAAACTTTTCAAACGTGTGTAGATAATTTCATACTGGGGCTGCTGTCAGCAGTGCAGTCTAAGCTTACACCATTTCATTAGAACACTAACCCTAATAACAAAGGCTTTGCATTAATGAACTATGAATAAAGTTCGAACAGCAGTCACATAAGTACACAAATATTACCTTAACTGCAAACAATGGCTTTTCCTGATCCATCAAGTGATACTGTAAACTGGCAGCCAAAGGGTTTGTGCTGCAGGAAGTTAGGCATACTTGTCCCTAAAACAAAATAAACATGAAACCTTGTTGTCCTAGGCCCCAAATAATATGTTCTAGAAGTTGGGCTATCAGAATTCCACACCCCTGACTCTATATGATAACCGATTGATATCAATAATTCTGACATGCACCACACCCACTTTCTGAGTTTATTGCCCTCTATACTTCGATTTAACAGGTGTTTGCTGCACTATCAATGGGTCTGTAAAAGGAGATGTGAAGCAAATTTCCTGTTTCTGATTTGCAGCAGCTTCTAAAATAGCCTGTTAAAGAGACAGTGGTCCTTTAAGTGTTTAAAATTACTGCAAATCACAAATTATTTTGGCGTTTGTGTCATGGAGGTTGTGTTTTGGGTCATGCGAACGTACTGTTGTTACTCTAGTCTTTAAGAAAGAGGTTGGCTTTTATTTGCTCTAATCTTGTTACTCTTAAATGTTTTAAAGATGAAGTCTCTTATAAAGAGCACCTGAACCACCACTTGGATGTCTTTGTGTGCCATTTAAAAAAATATTTATCACAGCAAAACTGGAAAACATTGGTTAAACTAACTAGTAAAACATTAATATCGAAAATGTAAAGAGAGGATTGAAGAGAACTCATTACATCTGGTATTTGTGGAAGAGATGTGTATTTAAATTTCACCTGAAAGTGTTAAGCATGGGTAAAAATTCTGATGTTACAGGCTAAAAAGTTCCAAGTCCTGATTGAGAGATATTTAAGTTTTACCTTCTGAGCAATTCTTTTAACCACAGATTCCCCACCTTCAGAATATCCAAGTCATCAGACTAGATCCAGAAAGTTCTCCCAGCATTGACTCCTGCAGGTGGTACAGTGGCAGTCTTGCACGCCCGAGAAGGGAGGGGACTGAGCCGCATATAGTGTTCTGATGTCAGTTCTTCTCTTTCAATACCATTCAACGTAGATCTGCTCTGTTTTCTGATGACTCTCAAAATAATTTAACCCCTCCCACGCTTGTTCTATTGAGCAGGCGGGGCCGTGACGGAACCGTTCCGTCACAAGCACAACTCACCCGAGGGGCGTGATGGAGAGGTTCCGTCACCAGGGCGGGAGCGCCACGCAGTCCCCCGCCCCTTAGCACTGCGGCGGAATAGCCGCCGCAGTGAAAGGGTTAAAGCCAATGGATGATGTTTCAGCTGAAAATGACAGGTTTCTAATGATTACGAAAAGGTTATTGGGATTACGCACACCACTGTTAATCCAAATGAAAATTTGTGGCGTGCACTAGAGATATCACTTCCGGACAGAAGTGTGGTAATCAGTAAACGGTCCGTGACACCCAGTGTGAGTGTCAGCTCTCTTGGCACAACCTCTGAAAACGCACAAAACATTTAAACAAAATAATCCAATAAGTTTAGTTCATTTTGTGATATCCTTGATAATCACGAATATTTATTCCATGTTATTATTCACATGTTTTTAGGTTCATTGCATTAAGGTGAATTATTACTCCAAGTATCATTCCAGATACACAATGTTCAATTCATCTTTTCTAATGATGCCTTGAGTTCAGAAAGCAAATGTTTCACAGACCTAAACAACCTGTGCCTTGGGTGCATGGGCTCCAGGAACTTCCAGAAGTCATGTGAAAAGTGCAACATCATGCACCTGAAAGTTAGCAGGAAGTGGGAAGCCTGGCTGCATGTCACTGAGGAGAAGAGGTGGTGTTTGAAGCTGTTTGCCCACTCCAAGTCATGGAATCACTCCTGATCATGAGGCTGGCTTAGAGCAAAGCCCCATTCTCATTCAAAGTCTTCAGGTAAAGCGAAAACATAACACAAACACAAGAATGCCAAACTGGGATCAATTCCATCCCACCACATGATCTCAAATGAGAGATTGGGAGGGTGACACTCAAAGGGTCCTGCGTCTCCAGTGTCTTCTGACACTGATCCAGTCCCTCAGCTAATCCTAGCATGCCCTACATTTATTTCCCATGCCATTCTCAGCCGTGCAGTAGATGGAGGCTCCTCTTGGACCTCACAGCTGCCTTTGACATGGTTGACCATGACACTCTAAAACAAAGACTCTATGAAGCAGCATAGAAGGAACTGCTCTGGACTGGATCACGTCCTACCTTCAAAACCGAACTAATGTCATCCATGCCCCACCTTTCTCTTCCAAACCGTACTCCACAAACGCAGGGGTCCCTCAAGGTTCTATCATCTCGCCCAAGCTTTTCAACATCTACATGAAGTCATTACCTATACTGATCAATAAATTTCACCTCACGTGCTAGAACTATGCAGATGACACACGAATACTCCTTCAACTGGAATGCCCCAAAGACATTGGAAAATCACCAATTTTCAGCTGTCTCAGGGCCGTGGATCAGTGGATGACTTGGAGCCATCTCAAATTGAATGCTTCAAAAACTGAAATACTCATGTGTGGCAATTGGAAACATTACAACCCGCTTGCCACATGGCCTAATGAACTGGGATCACTGCCTAAAGTATCGAAGGAAGTAAGAAACCTAGGAATGACCATGGACTCCAAGCTGCGATGAATGCCCAAGTGGATAAACAAGCAAGATCAAGCTTTGTCACCATAAAAACACTGCGGCAAATTTTCCCTCATTTGGGATTCCCACACAAGGTCCAAGCTACCATCTCCCTTATTCTGTCCAAACTCGCTTACGTCAATAGCCTCTACCACGGATCACCTTTAACGACCATGAAAAGATTACAACAGATTCAGAACTCGGCTGCCAGACTACTTTTGCATATCAAACCGCGAGACCACATCTCCCCTGCCTTGAAAGCCCTGCATTGGTTACCGGTTGCCAGAAGATCCACGTTCAGGCTGCTTTGTATCACCCACAAAGTAATACATGGATTGGAACGACTCTTCATCAGGAATAACATCACCAAACGCATTCAACAAAGGAACCTCCGCTCTAAAGGAGCATCTCGCCTCAAAATCCTACCCTACAAGAAAAAAAACTTGGGTGGCACATCCTTCTCTGTTCAAGAAGCCCAAACTATGGAACTCTTTACCCCCAACATAAGGTCCACCAACAACCACCTTATCCTAAGAAATGTGTCTCTTCCCCACATAAGCACCATACGCAAAAGACATTTACAGCATATCCCTCTGTATATAAGCATTTGTTTTCACTATAGATTTGTACGTATCTTTGTGTACTACTTTGTAGAAACATGTAAAATAATTATGTTGTTGAGAGAAAAATAATAATAATAAATAAATAAAAATGATCTTTGGTCTACATGTACATACTTCCATTGTGCATCTATGTAGCCTCAATGTACTGGATCTGTGTGTCTGTTACTTTTCTCCTGAAAAAGCCTATCCAATGCACTACCCTATTTCTCATCCTGTGCCTCCTATCAATATCTTTAATCTACATATACTTACCTCCTTTATGCATCTATATACTTTCAATGTACTTATGAATCTATATATTTATCATGTTCTTCTAATTTAGCATTTCCAATGCATTACCCTATTTCTCAGCCTATACTTCGCTCAATATATCTTCTAACCTAACCTTCTGACTCATCTCAAACTTCTTTTTACTACTCTTTCCAATGCACTACCCTAGCTCTCATCCTATACATTCACTCTCTCATTTATCCCAAACCCCATACCACTGCTATGCTTGCCAAAATAACCCTCTTTTAGACTCTCTCCCCCCAAAAAAACCTACACTATTTTATCCCTCCACTATCCTTTTCGATCAAGATTAACAGACTAACATGTTCACTTCTCAAATTCCATATTCAACTATACTAATTCACCACTAATCCTTGATAGGGTTCCAGAGTAGTGTGCTACTCGCCAATAAAGAGTCTCAACATCCCATCAGGGTTACAAGTGCTATATAAATGCAAACCTTTTTCCTTTTCTACCCCTCCCCAACCCTTCTCAATCCAAATAATTGACTAACATATCTACCACTAAAATTACTCTCATGGTTCACCATACTAATTCAACACTAATCCTGATGGGTTCCAGAGTAGCGTGCTACTTGCGCTTCCAAACCCCATCAGGGGTAGCAAGCACTATATAAATACAAACCTCTTTCCCTCTTCTATCCTGCCACCTCCCTTCTCTACCCAAATAAATGAATAACATATCCACTACCCAAATTACTTCATATTTTACTATACTAATTTTCAACACTAATCCTTCATGGGTTCCAGAGTGGCGTGCTACTCGCCAGAAAAGCGCTTCAACACCCATCAGGGGTAACAAAGTGCTATATGAATGCAAACCTTTCTTCCCCTTTTATCCCTCCGCTATCCTTCTCACTCCAAACAATCTGACTAAATATCCACCACGGAAATTACTTCATATTTCACCTTATTAATTCAACACTAATCCTTTATGGGCTTGCTGAATAGCGTGGGTCAACAAGCGTTATATAAATACAAACCTTTTTCCTCCTCTATCCTTCTGTTATCATTCCAAATCCAAATAACTGACTAACCTATCCAACACTTAAAATGTAATTGCATGTTTCACTATACTAATTCAACACTAATCGTCTATGGGTCCCGGAGTAGCGTGCTACTCGCCAAAAAAGCGCTTTGACGCCTCGTCGGGTGTAGTAAGCGCTATATAAATGCAATTACAATACAATTACATTACAATATAATATCTTACATATACCACTCTGCTGTACTCTGGTGTGCACATATTAGTATATATTGGGTCGCTCTATCTGCCCCCAAAATTACTGCAAACCAGAGGATCAATAATCCAGCCTAGATAATGAGTGTGTTTATCTACCAATGAAGCCATTCATTATTTAAACATGGGACCCTCATTCACATTTTCTGGCTTATCATCTGTTGGGAGTATTGGCATGTGATGTCTTGTGTTAGTTGCAAATGTCCCCTACACACACTACAACTATAGGTAGGGTGAGATTTCATTGGGATCGTGAGGAAGGATACTAACTATTAATTGTTGACTGAAATATGGTAACTACAGGTTGTAGAAATAATTGAGATTCCAATACAGTCAATTTGATATTTTTAACCTTATCAGGGACACCCACATTAAAGGAAATCCCAGGTAGTGTCCTAGATAACTTTACACCTTTAAAAAAAATCAAGAGTCCCTATTGTCATTTAGTAGCTAATATATAAGTGGTCTCAGACTTGGTGAGGTCGTTTGGTAGAAGTCCAGTTTGGGAGGACATGTTAGCGAATATTTATTCATCTTTCTCCCTTTCCTTTGTGCACAATATTTCGTTCTGTTGCCAGTGGCCTGAACAATTTACCACTGTAGACTACTTTAACTCTTGTCCACCTTTTTCCTTTTGAATTAGTCACCTTTTAGACCAGCTCCATCATCTTACTATTGGTGTATGCAGTGGATATACAAACGTTCTTCTCTTAAAAATAGTGTTCTCTAGATACATATTATCTTTCAACTTATTCTCTTCATCGTCCTGTTTTATTAATTAGAAAAGCCTGTTTGCTATAATTATTTCCAAAAAGCTATTTTTTCTGATATTTAAAAATATGCCTACTGTACTTTATTAGTTTTCAAGATATTTATAGCTTATTATTAATTTATTATTATTATTATTATTATTAGCTGGAGTAGTAGCCTTTATTTACTTACATATCAAGTGTGACTTTTACTCAGAGGAATCTCTTCTCACTTTTGAAGGATACTGATAACAACAGGTTTTGCTCTGAGTTTCTATTATAACATGAAATTCAAAGTTTTAACTTATTACCAGAAATTTAGTGGGTTGGAAGTAGATTGAATTTCAAAAGGAAATTTGGTACTTGAGTATGCTGTGCTCGGAAAGGTTACATGTCAGAATACTGATTACAAAAGCATCACTTGACATAAATATCATGATATAAATATTGTTTAGTAAAATATAACTCTAATGGTGTGGAGTTTCTATTATTAACCCCAATTGGGTGATATTTTTAAAGCAATATTTAGGACACATTTTTGAGTCATACAATATTTATACCATGATATTCTTGTATCATACCCACTGAATGATTGGTCACCCCTTTCTTAATTTGACACAAGGGATGTCATATATGAGAAGGACAGACGATCATAGCATGAACATGGGGGCGTACGTTTTACATTTGTTTTATTAGGATGCAAGGAGTCTTTTGTTATCTGTTGTATTATGTACTCAGATTCAAAATGGATCCTTATTTGTACAGGTGTCCTCTGAAGTTGCGGAAAGCAATCTAGATATAGGGCTTGATTTAGATCTTGGCAGACAGGTTACTCTGTCACAACGGTGACAGATATTCCATCTGCCGAAATTTTAATCCCATTTTATCCTATGGGATTGATATTTCGGCTGACGGGATATCCGTCACCGGTGTGACAGCGTAACCCATCCATCATGATTTAAATGAGGCCCATAGTCAGATTTTATTCAGACCCAGCATTATTACATTCTCTGAATGCATAAATGTCATTCTTGTTTGGAAGACATGAATAGGCTGAGTTGCTGACGCTGAATTGGTCTTGCACAAAGCATTGTTTGATAGGATTTTATGAGAGAAAGTAAGATATGGTAAAAATCTGCATAAAGCGATCCTTCTCATAAAAATGCTCTAAAAGTATGGAATTCCACCCTGCATGCAAAATGCACATACCCATTGTACACTAGATTTTAAAAAGAACTCAAATGCCTATTGATCCGGTGTATAGAATGGAATGTTTGCTGCATCATATATTTTGGACAGAAGCATGAAGTTGTTAAGGTCATCCGGGTTTGCATTGGACTTTTTAAATTATGGTGTAACCAGCTTTATTTTCAGGCAGTCTGGAAGAATTCCACGATTCAGAGAGGTATTGGTCGCATTTGTCTAATATGAGGTGTCTGCCGAACAAATAGATTCTAGGTTATTGGATGCTATCAGATCCTTGAGAGGAAGGTTTAAGGTCTGTGATGCATTTTGAATAAGTCGTGAGTCATCTCCCTAAAAGAAGAGTAGGCCACTGTCAATTTACAAGGTGATGTCGTTCTTGCTAGGGGATCTTTTGTGGAAAGGAGAAATTGTTAATTATTTATTTTTTCATTAAAGAACAGCAAAAATGTCTCACAGTATTTGGTGGTATTTTGAATATTAATAGTAGTCAGTGAGTTTGTGATTTCCCTAACAGCTATATTTGTCTCACTTCTCTTTAATCTCATTTTAGCGACAAAAAATATATTTATTATAACTTTTATGACTGGTGCCTAAATGGTTCTTATCTAACGGAATTATTTCCAACATATTCACTGTCTCATTATGAGACATTTTTGTTCTTCCTTTAAAAACTCACTTGTTTACTTTTTGCTCTTAATTACTTGTCATTTTATTGGTTGATTTGTTGTTGTCTGTGAGGCTGTTTCTCTCAAAATCTGACGAGGGGTGTAACACAGGCCCCCGCATCCCCTGCAGTGCGGGGGGGGGCAAGCTCCAAGGGGCCCCCTCGGCACTGCACTCTGGCCAGAGAGCTCCAAATTGAGCCGGGGGGGTGGGGGGGCCCTCTTCGCACCGTGCAGGGAGGCCCCCTCAATTTTCGTTACGCCTGTGGATCTGACTCGTTTTCTCTGAAGTTAGGCTCAATCATACTTTCCAGTTTGGGTATATTGAATTTTTTGCTGTCTTTTATCCATTTTTTCCGATTTAATGTTTTAGCCTGTGTTTTTTTGTAAGTTTTAGGGACTAGGACGGTAAATGCAACTAGGTAGAGGGCTGACCTCTACATGCACAGGGCAATCACATTTGATGTTTCCTTCTTTTGCAGTTAGACATACCTAGATGTAATCCTTCATATGGGTTGACTTTGAGCAAACCTAGATTAAGTCATTATCATGTAGGAAATAGGATAGTTGAGTTACAACTGGGCAACACATATCACCCTAATGCAGGATGAAGTATCCTAGAAAAATATTGTTTGCTGTAGAACTGCATTTTGTTGTGAAATCCATTAGTAGGGGAAATTTTAGGCTTGCAGGTTTCAAAAAAAACATACTATGAAGCAAGCCTTCTTAGGAAGTACTCCAGCAGTCTGGAAGTTCACTCTGCATGCAGTAAGTACAAACCCATCGTACACTAGATTTTAAAAAGTACTCATATTACTACTGATCCAATGTCACTCTCTCCAGTGACTGTCTTCCAGTTGAACCAATTCCCTATACTTTGTATTAAATTGCTCATGTTAATTTTCTTCTCTACAACACAAAAGGAGCAATATCAGAAGGGATTACTGCTGTGACATTACTGAAAAAAGAATTTGCTATGCAATAGGTCTTGCATTTACCAGCGTTTGAGCTATTGGCATTTTAAATGCTAACAGCTTAACTCTCGCAAATGTGAGACCTATAGCATTTCAAATATTTTTGCCAAGCCTCGAGGGGATATAGGAGACCTTATGCAGGTATTTTAGCTGTATGAGGAGTAACCAGGTACAGATCGCCAACATTCTAAGAGCCATTTCTGCCTCTGTCCAGTCAGCGTCGTCTATAGGGCCAACACCCTACACTCACCATTCAAACGAGATCCTTAAAGTATGGGCAGTGTGCAGTAGAGTCTTGAGATTCCTTTGCTCCCTGTGGCTGCTTGCGTTACATGAGCCTCTAGTGAGTTGTGTGCCAGGAGATTAAGAAAGGTGTATCTGTGGGCATCTAGTGCGTGTCGCAGTAGCAGTTATTTGTAAAATTCTGTAAGATGCATGTTGTAAGCTTCCAATAGATATGAAAAGGACATGATGTGCCTCCCTTCCCAAATGTTTCCCAACCTAGAGATGACTATGAAATACAATGTTTTAAAGCTAACAAGTTTGGCTATTTGTTCTAACAAGGAGCTCTCCCATTGAGGAGATTCTATCCCATTTAATCTTTTGAAGGGGTAGGTGCCAGCAAACCAGGGTCCCTGTAATAGTCCGAGGGAGGTCTATGTCCATGTGTGTGTAAAGTTAACGTGGAAGGCGGTGTTGCTCTATTCATTCTAGCTACAACACCACCATAGGGTGCCGCTGTCTGAGAAGAGCCACTCAAATTTATCTCCAGTGGATAATTTAGCTGGCCATCCGCTAGACCCACACCAACGTCAAATGGGGATAAGACACACTTCCTGTAAAATATTCAAGGTTGCATGGCAGCCCATATGAATTATGTTATCGCCCCGTGTATTGTTCGGAAAAAGGATTTCGACAATTTGTAGGGGTAGTTCTGTAGGGCATAAAACAAATTGGGTAGAGATATAATTTTAAATAAAGCCCCTCTGCCCGCTATATTGATAGGCAGCGAGGAAGGGCATGGCATGATGCCGATGAAGTAAGCAGCGTTGCTCAGAGTTACGCTCGGCCGACCCTAACCTAGTGCCATCCAGTCACTATATGATCAACTAGAATTCTCCAGTGGCACTCCCTGGACGAGCTTCATACTACGCAGCTGGGGACCCTAATATCAGAGCAATATTGTGGCTTGGAGAGCGAGATAAGCTACCGCCGCCCAGAGACAGAATGGCGTCAGCCACCAGAGACAAAAGGAACTGGAAGGACCTAAGAAGAGGTGAGCTTCACACTTGAATGTGCCCCACTGGTAAGCCACCTAAAAGAAGAAGAAGAGACAAGTGACTGTACCCCGTATGACCTAGAGCACCTCTGCCCACCTCTTTGTGTTGTTCCGTGTCCGGCAGGTTCGCACCTGCACTGCCCGAGACTCTAGCATCGAAGAGCGACGAGGATCCCTCAAACGCGGATTAATACCCGCTTGTAATACGAGTGCTCTGACTGGAGAGGTAAGTGCTTTCGAATTTGCGGCACCAGGAGGTGGACTTGAAAATCCCTGCAGTATAATAAATGTAGCTCGCAATATCCATAGCTGAAACACTAAAGATACCTGGACTCCAATACCAATTAATATCTATCTGCTGTTGCTTGATGTATTGTATTCCTGGTGTGTTGGGAGAGAGGAAGCGTTCTGCTGAAACGCCCTGAGCGCGGACAGGAGATGTGCATACGCATGCACAACTCCTGTACAAGCTTCGCCATGAGAGTGAAAGCTCGCCATGCGTGCATTCTGCTCAAACGCCGTGAGCGCGGACAGGAGATGTGCATACGAGTGCACAACTCCTATCCTCTGCACGCGTGCACATGTCCTGTCCCCTTTCCGCCGGCACACCGGCAACAATAGGTCTCGCCAAGGCGATCAGCATATGCGCTGCATCGCTAGACAAGACCTAAAAAGGAAAGGAAATTCCTTTTTAAAAGCACCCTCACTCACCAACCTAGTTGGTGCCATGCTTCAACAAAGGGTTCCCACCCGAGGGGCCGAGTGCCTCTCTGGTGTGCTACAATGCCTGATTACAGCGGAGCAGGTTTTGTTTGTGCAACGGGAATAGTGAGTGGTGATTTTAAAGTTATCTCTACGCACCCAAGAACTGTAATATTGGGTCATAGGACAAGACAGAAGGTGGGTGTTCTATAAGGTTAGATTGACCTTAGACATCCGTGAAATTTAAGTGACAGGGTCTACTACATGTTTCAGACTTCATGCGCAAGATCGCAAGGCCTTCTTCAGGACCAGTAAAAGTGAGTAGGTGTGCACTCGCTAAGATGCACCCATGTTCATACGAGCCTGACCGCTAACCTCCGGTTTTACTCACACTCATTGAGTTTTCAAATTGCAAATGTGCGGCACCTCATGGATCCTCATGGATCTTACCGGGGGCGTTTCCTATAGCCAAACCTTTGTCAAGGATCAGCGCCTGCCTGAAGCACCTGTTGCAGTCCCAGTCCCGGATATTAATTTTCTTTCATTAAATTTTCCTTTGAACAGGTAAAGGTTGTGAAACTCTACAACCTATGTGAAAGCTACATTGATCTTTTATGCATTTGAAATTGCATTTTGTATCCCATCTACTATGATACCTAATAACTTAATATCATAGTAAGGACCTACAGTTCCTTTTTTGGTGCACAGTCAAAATATCGATTCCTTAATATCGACCTACAATAATATCGAGTTGTAAATATCGAAGGTGAAGAATATCGAGGTCAAGAATATCGTTGGACAGAATATCGACCCTAAGGTAAGTAATATCGAATATTTTTATATCGATGTAAGTAATATCGAAGTTAGTAATATCGATATCAATTATATCGATGTCACTAATTTCGATGTTACTAATATCAATATTTGTTTGTTGTTCTGTATTTTATTATGTATTTTATATGTATGTGTTATATGTTGTTGTTAAGTAGTTTATTTGTTTAAAATTATATGTGTACATTTTATTATATATAAAAAAATTAATTTTAATTTTAATTTTAATTTTATGTTTTAGTACTGGAGCGGGTTGTGGGTTTATAGGGGAATAGGGTGGGAAGTAATTTAATTATATTAAATTAATTATATATTTTTAGTAATTGTAAATTATTTTTAATTAATTTTTGCTTTTCAGTTCAGTAGCGGGTTGTGGGTTTATAGGGGAATAGGGTGGGAAGTAATTTAATTGTAATTAAGTAAATATTTATTTTTGATTGGTATTGATAAATATTTCATTTCAAATTAATTATTACTTGGTAATTAATTATTTTAATTGGTAATTAATTTATTAATTGCTAATTAGGGATTTGTAATTAAATATTTAATTGGTAATTAATTTTGTATTTGGTAATTACGGTTTGTAATTGGTAATTACATATTTTAATTGGTAATTAAATATTTTAATTGGTAATTAATTTTTTGTAAATGGTAAATCATAATTTGTATTGTTAATTAATTTCTAATAATTGGAAATGTATTTTAATAATTTGTAAATAATTTTTTATACAAAATATTTTTTATTCAAATATAAATGTACTGTTTACCATTTTTTAATTGTTAATCAATTTTTCATGATTAATATGTTTTTTGTTTAGAAAAATATTTTAGTGTTTAATATTATTTGGTTATTTATATTTATTAATTAATATTTATTGGTATTTATTGTTCATTTATTGTTAAATAATTATTTAATTGTAATTATGTTTTTAGTAATTATCAATGGGGATTAGCAAATGATGTAGTTATCTAAAAATTAAATATTTTAATTATTTAATTTACTACAATCTATACTACTATATTAAAGGAAGAACTTTCAGCCTTTGAGGCGGGTAAACTCGGGAACAACAGCGCCAATCCACACACCCAATACACCGTTGGAATCGTCAGGGTGTGTAGATGGTTATAGGCTATATAAATTAAAAGAAAAAATGTTATTTAAAAAATTTACAGTAAAAAAAAAGTAGTCCCTCCGAAGTAGCGCCGGCCGCGACGTGCATGCTCACGTCAGGAGCGCGGGGAGGAGCGGCGGTCATGGCGCGGGGGAGGAGAGGCGACGTGAGGAGCAGCGGACAGGCCAGCGGCAGTGCGAGCAGCGGACAGGCTGGAGAAGCGGCGGCTGACGTAAGGGAGCGGCGGACATGGCGCGGGGGTGGAGCGGTGACGTGAGGAGCAGCGGACAGGCCAGCGGCGGTGCGAGCAGCGGACAGGCGGGAGGAGCGGCGGCTGAGGTAAAGGGACCCATGTCGGGGCAGGCGGAGGTCGGGGCAGGCGGGGGTCGGGGCAGGCGGGGGACGGGCTGGGATGGGGCCGGGGCTGCTGGACAATGTCAGGGCGGGCGGGGGTCGGGGAAGCCTGTTGCTCCCGGACTAGGTCGGGACGGGCTGCTAGTTATTTATAAGTTTGTTATATTTAATTTCTACACTATCCAATGCTTTCCCTACTGTTGCACTCTCTGGAGTCTGAATAGTAATTTTTACCCCTACGCTATCCAACGCTTTCCCTACTGTTGTACTCTCTGGAGTGGGAATAGTAATTTGTATTCCCATGCTATCCAACGCATTCTCTACTGTTGCACTCTCTGGAGTGGGAATAGTAATTTTTACTCCTACGCTATCCAACGCTTTCCCTACTGTTGCACTCTCTGGAGTGGGAATAGTAATTTTTACCCCTACAATATCCAACGCTTTCCCTACTGTTGCACTCTCTGGAGTGGGAATAGTAATTTTTACCCCTATGCTATCCAACGCTTTCCCTACTGTTGCACTCTCTGGAGTGGGAATAGTAATTTTTACCCCTACGCTATTCAACGCTTTCCCTACTGTTGCACTCTCTGGAGTGGGAATAGTAATTTGTACTCCTATGCTATCCAACGCTTTCCCTACTGTTGCACTCTCTGGAGTGGGAATAGTAATTTTTACTCCTAGGCTATCAGATGTTTCCCCTACTGTTGCACTCTCTGGAGTGGGAATAGTAATTTTTACCCCTACGCTATCCAACGCTTTCCCTACTGTTGGACTCTCTGGAGTGGGAATAGTAATTCTTACTCCTACGATATCCAAGCTTTCCCTACTGTTGCACTGTCTGGAGTGGGAATAGTAATTTGTTCTCCTACACTATCCAACGCTTTCCCTACTGTTGCACTCTCTGGAGTGGGAATAGTAATTTGTACTCCTACGCTATCCAACGCTTTCTCTACTGTTGCACTCTCTGGAGTGGGAATAGTAATTTTTACTCCTACACTATCCAACGCTTTCCCTACTGCTGCACTCTCTGGAGTGGGAATAGTAATTTTTACCCCTACGATATCCAACGCTTTCCCTACTGTTGCACTCTCTGGAGTGGGAATAGTAATTTTTACCCCTACGATATCCAACGCTTTCCCTACTGTTGGACTCTCTGGAGTGGGAATAGTAATTTTTACTCCTACGATATCCAATGCTTTCCCTACTGTTGCACTATCTGGAGTGGGAATATTAATTTGTACTCCTACGCTATCCAATGTTTTCCCTACTGTCGCACTCTCTGGAGTGGGAATAGTAATTTTTACCCCTACGCTATCCAACACTTTCCCTACTGTTGGACTCTCTGGAGTGGGAATAGTAATTTTTACTCCTACGATATCCAACGCTTTCCCTACTGTTGCACTATCTGGAGTGGGAATAGTAATTTGTACTCCTACGCTATCCAATGTTTTCCCTACTGTCGCACTCTCTGGAGTGGGAATAGTAATTTTTACCCCTACGCTATCCAACGCTTTCCCTACTGTTGCACTGTCTGGAGTGGGAATAGTAATTTGTACTCCTACACTATCCAACGCGTTCCCTACTGTTGCACTCTCTGGAGTGGGAATAGTAATTCTTACTCCTATGCTATCCAACGCTTTCCCTACTGTTGCACTCTCTGGAGTGTGAATAGTAATTTGTACTCCTACGCTATCCAACGCTTTCTCTACTGTTGCACTCTCTGGAGTAGGAATAGTAATTTTTACTCCTACGCTATCCAACGCTTTCCCTACTGCTGCACTCTCTGGAGTGGGAATAGTAATTTTTACCCCTACGATATCCAACGCTTTCCCTACTGTTGCACTCTCTGGAGTGGGAATAGTAATTTTTACCCCTACGCTATCCAACGCTTTCCCTACTGTTGCACTTTTTGGAGTTGAAATATTAATTTTTACCCTTACGCTATCCCACGTTTTATATAATTAATTTTAAAAATATTAAAAGTATATTTAATTGTTTTTATTTTTACTTTTTATTTATGTTTTGTTTTATGTTTGTAAATGTATTTGTAATTTATAAAATTTGTAATAAATATATAAATTAGTAAAATAATTATTACAACTTGTTGTTAAGTACATATATTATATATTTTCTGTATATATTTAATTAATGTATTATTATTATATATGTATTATTTATTAATTTTAAACATTATTAGATAGTTTTAACTATGTTGATTTTATTTATTTGTGTTATTTACTTTATTTTAGATTTATATTTTAACAGAAAAAAACGATATTTTTAACATCGATATTTTTTACATCTATATTATATTTTCGATATTTTTGTACTTACCATGTTGTACTAGGATGTCGATATTCTTGCCTTCGATATTTTTGCATCGATATTCCTGTAGGTCGATGTTTTGTAGGTCGATATTTTGTCAGTAATCCCTTTTTTTTAGTAAAGCACACTAATGCGCACGTGGGTATTTCCAAGGCTTCATTTGCACTCGTGTTTGCCGGGCTCTGTGCAAGCACCTAATTCAAATCCAGCTCTTGTTTATGACAGGCATCCACATGGTGGTGCTGTCAGACTACTTTGGAGCACAGGATATCAGCAGAGTGTTAACCTATTAAATATTCAGTACCAAAACTAAATAATACCAGTGCCCAGGAAATTCTTGCATCTTTAGGTGACCGGAATTGTCCGAATGGTCGCATTTGAAGGAATGTGATGACGTTTGGCATCACTGGCAGAGGCAAAAGGTGGTGCATACTGCAGGTGCCTCTTAGACCCCCACATTTATTTTTCTACAAACTAAGCACTATACCACTACAGAATAAATCACCATGGAACTATAACAGAGGTGCATTATTTTAAGAATACACAGTGAGACATCATAGATGATTGAAAATTGAAGATCTAAAACTTGGGCAGGTGTAGCATGAGCATGCAAACACTGATGTCTAATGTGTCCATTATGTTACTATAAAAACATCCATGGTAGGGGGTACAGTGAGGGAGTTAATCTTTTGGACCATGTGAGCAAAGACATGTAATGATTGCTGGAGGAATGGAAAGGTCTCATTGTAGTACAAAGGTGTCACCAAATTTTAACATAGCTGGCATACCTTTAATGTTACATCACCAACATTTCTCCCGAGGGTCGCTACAGTGGTAAAGTCACTATACCTGCACTTCTAATCTCAGCAGAACTCGACAGTACCAGCACTTTTCAGGATAGCTCCCGAAGCAGCAATAAGAACTATCTGCACTTCTCAGCACGGCTGCTGTGCTTGCAGTGGACAGCATATGTTGTGCTGCTGTGCCACTAAATTATCCTACCAGCACTTCTGCTATTTTTATAAATGATGTGATGACTGCATTTCAACTGGACTGCTTCTCTAGGTAGCAACTGTAGCAGCACCTGTAAGCAGGGCTGGTAAATCAATAATGGGAAGTATCATTACTTCTTAGCAGAGCTGCTCTACTAGAGGTGGACATTACCAAAACCTCTCACATCTGCTATATTAGCACTGGAAAAACTACTGTGTTGCTGCTGGACTGCTGCACTAGATACAGGTAATATCAGCAGTTCTAAGCAGAGCGGATCAATTGGTAAGGAGCACTAGCAGCTCTTCTCAGCAGAGATGCTCGACTCATGCTCCATTTGCCAGCACATCTTGGCAGGCTGTTGGACATGTGGTGGACGGTGGCAGCACTTTTCAGCAGGCTTGCAACTTATGTAATGGATGGTAGGCCTGATAATCCTATGACGAACAGCACCACCATTAGACAATAGTCATGTTATAGACCCTGGAAGGATGAGAGACTGATTGAACACACCTGAGTTTGAACCTTGAACCTTGAATCATGAGGACACATACAGATGTTTCTAATTAATGTGTTATTCCAATGAGCCACCAGACCTAGCAGCTACTCCTATGACAAATGTCCTATGAGCTGAGAAAAGAAAGCCTTGTAAACTATGAGGAAGGCATACCTCTGGTGCCTGTGTCTTCAGCTGGCTGAATATTGTGTGATGGCTTGTTCTTCTAGTCTCTTCCTAGACTTGGTGCCTGCTAGTTTCTTCCTACACCTGGTGGCTGCCAGTGTCTTCCTAGATTTGGTGTCTGCTAGTTTCTCCCTAGACTTGGTGTCTGTTAATCTCTTCCTAGATTTGGTGACTCATGGTGTCTCCCTAGACTTGGTGTCTTCTAGTCTGTTCCTGGATTTGGTGTTTGCTAGTTTCTCCCTAGACTTGATGTCTGCTAGGACTGTCAATAGGACTCTCTTTTGGATGTTCACTAGTCTTACCCAGCTGGTATCAGTGCTGTAAGGGACCCTCTCTGACTCTCTTGTAGGAATGACATTGGGAGAACTTCTCCTACTACACTATTATCAATTGAAGACTGCAAAATAGTAAAGACAGACCTAAGGATCAGCGTAAAGCGAGATAGGTGCATACTGTGACTGATTCATGACAGGCATTACTGCCTGGGGTAAAGAAAGCATAAGCAAAACACCCAGGTATCGCTCACATTTCCTGCTATGCTCTGGTGACACACACAATACTCTTTTATGCCTCCTCAATACATGGTGCTCTTTCTCACTAAGATGCACATTTGTACATTTCTACACTCTAGTATCCACTGCAATTTATAAAAAACGTTGGGGCTTATTTATGAAAACTGTTGCATCGCTGCGACAAAACAACAATGCAACAGTTTTCTCTGCGTTCTCCTTGTGACATAATGTATTTATTTTATGGTACTTCAAGTTGCAAGGAAAGGCAGATACGTTAGGAATCCTGACTTATCTGTCGGCGCAAAAGTAACACATTGCTGAATTTGTGGGGGAAGCCTATTCTCAATGCGCTGCATCACCCTTATGCCTGCCACGAGGCAAGGGTAAGGTTTTAACGCAATGGTGTCCTAGAATGGGCGCACTGAAATCTTGTCGATTTCAATGCACTACTTTTACGAGTCTTTGATGCGGGGCAACACCCTCCCTGCATACATTACACCTGATGCAGGCATAATATGGTGCAGGGCTTTATAAAATAACTAATCTGCCTAGATGCATCACCTGGTATATATTGCACAACATGGCGCATTGTTTGCGCTGCCACTGCATCACGAAAAGTGAAGCAACTGAGACGTGAAAGTGTCGCAAAGGGCCCATAAATAAACCTCTTTGCATTAATGCCTAAAGTACATAAAAAATCCCTGGCCCGTTGTGGAGCAATGAGGGGGCATGGATCCTTTTAGTCCAAAATCATTTGTAGCTTTATTTTCTAATGATTGTTTACGAGCTGTAAGGATAATTGGTCACATCATTGTGTACAATTTTTACTTAGCCTTAAGAAAGTAGTTTTCGATTAAAAATGTTTCAGACAAGCTATGCTCTTTCTAAAATGCAAATAAGGGTTGTTACATTCTGAAACTAGATCCAGATGCTATATCCCTCTTTGCAGACACAGTCACCAAAATGTATACATCTAGTGGCATTTCTTAAGCGGTGAGCCAATAATGAGATTACTGACTGCCCTCGGGGGAGTGCATGGCTTCATCCTTTTTGGGTTGCTGGGCCCACAGACAGTCCATTAGTGACCCAGGGCATGAACAGTGATGCTGCAATAACACCTCAAGGTCACGCTGTAGGTCACCTGCTTCCACAGGTGCGCTTTCTCCACATTCACACCGGCGCCCCACTCCGGCTTGTTGCCTTTGGGTGGGTTTCCCACGTGGAAGGAGAAGGGCTGACGCCTCGAGGTCACCCCGTCTGCCACCTTTTCACAGACCATCTGTCGGGCCTGCATTGAAAGGATATAGGTCGGCTCTGACGGACGGGGCAGGCTGAAGGAGCGGCCTGTCGGGACGGTGGGCGAAGTTTAGCCAAAACTCGTGGAGCTGATGGAGCACTAATCATGAAAATAATAAGTAGCAATGGGTAATATATCTGGTGACTGTGTATTGCTACCACAGAATGCAATTGAGGTGTTCTGCTGACCTAATAAACCACAAGGCTGATGGTCAAGTGTGTTGTAAAGGTCACCTTTAGGAATGGGGTTTCTGGTTGGCTAGGGTATGAACCTAAGCCAGGCAGAACCCACCATTCTAGTCATGACAAGCAAGTGATACACCAAAGATAACCCGTGCCCACCCTCTTGTTCCCTTTACCAGAGCATTCAGGCGTATCTCAGAGGCAAAGTGTATATATACACACCAACACTGTGAAAACAACATTATAAAATGACTCCACACCAGTTTAGGGAACTAGCTAATATTTATCTTAATCAAACAAGGCCAGAATGACAATGACAAAAACACAACATACACAAATCAATATATCACTTTTTAAAGATTAAATCAAGGATACCTCTTAGAAATTAAAAATATCTCCAACCGGGGCTGGGGTCCGGGTCGGGACACAAAGTAGTGCTTGCGCTTCCTGTGGATAGCGCTGTGCAGCAGAGCTTAGGGTGCCTTGGCTTGGGGTCTCCTGGTGCTTGCGAGGACAGGACATTTAAACCCAGAGCACTGTTTGTGGAAAGCAGGGTGAGAGGAGCTTCATTCAAACAGGTAAGCCCCGGCGCAGTTCTTGTCTTTTAGGCTTCCTCTTGTGGGAGAAATGGGGACAGACAAGAAACATTTACCTTGAACATGAAGGCTATCTTTGTTACTTTTTATAATTATGTGAAATGGTGACAGACTGTGCCCTTATTGCCCTAGTTGATGCAGACTTGATACATACAACAGTGTATTCCTGGTGTACCTACATAGAAGTTTGATTCTAACTGTTTGAACGTCAATATTCAAGCTTAATTTGGGACATTTGATAAAAAATAATGGAAACATAATTGTAAACAGCTAAAAATTAAAATATATTGACAAGGACAGCCTTTTTGATTTCTTTTTTTTTTTAAATGGAACGGTCTCATAAAGCTTTGCTAATTCATACACAGCAGAGGGACAGTATGGGCAGCTGGTATGTAACGTTTCCAAACTCACAGAGAAGAGGTTTACCATGTGTAGCAGCAGTTCTGTTATGTTGACCTGCCAGATATGGTTCAGAGTTAGCCAATTACTTGGCCTCTGCACTTGATGGAGACATCAGTCTGCATTTGTGATTCATCCATCAGTGGTTTTCCAGTAGGGGAACTGAATCACATTAATGTGGGTGGCTGGCTTGGAAGACCTTGGTTATCCTCATAGAGCTCTTCTATAAAGGGAGTTGGGGGGGGAGGAGAGACTCTTGACACTTTCCAGCCTAACCTGTGTTAATGTTGCGTGTGTTTGGGGGTTCTGCATGGTGGTTCACAGTGGAGGGTAGGGTCTTCAATCTTTCCCCCTAATTAGTGTCAGCTATGGCAGTGTTGTTGTTTGAAAGTAATGCCATGTGCCCTTCTAAATGACACAGGGGGTTGATGTAAGTGGCATTCTAGTGTAATACTTGTGGATATTTTGTTTCTCCTTTGGCATGCATTGTTCCTCATCTAGGTTCTAACACAAACATTCCACCCTAGGTTCTTGTTTGCCTGTCTCCTTGTAGTTGGAACTGGCCTGTCTCTTGCTTGCATTGTCTCTGTTGTCTTGTTCTAGCCTTCCATTACTACTCTGCCTGATGTTTTTCAGCCTAAAGCCGCTCAATATTGAGGTCTCTCTGTCTCCAAGGCCTATCTATTGCTTCTCCCGGTTCCTTTGTTTTACCTGACCCGCTAAAGTATGAGGCTCTCTTTCTCCAAATACCATACTGTAAGCATTAGTTCCCAAACACCTCTTGTTCACTGGTTCCCTGTTCCCTTGTTGCTTAGACACAGTGCAGACAGATTGTCAGAAGGACAATCACCCATCCAGGGATTGCTCAGCTGCTATTAAGGCATAGCTTTGCTCCCTGTAACTTGTTTGGGAATGCTCCGTTGTCTGGTGAGAGTAGTTCTGCTGATAAAGACCTTAAAGGATAGACTTGCTGTTTGCACTGAGTAAGAAATTAACCAAAAGAGCAAAGGATTGATCAGATCATGAATGGTACTAAACAGCTGCCTTTGAAATGTGATGGATAGCTGTGGTCACTATGGCACGTAAGTAGTACTTTTGCTATCTGTGACATATGAGTGATACGTGTACTATAAGCGCTGAGTATGGAATAAGTCTTCATCTGAGCAAGTGGTGGCTGTGCTGTTAGCGCCAGATAGACATGTGGGCTATTGCACCTGTCTCTGGGTAAATGTCAGTCTGTACCCTGCCCTTATGTTGATGTGTTCTTGTAATTCTGTTTGGGAAACAGCAGGGATAAACTGACCTCTCTGTTTCCATTCTCTCATTGATACATTTACCTGCAAACACAGGCAAGCCTTTCTACTCTCTTCCTAAATAATGCATTGATCTGTAGAGCCTAGAGTTCTAGAGAGATTTGAATATTTGTTGTGAGCAATTTACCTTAAGATTTTTGGCTTGTGAGAGGAAAGGAACATAAAAGATTGAGATACAAGATACAAGAGAAGAACCTGGTATTCTCTGATCCCAGGGCACCAGAGCCTAGGTTGCGAGAGCTCCAGTTGTGATCGCAGGTTGCCAGTGTGATTGCTCCAGTCAGTCAGCAGTTGTCTAGGTGCATCCAGGTCTGAGTACCACTAAGGTTATGAAGCTTTTGAAATGCGTAAGGGATCTGATGGAGGGCTTTATTCCCTGATGTCTGTGAGTAGAGCGATATCAGTAGTAGCTAGCTACTATTCTCCAATGATTGAGCCGTGGACATACTGAAACATACATGCGTCAATGCACACATAACTTACTTTGTATACAGACTTTATTAAGTGGCTATTTTTCTCCAGACCTTGGTTCTGCCATGCCTACATTCGGGTCTGGGAGGCAGCTGAAAATGTGTGTTACAGAGCCTTGTCGTTCCATACTAGACACATTAATATGATTTTACTGTTTTTGAAGACTTTTAACGCTGTTGGTTACCATGAAAGTAATGTGAAAACAAAATCGCAGAAAAATGGAATGTTTCTTGTTTCTTCTGAATATTCATGGAGTGCTGCAGTGCCGGATCAGTTTGTCCCGGGCCTTGGATAGAGTTTATCATGTTCCCAATGCCCCTACAGCTGTGTTTAAGGGTTGTGATGATAATGTGTCGCCCCTCCCTGTATTTTAGCTATGGGTCCCTCAGAGCAGGCTGTGAACCATGTGTGTGCTGAGGCTGCTCTGAAGGAGAGATGCACTATTACTGGCTGGCTTTGGGTCCCAAGAGCACACGTCTTTTCATTGCCAGGGAGTTGGTTGCTGCTGCTTAGAAGTAATGACTAGGCGTGACCCCTGGTTGTTGCCTTTGGGCCACCAGAGTGGGCTTTGTATCTGGTCTGTGTTGGCAAGATTGTGGAGCTGACTGACCCCTTTGTGCTGAGTTTAGTTCTAAGGGCACACAGTGAGTCATTCTCTGTAAATAATTAATTAGCTGTTTTTGAAAGATAACGAATCACAGGCTTCAACACTGTTAAGTTGGTTTTGGGTCCCCAGAGCACATCACGTTTGTGCACGTCCCCACTGCTTTAAAGGAGGGACCATGATGTTTGGTCATTTAATGTCCGCTGTAGATGATGGATCCCCGAACAGTGTCATGTATGTGCATGTTTGCATTGTGCTGAGGAGATTCGTTCACGCAGCTCTCTGATGGATGTCACATGCGGTTTTTCTCAGTCCCCAGATAGATCATGCAATGTGTGTGTTCTCCTTTGTACTGCCGGTCACCAGTGTATTCAACTGTATAAACTTAGACCGTGTCATGTATGTGCTTTTAACTTGCATGATCGAGGTGACTATTGGTAGCGATACTATGTGTCTCTCAGACCTCTTTCAAGTGCTCGCCGTCCTTTTTCCCCAGCCCCCCTACCCCCCAGGGACAGCAATCTGAGGGATAGCCCCGGGCGCCACACGCTCTAGCTACGCCACTGGTAGGGGGGGTTGTGTGATAAGCAAGTTTGTATTACATTAAAGAAGGCGGTGAACAACCGATTCACTGAGGCAATCTCTGGAGCCCTCAGTTGTAACAGTGTTGCTTTCCGTGAGGATTTCTGGCAACACTGCGATGTCCTTAACTGAAGATGTTACATAATTGCACAGGGGAGTCACTCAAAGATAACTTCCATGGCAAGATGTCTCCGCGACTTAAATAAATTAGCTCTGGTCCAGGGCCCTTTTCAGTACAACATCGACGTAGAAAATCATTAAACAAAATATGGAAATGTTGGAATAATGAAAGGGCGCCATGCACCAGGGTCCTCTGGCAGTCATTCTTTTCAGTCATAAACGCAGTGCTGCAAGTCGCGTGTGTCCCACCCTCCTGCACACCTCACTGACAGAACCCTCGACTACTGTCAGTGCAGCCCTGTGACGCAGAATGATGGCAACGCATCATTTCGAGTTTATGTATGAGGGTGAAACGAGAGCATTCATTAGTTGGCCCGGGGACGCTGAAGAGGCACCTCTGCAGGTTGAAGCCCGTGCCAAGGCTGGCACGTGCCTGACTCTTCGTAACTCAAAACGACCTTTCAGGGGCGCTGTGTTCCAAAAAGGCTCTAGCTTATCACCGCAGGACTGCCCACCTGTCAAGATGGACGGGCTAAAATGGCCCCCGGATTGTGCTGCGACAGTTTCCGAGTAGACAGCTCTATGCTGCGCTGTGGCGAAGTGATGCTTAGGCGTGACTTTTAAAGTCAGAGGAATCTGAACGTGTAGGCGCCTGCCTTGAAATTGCACAGCAGTGACCTAAAAGACAAGACATGGCATTCCAGAGGCAGGCACGTTCCACGGACCTTGGAGGATGTTTACCTCCAGGAATGAAGTCTGAGGCCTGGTGTCAAATGAGCGTGTCCCGGCTCAGGCATGAAAAGCTCGGGCGTTAGAGTAAACAGGTGTTCTTCGGTCAGCAAGTGTAATAAAGTGGGGGTGGGGAAATGAGACATAAAGGCGCCGAAAATAAAATTCGAGAAAAGGGAACTGAGTGAAAGGAAGTGAGCAAAGGTCAGCTGCCATTCCCAGTTAAGACAACAGATTTCCTTTCCTTCTCAAAGCTAGAGGCTCCAGGGTTCTTTGGGCAGAACACCGTCTCGTGACATTCCGATTCGCTCATGTTTTGACGGGATGACAGAGTACACGGAGCCAAGGAAGCAAGCATCCCGCCAACTCTCACAATGCCCATGCACAGAATGTGATTAATGCCTTTGCCAATGGTTCTAGCCGTGCTGCATTCACGATGCCGTGCAGCATGGTTAAAGAAAACGAGCAAAATAACACAGTAGCATTTTGTGGATGTACAGAATGCACTCTCATGCCTACAAAATAATGTGAGCTCTTTCTTTGCATTTACCAGGCTGCATCGGTAAATAATAAAATTAAAAGAACAAGTAGCACAAAAGCATTTTTTTTTATAAAGCAGGGGTGGGGGAGACCGTTACAAAGCATGCGGGTGGTAGAAATATCGCAAAGGATGCGGGTGGGGAAGCACCACAAAGGGCGTGGCTGGGGGACACAACATGGAGGGTACCGGGAGCAACACAGAAGGTGCAGGAGGTGAAAGCAACATAGAGGTGGGAGGTGGAAGCATTGGTGGGGGGGGGGGGGAGGGGGGGGCAGGGGGTAGAAACAACAGGTGAGAGACAGCAAAGTGGAGCAGGAGGAGGTTTAAAGAAACAGGCAATAAAGCAATGCAGTGGGGGAAAGAACATGAAGGCAAGTGCAAAGTGGAGTGCTCGGAAGAACCACACAGGTGACAAAGAGCTGCACAGAGTGTATGGGGGAGAAGTATATGGAGCAAGACTGCTGGTAAATATATGCACTCTCAGGCAGTGCTTGACCCAGAAAAAAAGGTAGTGTCTGTAGAGCAAGCAGTAGAAAAACACGAAGAGGAAGGAAAGCACACACAATCTAATGAATAAAAGGCAAACAAATGAGAGTGACATTAAAGCAGCCAATGCTAAGCAATGGGTGGAATCTAAGTCTACTATAAGCTGACAATAGGTCTTTTTGCCAACAGACAGCTTGTGGTGTCTGATAAGTGACATTTAAAGAAGAAGTTCTGCGTACTAAAATATGGCATTTATTTTAAGACACCCAATAGCCAGGAGTAGGGGCTCTCTGATGGATAGCTAGTGACCTGCGCCGTCCCCCCACCATTGAGGAGTCCCGCAGCCCAGGAGTTGCTGTAGGCAAGGACTGCTCACCTTTTAGTGCGTTTCGTCATCCGCTCACAGGATTGGGCATGGTGGCACCTTGGTGGCTCCCACTTATGCCAGCTTAGACGCCGTGGTAGGCAATGACTGCACAATTTTGTTGTGTGCTCATTAGAATAGAGCACGGCTGCAGCCTGCATTGTTTTTCCCCACTCTAGCTTCCCATTTCCTCTCCTACATCGCTCCTTTCCTTGTAGGTGCATGGGACTGCCACTGGCTAATTTACGGGCAGGCAGGGTGGACTCGTGCAGTTTGACCCACTGATTCTTGTAGTTGATCCCTGAGACAGTGGACAGGACACGATGAGCTCCAGTTGCGTTTTCTGCATCCTGGTCAGCTTTGTTCCAGCAGTGTGTTCTCTCGCTTGAATGAGGCTTGCCTGGGTTTTAGAAGGAGCTGTAAATTAGACATCGTTTGGAGGACACCTGGGAGGGTCCTATGCTTTTGAATCCTTGTTAGGGGCTGCTGTTGTGTGGTCTCTGACTGCCGACTTCCACCTCCTTAACATCAGCTTTTGTGAATCCCTACACCTGCAGCATTTCAAGCTCGGGACACCGGCTCACCCCTACCCAAGCGCTGGACAAAGGAGGTACGGAGTCAAGGAGGGGCACTGTTGTTCATTATTAATTGGGATCATAACAGTTGGCTGTGTTTTTTACTGCAACCTCGTGTAGGAGTCTGTTCGAAAGTCATTTTAGTTGTTACATTTCCTTGTGTTTCCAGCAAATTTAAATCAGATGCTTATGTGAGGTTTTAACTGTGATCATGCCCGCGAAGACTAGCACCAGGGTGACAAACGAGGACAGCAGGCACTGGGACATGAGCTGGTTATACAGAGGCCTGATGCAATGAACGAGCTGTTCTTTGTTGTCCCCAATGCTTCTCACCAGAGAAAGTGTGGAAACCCCTAAAGAGGTAGAAGTGATGGAGCGACCAAGGAGAAGGGGGTTCCCACCAAGTTCAGCATTTCCCTGGCCCCAAAGAAACCTAGGAAGGGACGAGGGCATGTGGGGGGAGAGGACCAGGGGGGTGGATAACCCCATGTGTTTCTTCTACCGGGTGGGCAGTGACACCAGATCAGCATGTGTCTACTCCCGTAGCAGAGCCTACGGTCAGTAATAACATTGTTAAGAATGGGGACAATTGCAAGGCTGTGAGCGGTGCAGCTGGCATACTTGGTGGATGGCCAAGCACTGGGGATCAGCAGTTGGGACCCACTTCCAGACAACAGCAAGGTCTAGGTTAGCAAAAGTTTTGCTTGGGTGCCTAACATTGTGGGGCTGTCCTCGGCTCACTTAGGTGGGGTAACTCCAGGGGTACCTGAGAGGAGTAATATGGAGAGGGCAAGGTGGCTGGTTGCTCAGTTTGGAGAGGGGGATCATGCCAAAGAGCAAGCCAAGGCCATGTACCAAAATGGCACAGCGGCTTCCATGCCAATCTCAGCACAAGCAGCGCAGTCTCGTGTGGCGGTCTGACTCAGGTGGCGGGGTGATGAAACCAGCCACGGGCAAGGAGTCAGTTTCAACAGGTACTGACTTTCCTTTGCCTAGTGTGGGAATTTGTTCTGTGCAATCTGAGCAAGACCAGATGGGTAGGCATTTGTCGGCGGAGGTGAAGAAATAGGCCTGAAATGGGGCATTTGTGGAGATATTTGATTTGATTTTGGAAACCCCTGCTAGGGAAGAGGTTAAGCATTGCATAGAACGTGTACGTTCAAGAGATTGCTCCCACACAAATAGCAGGCAAAAAGTAGACATTGATGAACTGGGTAAAAGGGTTTACAATGTGTCATTCTGTCATGGCTGTCATGGCTGAAAAGGTTCCGGAGAAAGAACAGCAGTTGTCATGCGACCAGAATATGACAGTGTGCAAGAGACAGAACCCCGGCACTCTATAATTTCATATATAATTATCAGATAAGTAATTACCTCAATAGAAACACCAAAAGGTAATGAGAGAAACACTCTGTCACAGAAATTATGTATACAAAACAGTAATTTATTTCCTCAGAAACACATAAATAATTTTTCAAACATTCTTGGCATTTACAAAGAATAGATTCTGTAATCTCAGTAGAAATCTTGTTTCTTCTCTTTATAGCACACCAACAGCCTAAGTGGCACCTACCAAAATTGAAGGGTTAAAAAGTAAAAATTGAAATTTCCTAATTTGTACCTGCATCTGATTACATCTCTCTTGAAATGCAACATTATATCTACCACTACCCTCTGTGATTTTTCAGAATATGACAGTGTGTGCACATGACAAATCTAGGGGTAACTATTGAAAGAAATAAGATAGAGCATTCAGGAGAAAGAAAGCCTCAGGCTAGATACTATTCTGGGATCAGACAGACGTCAATGCTTGGCTGTGCCATGTGATGCTTAAAGAGCCAGAAGCAGGCACACTGGAGCCCTTTCGCCCAGCATAGGGGGAAGGGGAAAAAGGAGGCCTGATGGGGCTACAATAAAAAGGCCTGTACCAGGGCTCCTGGGACCTGCAAATATTGGGCACAACTGCTCTTTCTGCTGTTTGGCAGCCAACCCAGAGTTCAAATGCTTCTAAAAAGGGAAGGAGAATGACCAACAGAAACATTGTTGAGCTATTTCCTTTTGCTACGGCTCACTCCTTAGCAAAGCTACAGGCTCTGACCCCCAAGCTGAAGGTGATTTCAATACATGGACTGCAAAGATACTTAATGAAGTTTTTATGTATGGGTTTTGGATCTCAGCAGAGAGGATAGTTTGAGTCCCTTTCTTTCAGAATCGGTAGGCCCTCCAGATCAACAGGGTGGTGGCTAAGTGAAAAATTGCGTAGGATCGTGGGCTGAGCATGGTAGTGGGTCCCTTCATTGTGGTGCCATTTGAAACATTTATAGGCTCACCACTGGGGGATGGTGCTTAAGAAAGAGGCAGGTGAATACAAAATATCCTAGCTATCATAAAGGAAAGTTGCAATTCTATTAAGGACTCGGAGACGGGGATTATGCTGTACGCTTTCTTCACTTGTATTACAGCAACCATTTACTTGCATCTCCTCAAACTACAATTATCATGAAACACTGGGAATAGGTAAAAACAAGCAATGCACATTGCAGTCCAATCAGTCCATAACTGACTAATCCCAAGGCAGCATCCCCTTTATAGTCCTTTATCTCTGTCCTTAGTGCCTCTTTCATCGTACGAGTCACACCATGGCCCTTTCCTCATGAATCCTCTTTCCCAGTCTCTGTTCCTGGAAGAAGAAATGAAATTACCAATGGAAATTTCCAGAGATTGCTATACAAGGCAGAGTATACTGTATACATTTACTGAATCAGCATTAATTCACAACCCTCATGCCAATAAAGCATATCAGATCTACTTACTCCTTATAGGAAGGGTCTCCCGGATGAGGAATCTGTGGGTGGGTTAATCCTGGCCTCTGAGTCCTTAATAGAGTTGAAACTTTCCTTTATGATATTTAGGAAATTTTTCCTTCTGTGTCAGGGCTGGAGGCAAGGATTATGCTAGTCTAAAGCTTACTTACAACAAAATAAGCCATATCTAACACTGGCTTAAAATAAAACCTCTTAAAGGAAAACATGGCGGCCGCAGGTTAGTGCGGTACTTGGCGGTGGGCACCTTGATTGCAGTAGGACTTTGGTGATGGTTTTAGCCCCGGAGTCGATGAGACGCTGGGGAGTTGGAGTGAGGAGGCCTGCCCCGGCGTGCCACGGCGTTTTTTGCACTTGGGAGCAGGAGAGGAGATGGAAGCGGAGTGACTCCCGGGGTGTGGTGATCTCGGACCCCCGGAGCTTTGAAAACGTTACGAAAACGCTACGAGCTTATGACTCGATTTTGGTTACTTTGAGTTTTTGTGATAGGGACCTTGAAGTGGGGGAGGATTCAGCGACTCTTCAGCGTCTAACAGGACTGCAGGGCTGGTATACAGGCTTGGTTCCTGGCGGTTTTTTGGACCCGCTTTAACTGAGCCTTGTGGCGGCTTCCTTCTCGGCGGATCTCAAGGAGGGAGCCGATGTGCTTGAATTCAGCGGATAGACTCCACCTCCCCGCCTGCCTTCCGAAGTGGAGAAAAGCAGCTGTGGAGCTAAGGAGAGGTCGTAGGGCGGTAGCTCGCGGGCTTCTGCAGAGAGGTTTGGTGGGGGGGGGGGACAGCGGGGGGAGATTGCCATAGTGGACGACCAAGGTTATGCAGGGGCCCACATAACACTAGTCGCGGGTAAAGGGCGGTGTGAAGCAGGAGGTGATTCTGAGGTTGAGGTTGACGCTGCGGCTGGGGGAGAGCTGGAGGAGGGGGGGCTGGCACTAACCACGCCACTAACTCTATTCATTAGTGGCAATCGCCCGGTAGCATACCCGCAAAAAATAAGGGGAAAAGGCAGGGAAGAGGAAAGGGCTTACGCTGCACAAAAACTGGGGCAAAATTGCTCAAAGAAACCCGGAGTTGGAAAATTCACTTAACACATCCAGCTCAGATAAAGATAAGGCAGAGAGAGGTCGGAATCCGGATACTCCCAGCGAGAAGGGCTAGGGTGGATACATGAGTAAGGAGACAGGAAAGAGAAGAAAGGGTAAAGACAAAAGTATATTGAATAGCGCGGTTCGGGTTACCCCATCGCTCTGCTCCTTCTTTAAAGTTCTCCCCCAGGTCCCAGCTATTAACCCCGAAAAGTCTGGAAACTTAACAAAACGGACAAGTATGGCTGAAATAAGCGCAGGCCCTTCTACAGGGGGGCTCATAAGTAAGCCTCTTACCCCGGAAATGCCCTCACCCTTACAGGCTCTCCCTTTAGGGGATTTGACATCCCGCATTCCCTCCTCACTCTCCCCTCTCTCGCTCCTCTCACCTCCATCCCTACCACTAATTCTATCTCCACCTTTACCCCTATCCCTCCCGGTGATCTTGCTCAAGTCCAGGATAAGGAGGTTATAAACTCCATGACGAACACTTGCAAGGAGGTTGGGGGAAGGGGGGAGATGGGAGAGAGCCAAAAAAACTCTATTAAAACATCTTGATCGCGATGTCAGCCATGAGGGAGGAAATTAGAAGTGACTTTGCTATATCTAAGGCAAATCAAAATGAAATAAGAGCTGCCTGTGAAATACTGGAAAGAGAAGTAGATGGATTGTTCGAGAGGACAGAGAGCTTAGAGGGAGAGGTGGGCTCCATAAAAGCGAATTTGAAGGTGGCGGAATCTAAGATCCAGACATTACGAAGGGAAGGAGAAGCTTTGAAGGAGAGGGTCGAGTCACTTGAAAATTTTTCAAGAAGGAACAACGTGCGGATTTTGAAAGTCCCTGAGGGACGAGAGAGGGAGGATCTAAAAGCGTTTGTGGTCTCGTTCTTGAAGGACTCTTTAAATTTAGATGAAACAGCAGAGTTTCTAGGCAGAGACATTCAGCGGGTTCATCGTGATCCCTTTCGCCTTAACCACAGAAGTACCAAAGCACGAAAAATACTGATAAACTTTCAGACTTATACTTTGAAAGAAAAGATCCTGAATCTTGCTCTAAAAGCGAAGACACTTAAAGGTCCTCATTTTTCGTGTGAAATCAGTTCTGACCTCTCCAAACTTACATTAGACCGGCAATGGGAGCTGGGTCAGAGAATGGAAAAACTCAGGGTATCGGGGACCACGGTCCAGATGCGATTCCCCGCTTTTTTGCGGGTAATGTATAATAATAAGATGTACAATTTTCGATCCCCCTTTGAAGTAGACGAATTTTTAGGAAAAATGGGGGAGAGCTCGAGGGGGGGAATCTAACAGAATGGGCCAGATAGGTCTTTCGCATTTCTCCCGTCTTTTGTTTCTTTCTTTTGCTATTGTTTATAGAGAAATATGGTAAATCACGGGGGTAGGTTATGGGGTGTAGGAGGCATGAGCACTACCTCAAAAGAGGGGAAAAATGCATACAAAATAGAAAGATTATTAAAAAAAAACACAATCTCAAAAGAAATAAAAAAAAAAGAAGACAAAAAGACAAAAAAGAGACGAGAAAAAAACAAAAGGAAGGTTATAAAAAAATATATATATTCATAAAGTAAATAATGTATATACTAATCAGACGATGAATGAAAGGTTAGCTTGAGATTTAAATAGATAGAGTTTGTAAATACATAATAAAGAGGGGAAAGACAACAAGAGATAACAAGAGAAACTGTATATTCTATATAATGCTTTCTTTTGTGCCGGTGTTCATCCCTCTACTTTTCGTTTCCTTCGGTTGCCTTTCTAGAAAGAGGCGGGTCCAAGGGAGAAGAGATCGGACCAGCATAATTTCAATGAAGTGTGGCTCACTGGTTAGAGGAGGCAGACCTGGAAGCAGAGGTCAGCCCGGGACGAGGGTTCAATTCCCGGCTCGGCGGGGTCTTGAGTCCTAAAATGTCCATGGACTCGACAATTCTCGCTCCGGTGCCTACTCGATTCACGGGTTCACACTCTGCGACTCTGGGCAATAGCTTGCTTAATCTCCACAACGGCCCCTCGCGGCGAGATGCCTGGCTTTCACCTTGCAGATACCCTGCCGGGGTTATCTCACAGGGGAATACCAGGACGGGTTCCCTAAGCAAGCGCTTAGAAACCGCTCGGGGATTTGCGCTATATAAATTCCTGTACATTTACATTTACATTTTACATTTACAATTCAAATTTGAACATATTTTTAACTTACTTTTCATAACTTAACTACTTAATACTCTAATTCGTAAGGAAAAATGGGTGCAGTGGTGCAGATAGGAGCAGGGGGGGAGGTGTAAACCTTGCCATACACCTGGCAAGAGTAAGGAAGGAGGGGTTTTCCAAGGGTGTGGGGGGACTAGGGGGGTACAGGGGGGGGGGAAGGGGAAAAGCAATAAAAATCCTCAGGAGTCAGACCTCACCAGGTTTAGTAATTTAGTATGCCTTATAATTTTTTTTCATCAGATAATCGGAACATACTAGTTTGTGGCAAAGTTTATCCTATGGCTAGTGGAAATCAGTTTATGGGGTTGGTTAAAAAGTCTCATAGTTAGATGGCCTCCATAAAGTTCCTTTCCTGGAATGTCAATGGCCTGCGTGTAAGGAGTCGAAGGTATAAAATCCTACAATATTTGAGAGATTTTCCGGCGCAGGCCATTGTCATCCAGGGGACACATTTACTTAAAACGGAAGTCTTTGAGATCCTAAAGAAACAGAGATGGGTAGGTGCGTTTTTATGTACAGACCAAACCGCTAATATAAGAGGGATACTAATAATTTTCAAGAAGTCGGTAAAAGTGCAAATTTTGGAGTGGAAGGAAGACCATAGTGGGAGATGGTTAATTTCGAGAATTGTATTAGAGGGTACTCCTTTGACGTTGGTGGGATACTACGGGCTGAACCAAGACGACCCCTCCTCAAGAGCTGTTACCTCATCAAATCAAGGGCGGCCTTGCGGGAGATAATGGAAAATTTTGGTTTAGCCGATGTATGGAGGGAAAGGGCAGGAAATAAATTGGGGGTTTCTTTTCAAAACCTAAAGTATAAGCACAAGTCAAGAATTGACTACACCCTTTTTAGCTACACTTTAAAAGATTCTCTTGTGGGGTTAGCCTATCTTCCCTCACACCTGTCAGATCATATGGCCATTATATTTGACCTCCAAAGGGCCACCTATAAGAAAGAATCTGCATGGTCTTTTGATCGCAAGATCCTATTAGAGGAGGATGAGATTAATTTTCTGTTATTGGAGGTAAAGTTCTTTCTAGAATCAAACCAGGACTTGGCAGGCCCTAATATTGTCTGGGATGCCATGAAGGCTTATGTGAGGGGCTGTATAACTAAGAGAGCAACCCACAGAAGGAGAATGTATCGAGAGAAAATTCAAACCATTGAGGTGGAGCTGGCTAAATTAGATGGGCAGTTGGGTTCCGCTATGGCATCCCCGGAGGTAGTAGAAAAACAGGTCAACTTAAAGGGTCAGCTTGAAACGATACTACAAGTAGGCATGGGCGGAAAATCCGTTCCGCTCGCGGATTTTGCGGATTTTCGGGAAATCCGCAATCCGCGAGATTTGCGAATTTCCTGCAAAATCCGCAAATCCGCGAGCAGCGGATTTTGCTCGCACTGCTCGCACTGTTCGCGTGAGTTCGCGCCCCGCGAATAAGTGCGAAATTGCAGAAATACGATCTAAGCAAAACTGAAAGTAACTACTTACCAGGTTCAAAAGTTCAGGCACATCATTAGTAGCCATTTCCTGTAGTGCTTCCTGAGGGGCCCCTCCAGAGTTCAGTTGCCAGTTGAAACTATTATGTGACCCTGCTCTGAACCTCAGAATAGTTACACATATGCCACAAAGGTCATGAATTACAGCTAAGGGAGACAAGCAGGAGCCAGGCTGGAAGTTAAAATCCATTAATCAGCCCCTAATTCATTATTGTCAGTTGGGGCAGGGCAGGTGTTGTAACTAATTTTGCAACAATGAAAGCACTTAGCAAGTGCAAAAGATCACTAATCAGGGCGCACTAAGGAAGCAGGTGCCAGCTAAAAAAATATTCTGTGACACATTAATCAGCCCCAAATTAATTCAGGTCACTTGAGGCAGGGAAGGTGTGCTTTGCTTTGCCGAAAATAATGTACACTGGACAACCAGAGGGTGTGGTGATGAAACAGAGGGTGGCATGGGTGGGCCAGAGGGTGGCATGAGTAGTCAGAGAGTGGCAGTGGTGACAGAGAGTGGCAGTGATGAAGAAGAGTGTCCCAAACAGGTTGGACACGTAGAAACAACAAGTTCGCAAAACTTGCGACCCGACAGGTAAGTTCGCAAATTGCGAAATTGTAAAAACCCTCGCGAACTGGCAGAAACACGGGCGAACACAAAAAAAAAAAAAATCCGCAAATTCGCGGGAATTCGCGGATTTTGCGGATTGCGAATCCGCAAATCCGCAAAATTCGCGAACGCGAGATCCGCAAAATTCGCTCATGCTTAACTACAAGAACGACTAACAAAAAGATGGGAGGCGAGCAAAATTTCACATTTTGAATTTGGGGAAGCTGCAGGAAAAGTCTTCGCCTGGAAAGTCAAAGTAGAACAGGCGGATATGTGGATATCCCGTTAGACGGATTTTTATTTAAGTTTGCCCACATGAAATACTTCAAAAAGGTCAGATTAAAGACTCTACAGTCTGTCATAAAAAGTTGGGTGCAGATCAAAAAGAAAATTGGGTTACATTATTACTCCAATTTTGCCCCGGTGTGGGATTCTCCTGGGCTGCCGCCCTGTATGCAGGACAGTTTGGCAACCCAAATAAAGGAGGCTGGGATATTTAGATGGGGAGAGTTATTGGTGGATGGAAGGGTTCAAGACTGGGAGGTGCTGAGGGACAGGGTGGGCCCAGCTCTTTCCAGGTTTAAATATATACAGATGGACAGTTGGGCACGATCAGTAAGCAGGAGGGGCCCTCAACTGGGGAAATCCAGTCAGTTTAAACAACAACTGGTTGAAAAGCCAGAAGGGGGCAAGGAGGTGGCAATGTGGTATTGGAGCATGGTCGAGGAGGCGGATGGGGACTTTGTTTTGCCAGAAAAGTTATGGGGAAATATCTTGACCTTTCAGTGCGAAGACCTATGGACGAGCTCTTTCAATTTCCTCTATAAAACAGTGAAGCCAGCCTGGTTAAGACGTAATCATCTGTTTACTCTACATCGTGCCTACCTCTCACCCCTTAGGCTTTCAAAGTTTCCTCCAGGGAAGAAATGTAACAAGTGAAATTTGCTGGCAGCTCCAGATACACATATGTTTATGGATTGTCCTGTAATTATGCAGTTTTGGGAAGAAGTGAAGGTCACCTTGGATTCGATCCTAAATATATCTTTGAATATCAGCCTCCCCTTAATAATTTTTGGATTGGAGGAAAATGTAACCGGTCAGGCAAAGTCCCTTTTTTTTATTCAATTATTTTGGCAAGGCGACAAATATGTAGATTCTGGGTGGATGTTATACCTCCATCCCACGCAGCCTGGTTAACGTCGCTGTACGAAACTTCAAATACAGACTTGGCCAGATCATGTAGCAAAAGAAATCTGTCCTTTTGGGATTTGTTAATTAACTGGAGATAGGATTTCCAGTTTTCTTTTCCACGGGTCCTATGATTATGCTGATTAGTCTCCAGAGACTCAAGGAAGTGGCCTTTCCCGTACGTAGATCCTGGGTTTGTCAGGTTTGAATACCGATGGCTGGAGTTTCTCTGTTTTCCACTTAAGAGGCTGGTCTCCCACCCATTAAAACATCGGGTCTGGAAAAGGTCAGGGCGGAGGATAGATCGCTAAAGTATCTTAAGGCAGACATGTGTGGTGGTTGGCGAGTTTCCGTGGATGGAGGTTATGGCAAATTAGGACAAAAAAATAAAATAAAATAAAATAAAAAATAAAACCTCTTAAAGGTACAATCTGAGGACCACTTAGCTTCATTCATAATATCTTCCAAGAGAGCACTTAAACCGAATGCCTTAGAGGCCATTGCACCACAAGTGGAGTTTGAACCAAAGTTGTTTAGATCCACTCCAGCCTCCTTCATGACCCACCGCACCCAGCAGGTGATGGCGGGGGAGGACACCACCTTATGCAGCTTCTTGAGGGTAATTAACAGTTGCCTCTCACCCGTAGACCTCAATTTAGGTCGAAATTTCCTCATAGACCCTCAGGCATCATACTACACACTACTTAGGAGAGTTCGGAAAAGCTGGGTATTCAATGAGCCTACTATTGGTTTTTGCATGCCTACTGAGCATACAAGAGACCCCAAGGGTGAGAAGGTCCTATTCTAGCGTTAGATTCTTTTTCTTTAGGTTTGTCCTAAAGAAAAAGAATCTAACGCTAGAATAGCATGTATAACTACGTTCTCTCCTGCTTCCAATGCGGTGAAAAAAAGCATAACCAAACATTGGCCAACCCTAATCGCAGGTGCATTGCACTTTGACCGTCCTTTGTTTGCCTTCAAGAAAAGCTCAAATCTTAAGGACCATCTGGTCAGGGCTGCTCTACCTAGCCCCCCTACTCTTGGTACAATAGATTCCCTGTGGACCCAAACGCCATTAGTGGGGCATGCCAAATGTGGATCATGCAACGTTTGTGATTTTACCATCGAAGGCAAATCATTTGTATTCAATAATGTGACTGTTAATTGCAAAAGTTTCACCAACTGTAATAGCAGCGATGTCATTTATTTGATCCATTGCCCTTGTAAATTGGTACATGTTGGACAAACCAGGCAAAAAATCAAAACAAGGATAAGTCAGCACCACGGCCGAATCCGCTGCAAGACCCCTAATGCTCCCCTGGTGGACCACTTCACCCAAAAAGGACACAAAGACAATGACCTGAAATGGACTGTCCTGAAATCTGTGAAGCTACCGCCGCGTGGAGGAGATATTGGACTCCTAATGAACAGAGAGGAATTGAAAATGATTCTACTTATGGACAGTATAAGGAATGGACTAAATCGCAATGAGGATTGGACCTCACTTCTCTGAATATGTAACTCCGTGTTCTGTTACTTGTTACCTGCCTAAGCTGAATCCTTAGTGTTAATGTTTTTATAATAAAGAATTGCAATTTTATTGTCACTTGCATGGCCAACAGCAAATGCCCTTATTGCAATTGACATATTTCTTTCACATCATCACCACTTGTGAGTTCGAACTTAGCATTGCACCTTCTTCACTGCGCCGTTTTTTAACCCCCTCCAACATGGCCCCCACACTCGGAACCCTCTGCCCCTCCTAAAATGGCCACCGAATTATGCCATACGCCAGCTAACAGCCCTTCCCAATATGGCTGGTTGCTTATTTCATGCAGCACGCCCAGCACTCAGCGTCTGACCGGCACGATTGGGCCCCCCAGACGATTGCGGCAATTCCACTGTGAACTCAAGGTAAGCGTGGCGCCAATCCCTGGTTCAACCGTCCACCGCAAATTCCTTTACAGATAAGCGGTTCATTAACTTCCACCCGCAATTGTTCACTATTACAGGTGCCTCATCGCAGGCTCCCACTGCCACGCGGAATTACCCCCTAATTCATCCTCTCCAATGCGGGACCATCCTACCAATTGGGTAAGCGGCTTCCTGCCCCTTCAAATTAATCGGTATTACTGGCCCTTCACCACCCTAATAACGTATAATTTCCACAGTGATTCCTGCTCCAATCTTCTCCTCATAATCCCCGTAGCGGCCACCGCTGCCTACGAATCCCACAACGCCGAGGTAAGAGTTCCCTCCGTCACTCCTCTAGTACTGGGTTGCCGACCCTCCGTTTTGATTAATTTTAACCCCTGGTATCCCTTCCTTAGGCTCCTGAGCCCGGCACCTCCACGCCCTTACAATAACCCTCGGCTAATTCCCGAGGCACGTCGGTTGCCTCATCACATTGTCTTCTAAGGTAAATTCATGCCCCTGGCCTTGCCTCAGCTTGCCTTGTCCCCCAGGGTCCCGGTTGGGTTTTACACGGTTATGACTGACACTTGCCTGACACAATCACACACGTATGACTGGCCCTAGCCCAACTCACCTTTTTATGCACGCAAATCCCTTTTATTGCATGCGTGCCGTGTACGCCTGGCACTGTCCAATTGGCACTTACCTGCACGGATGGCAGGTACCACCTTAAGCATGGCATGGTTACTGATAGAGGTCAGCTTGCTAATCAATGTCCTATGTGTCTCTTTTGTTCCCCCTTGTAACTACAGGCTTGTACATTCAGGCAAAACATTGGTTGTCCTGATGATGATCCTTGATTCTTACTGGATCGAAACGCCGTCGACAGTTGATGTAGTCTAAACATCAGTTCACTATTATGTGCTAAAATTGCGTTTTTTCTACATGAGCGAAGCAAATTGATTCTATCTTAATTTTAGCTGCTCCCCCCTTTTCAAATTGCCTGAGAAAAATCCCTACCTGTGTGTATTGTAAATTGTTTGTCTAGCCTTGCTGGATACAGGATTGTGTCCCACTGTTTATATGTTGTTCTGATATTCTACGTATCACATTATCGATTAAATTTTGAGGTCATGCTGGACTTCCTGTTCATTATAGCGCAGATTGTGGCCTATAATTATTCAAGAGTGTATCTCCCTTTTGCCAAGGACCGTTGTTGCTCATTTATATTGAAGCATTACTGAAGCTGGACATAATAGAGCCAGCGGAAGGACCGACACCCTGTTTATCACCCATTGTGGCTGTCCCAAAGAAAGACACGTCCAAAATAAGAATATGTGTGGACATGAGGATCCCAAACAAAGCCATTGAACGTGAACGACATCCCGGACCACACCTTGATGACATCTTTAGCTGTCTCACAGTCACATGGCATTTTTCAAAACTGGATTTGTGTAAAGGATACCACTAACTGGAACGGGATCCCCAATCACGGTACATCACAACATTCTCCACCCACCCAGGCCTTTTCAGGTACAAGCGTCTGAGCTTCGGGATCTCATCCGCTGCAGAAATATTTCAAGAAACGATACGACAAGTCATCAGACCAGTAAAGAACAGCTTAAATTATAGTGACAATATTCTCATATTCGGCAAGTCAGATGAAGAACACGACAACGCCCTAAGAGAGGTGTGCTCTCACTTAGAAGAGGCAGGTTTGACACTTAGGGGCTCATTAGGATGGCGGACGGAAGTGCCTCCGCAGACCCAGAGTATGCGGAACAAGCCTATTTTCCGTGCGCCCGTCGCGGACACTCTGTCCGCCAAATCAGGATACGAAATACGTGCCAAAATCCATCCGCGGCGGTAGAACACGGTCCGCCGCACCACCACACCCAACCACGCGGCGGACGTAACCGTTCCAGAGACTCCGTCGTACGGACTGACGACTAGGACCGTCCTCCAAATCAAGATGGCGGAAAACACACATAAAAGCGCGGCGGAAAAACAACCTGCCTGAACACGGCGGATGCTCCACAGCGACCATACCCACCACGAGCCGCTCGCCGACATGGACCCTGCACTACAGGCCTACCCGATACTCTACGCGATCCACTACGTCCTCGTCTTGGCCCACCATCGACGACGACGCAGGTAGGCTACAAACCATTCGCTGTCTGGAGAGGAGTACCGGCAAGGGCGGTGACGTAGGGAGGGGGGAGTGACATGTCCCAAAATGCACATATGCCTGTGTACGGCAACGCCTCCAAGGGTCGTGACCCAGGTAGGGGAGAGTGACATGTATCTGAACCCACCGCTCTCAAGAAAATACTAATCCACACCAGCATCACACACGCAAGAATGACTCTGACAAACCACGACACATGAATCTCAATTTTATTTACGCAGAATCGGAGCAACATCACAGTCTAGGATGGAGCATGGCCATTGTGGACACCAGAGCAGGAACATCAGAGGCAGTACATCAGTATGAGAACAGCAACAGGGCAGCAACAGGGCAGTGTGGACACCAGAGCAGGTACATCATAGGCAGTACATCAGTATGAGAACAGCAACAGGGCAGCAACAGGGCAGTGTGGACACCAGAGCAGGTACATCATAGGCAGTACATCAGTATGAGAACAGCAACAGGGCAGCAACAGGGCAGTGTGGACACCAGAGCAGGTACATCATAGGCAGTACATCAGTATGAGGATAGCAACAGGGCAGCAACAGGGCAGTGTGGACACCAGAGCAGGTACATCAGAGGCAGTACATGAGAGGTGCCAAGTGCTCCAACTGTCCATTGCACTGAAAACGTCCATCAGAGGCAGCACATGAGAGGGGCTAAGGGCACCAACAGTCCATGGCAAGGCACAGGTCCATCAGAGGCAGTACATGAGAGGGGCTAAGGGCACCAACAGTCCATTGCACTGAAAACGTCCATCAGAGGCAGCACATGAGAGGGCACAATGCAGTATCAGAACAGCAACAGGGCAGTGTGGACACCAGAGCAGGTACATCATAGGCAGTACATCAGTATGAGGATAGCAACAGGGCAGCAACAGGGCAGTGTGGACACCAGAGCAGGTACATCATAGGCAGTACATCAGTATGAGGATAGCAACAGGGCATTGTGGACACCAGAGAAGGTCCATCAGAGGCACTACATCAGAGGGCACACTACAGCAACTTACAGCACACTATCAGGTGGATTGCGTGAAGTACCCGCATCGGACACACTGCCAGCACCAGAAACCGGAGTGTGACACACAGCCACAGATATAGTGACTGACACGTGAGCCACAGACCCAGATACACTGCCAGCACCTGATACATGAGTGTGAGACACAGCCACAGCCCGAGTGACTGACACATGGCCCATAGACCCAGATACACTGCCAGCACCTGATACAGGAGTGTGAGACACAGCCACAGCCCGAGTGACTGACACATGGCCCATAGACCCAGATACACTGCCAGCACCTGATACAGGAGTGTGAGACACAGCCACAGCCCGAGTGACTGACACAAGGCCCATAGACCCAGATACACTGCCAGCACCTGATACAGGAGTGTGAGACACAGCCACAGCCCGAGTGAATGACACATGGCCCATAGACCCAGATACACTGCCAGCACCTGATACAGGATATGTCTCGACTGATACCCTGCCACTAACAGACACATGCAAGTCAACTGCACCTGCGCCACTGTGACCACTGAAATGATGAGCCACAGGGCTGTATGGTCCAGGAGGCAGGGTGGCTCTGGGAGCGGGGGATAGTTGCAATTGGCCGACATCGGATTGGGCATGTGTCAATGCTGTGTGTCTACGCTTCTTTTGGACATGTGCCTGCACCCTGGACAGGACAGGACTCACAAGTGGACCGGACTGAGAAGCAATTTCACCCACTATGGGAGGTGCATCTGCTGGCGGGGGAATGCTCTCTGGGGACGTGCTGGAGCCTGCTTGTCGTTTGCTGTGTGGCTGCCTTGTGGCCTCTGCAACATGTGTCATGGGGGATGCCACTACAGGGTCCACCTGCATCCGTCCCTGACGGGCCCTGATGGGAGTGGAGGTAAGGGGTGACTCCACTGCGGAGACATCTGTATTCCGTTTCCCAGAAAACAGCTGCCTCAGTGCAACAATGGGTGATGTATGCCTGTCCCTGACAGCGCCACTGTTCATGGGAGATTCCTTGGGCCTTGGATGTTCCATTTCCGTAGGAGTACTGTAGTCTGCGGACTTTCCCTGTTCCCTGGATGGTGCCCTCTTCCAGGCAGCAGACTTGTCGTCTGTGGTGTACATATCCCCAGGACACCCCTTCTGCCCGTGTGTGTCCCTGCCCCTGGGAGTGTCCGTGCTCCTCTTAGGTGCGTTTGTCTTGTGACTGTCCTTGTCCCTGCCCTTGGGAGTGGCTCCTTCCTTCCTAGTTTCACTGCCCTTGGGAGTGGCTCCTTCCTTCCTGGTTTCCCTACCCTTGGGAGTGGCTCCATCCTTCCTGGTTTCCCTGCCCTTGGGAGTGCCTACATCCTTCCTGCTTTCCCTGCCCTTGGGAGTGGCTCCTTCCTGCCTAGTCTCCCTGCCCTTGGGAGTGCCTACTTCCTTCCTGGTTTCCCTGCCCTTGGGAGTGCCTACATCCTTCCTGCTTGTCGTGCCCTTGGGAGTGGCTCCTTCCTGCCTAGTCTCCCTGCCCTTGGGAGTGCCTACTTCCTTCCTGGTTTCCCTGCCCTTGGGAGTGCCTACTTCCTTCCTGGTTTCCCTGCCCTTGGGAGTGCCTACTTCCTTCCTCGTTTCCCTGCCCTTGGAAGTGGCTCCTTCCTTCATAGTGTCCCTGGCACTGGGAGTATGCGAGCCCTCAAGAGATGTATTCGTCTTCTCAATGTCCTCGTACAAGGTAGTGTCAATGGAAGCGGGAGTGAGTCTTGGCCTGGTAGTACCTTGTGTGTGGGATGGCTGTGCAGCATGTGTAGCCATTACACCCAACCCCTCTTTTGCTTCACGTGTGTGTACTCCACTATATCTGACGTTGTCCTTGTGAACAGATTTACCTGACCTAGGGGATGGGGTCTGAGGCCTCCGTGCCTTGACGTGCTGGCTGACGCTGCTTCTAGTGCAATAACCTGTAGCAGAGTCCTGGTCAGAAAATTCACTCCCCCCTGACACATCCAGAGTTGTAGATGGTGGAACAGAAGTACCACCCAGTCCATGCGACTGTACAATGGCAGACGACACACTGTTAGACAATGACTGCAGTGTCCTGTGTACACCAGCCAGATCACCATGCATACCTTCCATGAATGCCACCACCTGCCCCAACTTCCTATCGTGGTCTTGGAAAGCATTAATCATATTGGTCTGGCCCACACACAGCCGTCGCAGCAGATCAACAGCCTCTGCACAAAGTGCATTTTGGCTCACCGAGGCTGGGGCAGCGGTGCCGACACCGAACGCCACTCTGCTCCCCCTACTCCTGCGTGCACGAACAGTTGGCGGCAGGGTGGGCCCTATGTGCTGTGTCCCGACCGAAGGTGTTGGTTGCCCACTCCCAGTCTGTGACAACAGTGCTGACTCACCAACACTGTCGGAAGATGATGACGATGTTGTCTCCACATGCGAGTCCTCCAGGACGGTCCTGTCCCCCTCTCCGGCGCTGGCCCCTTCGGTGTCAGTCTGCGTGTGCGCGACGTCTGATCCGGATGCATTGCCTTCTGTCATCTCCGCCGTCTGTGGCTGAGTGCCCTCTGCCAAAGCTGAAATGCACAGGAAATGGGTGTAAGTAATGGGCACACACACGTACAGTACTGCTGCGGAATCCCTAAAGCCACTGATGACAATGTCCATCGATCCCCCAACCTGCACACGGCCCACCCCAACCAGTCATCCTCACAAGAATTCAGTGGCGTTGGCCGTAATACATGTACAGCATGCACACTGGGCATGAGGAACTACATCAGCACACAAGTGTTGCCAAGGGGTGACGGAGCACTACAGCATGTGCATGACAACTGAACCGCTTAGCAGGTGGCGTCTCAACATGCCGCATCTGGAAGTGAAATTTTACAGTGGCAATGTCACCAACATGCCATTGGAAAGAGCCTCACGATCGACGGAAGACCCTAATGTGTGTGGGCAACCATACATGCATTGCACTCACAAGCAACATACACTGACAGTATGCTTACCGCCACGTTGCTGTTCATCCACACGCAACCGCTCGGACAGGTCAGGATGCGTCACAGCTATGATACGGTGCATGAGAGGGGTCATTGAGCGTCGGGCCAGACGTGCCGTCCTTGGAATCATCCCTAGTGTCACTTCCGCTACATTCTTGCTCAGTCTGGAAATGTCGTCCCAGCGTTTGTGGCAGTGTGTATGTCGTCTATTGGACACCCCCGCTGCTCGTACTTCACGTGCAATGCTCCTCCACACGTCCTTGCGAAGGTGCAGCTTCACCTACCATGATGAGAGACAAAAGGGTGGAAGTCAGTGGACAGTTGGCCAGTCACACAGATAGGAGCAACACATTTCTCTCAGCAGCCATGCACATATCGATTCTTTAGTTGGTCACACATCACACCGCCAAGTTTCCAGAGCCCAGGTGCCATATGACACCTCATGCACTACAACTTATCCCCCACTGCACTTACCGCCTGTCCGGGTGCGCCGTACAGGCGTCCGTAGTTGCGGAGCACAGCGTCCACAAGGACATCCAGCTCCGCGGCGGTGAAGGGACGAGACCGAACCTCTTTGACTCTCGACATGGCAAGGTCACGGAGTATGGCACTAGAGCGGCAGTCGGTGGTCAGCTCCGCAGCAGCAGGTGAAGGTGATGGTCACAGGCAGCAGTCGGTGGTCAGCTCCGCAGCAGCAGGTGAAGGTGATGGTCACAGGCAGCAGTCGGTGGTCAGCTCCGCAGCAGCAGGTGAAGGTGATGGTCACAGGCAGCAGTCGGTGGTCATCGTAGAAAGTATGCTTTTGCACATCACACATATATAGGGCCCTGTGGCCATGTCAGTGGCATACGGCGCCAGCCATTGGTCCGCCGTGAGAGCGTGTTTGGAATTGGGCCAATGATTGGCCCTGGTGTTGCGGTGAACAGCATACGGTACTTGCTATTGGCCAACCGTGGCCCATGTCCACACCTCCCATTGGCTGCACGTGCACAGACCGTCACGCTCACACACCGGCAAGTGCACGTGCTAGACACCGGGACGGATGCATCATTTGCAACAAAGTTGTAACAGTGGCGCCACCATGGCGGGGCACGTATTCGGCGGGGGAGGTGGAGGCCAAAACATCCATAAGCTGATGTCCATGCACATGGCAGTTCATGACCCCCCTTACAGTGACATTGCATCAGCCAGCCTACACAGGCCGGCCCAGCCCTACCCATGACCGGCGTGCCAGGCCCAGCCCATGACCGCCGTTCCGGCCATGCCAACTACCGCCGCTTCAGGCCCCCTCCACTACCGCCGTGCCAGGCCCAGCCCATGACCGCCGTTCCGGCCATGCCAACTACCGCCGCTTCAGGCCCCCTCCACTACCGCCGTGCCAGGCCCAGCCCATGACCGCCGTTCCGGCCATGCCAACTACCGCCGCTTCAGGCCCCCTCCACTACCGCCGTGCCAGGCCCAGACCATGACCGCCGTTCCGGCCATGCCAACTACCGCCGCTTCAGGCCCCCTCCACTACCGCTGTGCCAGGCCCAGCCCATGACCGCCGTTCCGGCCATGCCAACTACCGCCGCTTCAGGCCCCCTCCACTACCGCCGTGCCCTGGCGGCCCTGGCACGGCGGTCATGGGCTGGGCCTGGCACGGCGGTAGTGGAGGGGGCCTGAAGCGGCGGTAGTTGGCATGGCCGGAACGGCGGTCATGGGCTGGGCCTGGCACGGCGGTAGTGGAGGGGGCCTGAAGCGGCGGTAGTTGGCATGGCCGGAACGGCGGTCATGGGCTGGGCCTGGCATGGCGGTAGTGGAGGGGGCCTGAAGCGGCGGTAGTTGGCATGGCCGGAACGGCGGTCATGGGCTGGGCCTGGCACGGCGGTAGTGGAGGGGGCCTGAAGCGGCGGTAATTGGCATGGCCGGAACGGCGGTCATGGGCTGGGCCTGGCACGCCGGTCATGGGTAGGGCTGGGCCGGCCGGTGTAGGCTGGCTGATGCAATGTCACTGTAAGGGGGGTCATGAACTGCCATGTGCATGGACATCAGCTTATGGATGTTTTGGCCTCCACCTCCCCCGCCGAATACGTGCCCCGCCATGGTGGCGCCACTGTTACAACTTTGTTGCAAATGATGCATCCGTCCCGGTGTGTAGCACATGCACTTGCCGGTGTGTGAGCGTGACGGTCTGTGCACGTGCAGACAATGGGAATGTTGAACGCGGGCCGCGTATGGCCAGACGTAAACAGCGGAAGCAGTGCACCGCCATGGCGGCGTCAATGAGTGCATGTCAGCTGACGATGCACCTTGTTTAATTGTCTGCAGCTGCATGATGAGGGTTGTGTGCGTGATTGCGTGACTCCACACTTCATGCTCTATCCCATGTTTTTCCATACCATGCCCATCGGTGTGCCACTAATGACCGTCACTTTTGGGTCATGTCACATTTTTTGTTGGCAGTGATGTTGCGGTGAGACAGAGTGCATTGCACATGTTGCAACACATCATGTAGCTGGTGGTTGCACATTGCTACGTCAATCCATGTTGTTGTGACAATCAGAGATGTCACAGATATGCTAATTGAACACTGCCTATTACATGTTGGATAGAGTGCGGTGACATGTGAGTGAGTTGCACAGACATGCGTTGTATGTGAATTGACTTCCATTCCATTTACTCCCACACAGGAGGGCTCAAAATGTCCATCGCCCATACACTGTGCTGGAGGATATGGTGGACGAGGAGGTGATCAGGAATTTCAGGCTTGATCGACGTCGATTGCTGGAGCTTGTGAACCAGTTGTCTCCTCACCTGCAGCCGCGGAGAACCTATCCAGGCTCAATTTCACCCACCCAAAAGGTGATGGCGGCACTCCATTTTTTTGCAATAGGCACATTCCAGTACACTATAGGACATGCCGGGGGAATGTCACAGGCCATGTTCAGCACGGTACTTAGGGATGTACTGACAGCCATGATGCTGTACAAGAATGACTACATACATTTTCCACAGGCGGCAGAGTTGGCAGCGGTCAAAGCAGACTTTTATGCACTGGGTCGCATACCACACGTTGTGGGTTCAATTGATGGCACGCATATTGCGATCATTCCACCACGGGCACGTGAGCAGGTGTTTCGGAATCGGAAGCACTTCCACTCCCTTAACGTGCAGGTGGTGTGCCAGGCCGACAACATTATCTCACATGTGTGTGCAAGATTTCCTGGCTCTGCACATGACGCCCACATCAAGCGGAGCAGCATTGTCCCCCAACTGATGGCAAATCTGCGTCCGGCACAAGCCTGGCTTGTTGGTGAGTATGCTGTGGTGACAGGAGTGATATCTGGGTGGCTTGGTGTGGCCACATGTTCAGGTAGTGATGTTTCTCTCTCTCTCTGATTTCCACATACACAGGCGACTCGGCTTACCCAAACAGGCCTTGGCTTCTAAGTCCAATTCGCAATCCCACCACAGCAGGAGAAATGCGATACAACGATGCCCATGGTAGGACACGTCGAGTGGTGGAACGAACATTTGGCCTGCTTAAGTCTAGGTTTCGGTGCCTGGATAAGACTGGAGGGGCCCTGCCTTACGCACCAGGCAAAGTATGCAAGATTGTGATTGCCTGCTGCATGCTCCACAACCTGGCTGTGCGAAATAACATTGAACTGATCTTGGACCCAGATGAACAGCAAGTTCCTCGCCCTCCCGACCCACCCATGTCGACTGATGAGGATAGTGGTGAGGAGGAAGGTGTGGACCAGAGGCGCCAGCTCATTGAACGCTACTTCCCTTGATTGTGAGTGTGCCCCTCTTGTGCTGCTTGTGTATGCCCTGTGTAGGTTTGCTGCTCTTGTGTCATTGTGTTGGGCATCATCTATGTGTTTTGTTATGTGATGTATGCATGTGTGTGTGTGTCTTCATTTATGAGTACATGCACTTCTCCATGATGTGTGTAGTGTCATCCATTCGTGTAGTGATGTGTGTGGTTTGTTGTAAGTTGCACTGCAGTGAGTTGGGATGAGTGTGATGGTGTTTCCCAACGTCTGTTTGCGATTTCTATGTTTCCCTAGGTCACTCCCTTGCGGCATGATTCTGTACCAGTTGGATCCCTGAACCTGGTTACGTCTGTTTCTGATGCAATCATGTGAATAAACATGGAGGCAACACATCATTGAGTGAGTAAGTGGTATTTATTTACAGATTGTGCATAGGTGTAGGTGCATATTTACAAAGGAGTGAAGGGGTGGGGGAGTGACAGTCCAAGGTAATGGAAGATGAGATGTCCGTGCAGACACCACGTAGGGTGGTGTGTGCCTAGTGCAGCAGGCCTGTGCCAGGTGGGACCGGATAGTTGCCAGGATGGATGGCAGGCTCAGGTACTCCAATGAGTCAATGTCGGCTCCTCTTGGAGCGTGTGGCAGGAGCTCCGACACTGCTCTCGCCCACTTCCTGCCTCGGACGGCCCCTCCGTCTTTGTGTCGGGATGGAGTCAGCTGGGGGCGCAGGCTGATCCGGTACCACATCCGCCGCCAGGGGCGCAGGTGGCGGTGGCGGTGTTGTGGCCGGTGCCGTTGTTTGAGGGGGGGTGTGGTGGGTGGTGTTGGCGGATGCCCTCGTGCTAAAAATGTCCATGAGTTGGCCAAGCCGCCTCTCGATGGCCCCCAACATCGCTGTGTTGTCCACAAAGTCCTGGTGGGCCCGGTCTGCATGTGCCTGGCTACGTGCATAGCCCGCCTCCACCCGGACTAGTGCTTCAAGACACTGTTGCACAGCATTGAGTGTAGTGTCATCAGGCCTTCTTTCCGCCGTGCTCCTGGCTGCAGGATCTGCCCTTGCATTAGTGGGTTGCCTCACTCTCTCCCTGCGTGGCTGGGATGGTGCTGCCCCAGCGTTGGCCGGTGGGTTGGGCAGGGTGGCAGGGGCAGAAGTGGTGGTAGTAGTGGTGGTGGAGGTGGTGCTGGAGGTAGCTGTGCAGGTCACAGTAGCCGGTGTTGTGGTGATGCCAGAGCCCGTTGTTGTTGTTGGTGCAGGTGTGACCTGCGTGCCAGAGGTCCCTGGCTGGCTGCTTGATCCGGCACCATCCTCTGCCCCGGAGGTGGCTGGACAATCGTCCCCTGAAAGTTCAGAGTGTGGGGATGCTGGAGGCCTGGTGTTAATTGCAGCAGTCAGATTGGGATCCCCTGCAAAACAAAAATGTGAGGAGGAGTCATGTTGCCTAAACGTGTACATTTATTTATGTTTGACATTCAGTCTGCATTGGCACACACCCCACCCACCACCACCACCCTCTCTATGGACATGGGGGCCTGTGGGGAGTTGTAGTTCCGTCCCCTCACACACCCCACCCACCCACCACCACCCTCTCTATGGACATGGGGGCCTGTTGGGACTTGTAGTTCCGTCCCCTCACACACCCCACCCACCACCACCTCCATCCTCTCTATGGACATGGGGGCCTGTTGGGACTTGTAGTTCCGTCCCCTCACACACCCCACCCACCACCACCACCCTCTCTATGGACATGGGGGCCTGTGGGGAGTTGTAGTTCCGTCCCCTCACACACCCCACCCACCACCACCACCCTCTCTATGGACATGGGGGCCTGTGGGGAGTTGTAGTTCCGTCCCCTCACACACCGCACCCACCACCACCTCCACCCTCTCTATGGACATGGGGGCCTGTTGAGAGTTGTAGTTCCGTCCCCTCACACACCGCACCCACCACCACCACCCTCTCTATGGACATGGGGGCCTGTTGGAAGTAGGACTAGTGACCCCTCACACACCCCACCCACCACCACCACCCTCTCTATGGACATGGGGGCCTGTGGGGAGTTGTAGTTCCGTCCCCTCACACACCCCACCCACCCACCACCACCCTCTCTATGGACATGGGGGCCTGTTGGGACTTGTAGTTCCGTCCCCTTACACACCCCACCAACCACCACCTCCACCCTCTCTATGGACATGGGGGCCTGTTGGGAGTTGTAGTTCCGTCCCCTCACACACCGCACCCACCACCACCACCCTTTCTATGGACATGGGGGCCTGTTGGGACTTGTAGGTCCGTCCCCTCACACACCCCACCCACCACCACCTCCACCCTCTCTATGGACATGGGGGCCTGTTGGGAGTTGTAGTTCCGTCCCCTCACACACCGCACCCACCACCACCACCCTCTCTATGGACATGGGGGCCTGTGGGGAGTTGTAGTTCCGTCCCCTCACACACCCCACCCACCACCACCACCCTCTCTATGGACATGGGGGCCTGTTGGAAGTAGGACTAGTGACCCCTCACACACCCCACCCACCACCACCACCCTCTCTATGGACATGGGGGCCTGTGGGGAGTTGTAGTTCCGTCCCCTCACACACCCCACCCACCCACCACCACCCTCTCTATGGACATGGGGGCCTGTTGGGACTTGTAGTTCCGTCCCCTTACACACCCCACCAACCACCACCTCCACCCTCTCTATGGACATGGGGGAGTTGTAGTTCCGTCCCCTCACACACCGCACCCACCACCACCACCCTTTCTATGGACATGGGGGCCTGTTGGGACTTGTAGGTCCGTCCCCTCACACACCCCACCCACCACCACCTCCACCCTCTCTATGGACATGGGGGCCTGTTGGGAGTTGTAGTTCCGTCCCCTCACACACCGCACCCACCACCACCACCCTCTCTATGGACATGGGGGCCTGTGGGGAGTTGTAGTTCCGTCCCCTCACACACCCCACCCACCCACCACCACCCTCTCTATGGACATGGGGGCCTGTTGGAAGTAGGACTAGTGACCCCTCACACACCCCACCCACCACCACCACCCTCTCTATGGACATGGGGGCCTGTGGGGAGTTGTAGTTCCGTCCCCTCACACACCCCACCCACCACCACCACCACCCTCTCTATGGACATGGGGGCCTGTTGGGACAGGTAGTTCCGTCCCCTCACACACCCCACCCACCACCACCACCCTCTCTATGGACATGGGGGCCTGTTGGGAGTTGTAGTTCCGTCCCCTCACACACCGCACCCACCACCACCACCCTCTCTATGGACATGGGGGCCTGTTGGAAGTAGGACTAGTGACCCCTCACACACCCCACCCAACACCACCACCCTCTCTATGGACATGGGGGCCTGTGGGGAGTTGTAGTTCCGTACCCTCACACACCCCACCCACCCACTACCACCCTCTCTATGGACATGGGGGCCTGTTGGAAGTAGGACTAGTGACCCCTCACACACCCCACCCACCACCACCACCCTCTCTATGGACATGGGGGCCTGTGGGGAGTTGTAGTTCCGTCCCCTCACACACCCCACCCACCCACCACCACCCTCTCTATGGACATGGGGGCCTGTTGGAAGTAGGACTAGTGACCCCTCACACACCCCACCCACCACCACCACCCTCTCTATGGACATGGGGGCCTGTAGGAGTGGTTTAGAGGTTGGTGAGTATGTGGACTGCATGCAAGGCTGGGGTATGTGAGATGTGTCTTCAGAGTTGTGTGAGGCACGCCGTGTTGTTGTGTTTGTGGTGCTTGGTTGGTACTTACCAGCCTCTTCTCCATCAGCAAGTCCATCGAGGGTCTCAGGGTGCAGGATGGTCAGCACCTTCTCCGCCCACTCGGTGTATGGTAGGGGCTCCGGGGGGGTTCCACCGCCTGTGTGGTTGGCCCGGAGGAAGTTCCTGGCTCTAATGGACTTCACCCGGGTCTTGAGGTCGTGCCACCGCCTCTGGATTTCATGCTTGGTCCTCGGGACGGTCCCGGAGGCATTGACCCTGGTGACGATCCGGTCCCACAGGCTGTTCTTCCGAGCTATGCTCGTCTGCTGCACTAGGGATCCAAAGATGTGGGGTTCCACACGAATTATCTCATCGACCATTACCCTGAGCTCGGTGTCTGTGAATTTCGGATTCTTCTTGGGTGCCATGGTGCTCGGGGTGTGTGTTTGTGTGGATTTCGGAGGTGCTGGTGTGTGGTGTTTGGGTATGGTGTGGTGGGTGTTTGTGTGCAGGGTGTGTTTGGGTGTGGGTTATGTGTATGAATTAAATTGTTTGCTGTTGGCCAAGTGTTGTCTCCTGCTAGCAGCTATGCTGTGATGCAGAGGATTTCTGGAGTGGGTGGGAGTTAATTTATAGTCTGTGTGTTGGCCCTCTGTGAATGTTGATTGGCAGTCAGGTGATAGGTGGGTGTGTTGTCAGGTGTGGTTTATGCAGTTCTTGGGGGTGGGTCATTGTGTCTTGTGTTTGGTTTAGATGTGTCAGGTGGGTGGTCGTCCATTTTCCTGTGTTTGGTGATGGATTCTGTCGGTATGTATGACATTGGTTTGACTGTAGGGATGTTGGACTTCCGCTGTGGTGCACCGTTTCTCCTAGCATTGCTACCGCCGCGGACGTGGATCGCGGTGGCTACCGGGTTACTTGCGGAGTTATCCTAATTGCGGACACGGACAGTACGCAGGTATCGCGGGAGAGGTTGTTGTTCTCCTGGTCATGTGCGTACGCGGCGGTCGGTGTTTTGTAGGTTCCGTCCGCATGCCGCGGCCTCAGGTGTACTTTGACCGCCGCGGACGGAGATTGTTGTGCTCCGTCCGCCGCGGTCGGCGTTTCGGTCACATTTGATCCTAATCGCTATTGCGGTTTTTCCGCGGGCAGGTCCGGAGTATCTTGCCACCTTCCTCGGCGGACGGAACACGTTTCCGTCCGCGATCCTAATCGACCCCTTAATGAAGAGAAATGTGAACTAGGGCGAAGTGAACTGGTATTCTTCTGCCACATCTTTTTTAAGAGAGGAATGCGGCCGGACCACAGAAAGGTGGAAACACTAGAAAAGGCAAAGAAGCCAACAGACGTAGCGGAAGTGAGGTCATTCCTGGGGCTCGCAAGTTACTGCACACAATATATCAAGGACTTCGCCACTGTAAGCGCGCCATTAAGAGAATGGACAAAGCAAGGACAGAGTTTCTCGTGGACCAATGAGTGCGACAAAGGGTTTGAGGAAATAAGAAAGGCCATGACAGCATTGGATCACCTGGCATATTTCGATCCAAAGCTATGCACAAAACTAACAGTTGATGCGAGTCCTGTAGGACTAGGAGCGATCTTGGCACAGCATCAGCCAGGGAGGGACTCCCCAAGACACATAGTGGCATATGGAAGCAAGAGCTTGTCGGATGTCGAGAAGGGATATTCCCAACCAGAAAAAGAGAGCCTGGCAGTGGTGTGGGCCTGCGAACACTGCCACATGTTCATATATGGAAAGCCCTTTACAATTATAACAGACCATCAGGCATTGACAACCATATATGGCAATCCGAACGCAAAGATTCCGCCAAGGGTAGAAAGATGGGGAATCAGGCTCATGGACTATAATTTCAAGATAATCCACAAGCCAGGAAAGGAGAGCAACACAGCGGATTATGTATCGCGACATCCTCTGCTACAAGCCTCGCAAGCAACAACGATGGCAGAAGAATATCTTAATTTTGCATTGAAGCTCAGCACACCTGCAACAATAACATTAGAAGAGCTGGAACATGAAACAAAACAGGACAACACCATGCAGGAGACAATGAAGATCAACAAGAAGCAAAGATGGAGACACGTAAACGGCAACACCAGCGTGGAAAGAGGAGTAGACAAAGAGGAACTACTGGTGTTTAAAAGGATAAATGAAGAACTGTCGGAGTGTGGAAATGGGATAATAATGAGAGGCACTCGGATAGTGATGCCCTGGACACTGAGAAGAAGAACAGTGGAACTGGCACACGAATCGCACAGAGGAATGGTGGCCACCAAGAAAATGTTGCGGGAAAAGGTGTGGTTCCCAGGACTAGATAGCATGGTGGAAGAAATAGTGACACACTGTCATGTCTGTCAAATAACAGGACCCTCCTCAAAACCGGAACCACTACAAATGTCCCAACTACCAAAGGCGGTGTGGACAGAATTGACAGCAGATTTCTACGGCCCCCTGGAGACAGGAAGCTACTTGTTGGTCATAATAGATGAATACTCAAGGTTCCCCATAGTGAGACCAGTATCGTCCATATCAGCAAACGCAACACAGCCAGTATTAGATAACGTTTTCGCAGCCTGGGGTTCACCACAGACCCTCAAGACAGATAATGGCCCACCATTCTCAGGTGAGGAGTTCAAAAGATTTATGGCCGACCTGGGAATAAACCACAGACGAATAACACCATTGTGGCCACAGGCAAATGGAATGGCCAAACGGTTCATGGGAACCATCAAGAAGGCAATACAGAGGGCAAAGCTGACACAAATTTCAACTGGACAAGCCCTATGTCAAGTACTAAGGGACTATCGAAACACCCCTCACAGCTCCACGGGAAGGTGCCCCGCCGAGTTGGTATTAGGGCGCTCAAGCCGAACGAGATTGCCACAAATAAAAGAAGGGGAGAAAACGGAACACAAAGACGTTGCAGCAAGAGACAAGGAACAGAAGCAAAGATGAAGGCCTACGCAGATCAGAGAAGGCATGCAACAAATACCAAAATAAAAGAAGGAGATACTGTGCTTGTAAAACAGCGACAGGCGAGAAAGTCAGACAGCGCCTTCTCAAAAGATCCCTTGAAAGTGATAGATGTAAAGGGGCCAATGATCACAGCATCAGCTGGTCAGCACCACGTTACACGAAACAGCTCCCACTTCAGGGAACTGAGAACCAAAGACGAAGAAATGTCAAAGCAAGAGCTGAAAGGGGACACATCACAAGCAGAGTCACCAATGGACATCAGAGAACAGCGACCAAGAAGGGAATGCAAAAAGACAAAGAGACTGATCGAAGAGATGTGAAGAGACTGAGATGTAGACGCCAACATGTCAAGAGAGTGGAGCTCTCTCTCTCTCTCTCTCCCTCTCTCTCTTTTCTCTCTCTCTCTCTTTCTTGCTCTATCTCACTATCACAAGCCATGGGACAAATGGCAAGAAAATGTTTGTTCGCAACAAGGGGGGAGATGTCGTGCCCAGACGATGGCACTAGGACCCTGGGGACACAGTGTGGGGGACAGGGGACACCGGACACCACATCCGGCCAGGGGAGGGGACCAGGGGCCAGAATGGACTAGGATCTCGGGGTGAGAGGTCGCATGGACATCGCACTGTAACCTGTAAGCAATGTACAAATAAAGGTACCTGAGTAACTAGCACCGCGTCCTGCATATGTCCCTGGGCTGGGGGACACGACAGTAACGTTAGTATCATTTAATTTTTTCCTCCTGCTGCAGCAGCTTGCATGAGGGGGCAGGCCAGGGCTGTAGAGCAGGGGAGGAGGGTACAACCCTCCCAAGTGCGCAATGACTGTTTGGTCAACCTCAACGGTGCTTAAACCAATCACAGCGCAGCATTTCAGCATTGTGATTGGTCAGGGGAGGGAGCCTGGCTGCCCGCTTCCTGTTCCAGGAAGACAAGAGCAGTGGCAGAGACGCGTGGGACCCGGCGAGAAGGTAAGTTACCCTCCCTGCACCCCCTAACTCACCTAAACCAACCCGCCCAGCGACCCTCAAACTATGCCAGTTGCCACTGGTACATAGGCTGGGCAGCATAATCGCTGGGCTCCCTGAGATGTGCCAAACCAGCTTCGAAGCACAACATTTTAAGGTGGCTTTTTGCCTGGCTTTCTATGGGGCTTTCGGAGTAGGGGAACAGCTGGTAGGTTCTAAAAAAGACACGCATGGCGGGCTTCCTCTAGACACAGCTTTCCAAACTGTGTGGCGCGACACATTACTGTGTCGCGCCCCAACCGTAGGTGTGTCGCGGGATGAGATAAGATGACTTCCGCCAGCAATCGGCATCGTCGAGCTGCAGGGGCTCTTAGAAGCGGTGAAACAACAACAAAGCCCGATTAACATGCACAAGGTCTTTAAAGACCTGTGAAGTGCTCAGGTGTGGCTGTGAGCGGTCCCGGGATGCCACACACGACGGGGGGGGGGTGAGTGGGGGCTGAAGCCCTGTGATGCCAATGGGGGGGGGCATTGCATCATCTGCATTATTTGTCGATCCTGCTCTCTATTTCCGTTTATTATAGTTGCTATAGGCAAGTTTAATTATAATTATAATACAATTTGTTATTATTAATGTGATTTTGTCCAACATTCAACCTTATCTTTTGAATATCCCCTCTCTCTGACTTTGCTCCTACGGTACCTATTTCCCTCCCCTCCCAACAATTGCCAGTGGGACTTTAAATCATCTTTAGCACTTCCTGCCAAATTCCTGTTGTAGTTTAGGGTTGAGTCCTTTGCTTTTGTAATTTTGAGGACCCGGGGGTCATCCTGAGGCATCTATTGTAACCTTGCATCTCCTCCATAGCATCCTTCCTCCTGTGTTATCTTTAGATATAAGGTTCCCCTATTAGTATTTTCGAATTGGCAACTTCTTCCATTAGTACATCTAGTCTCTGCACTAGCACTGCTATCGGCTGAGTTCTGTTAATATTTTGTGCCCTTTCAGCCAATGGTTTGTGCTCGCTAAGAGAACCGGGGTTTGTTTTTATTTGAGCTTGTTGGTTAATATGTTGTGGGCGCAAAATTTGGTTAGGATTTTGAGATAAAAATAGAATGCTTCCATCATTTGTTAGTGGTGAATACTTATTTGAACACGTTATTGTCGGTGTACCCTCCTTGCCCCTGACACTACAGTTTGAGCCCTCTACAGCTATTTGGTTTAATTCCTGTAATATTTCTGGGTCTCTTTCGGTGGGCTGCTTTGATTCTGTTCGGGGGGTGACTATTTTGGAGGGTGGGCTCTCAATAGTTGTTGGTGTTTCACCGGTTTATGAATACTATTGTTCCCAGAATTCGCCTCGCTTTTTCTATAAAAGGCCTTGAGTGGGGCTGTGTGTGGGTGTGTGTGTGTGGGGTGTGTGTGTGTGGGGGGCGTGTGTGTGGGGGTGTGTGTGGGGTTGTGTGTGTGGGGGTGTGTGTGTGTGGGGTGGTGTGTCTGTGGGGTGGTGTGTGTAGGGTTGTGTGTGGGGTGTGTGTGGGGTGAGTGTGGGGTGTGTGTGGGGTGTGTGTGGGTGGGGTGTGTGTGTGGGGTTGTGTGTTTGGTGTGTGTGGGGTGGGGTGTCTTTGGGGTGGTGTGTGTGTGGGGTGGGGTATGTGTGTGTGGGGTGTGGGGCCTGAACCCATCATAGGCGGTTCGGGCTCGCTCACTGCGCTTCCTCCTGTTACCGTGTGCCTGAAATTTCTTTCACAAAAAGGTGTGTCATCAACAGGAAAAGTTTGGAAAGCTGTGCTCTAGAAAGAGTCATTTAGCTGGGGGAAGGCTTGGCCATAATGCTACCTTTCCCAAAGACAGATAAGCAGGGTAAATGAGGGCATATTATCTTGGGTAGGGTACCTAGTTCTGAATATTGCTCAGTACAGGCCCTTGAGGAATACCTCGCCATCCGCCTACAAGGTTGGGAAGCTTCTGTTCTTACATGCAGGTAGGTCACCAGTGTTTAGTGTCCAGTTTACTAAAGCCTTGAGGCTTGCTCTTCTGGCTACAGAGATCAATCCATCTATTATCTAATTTCAAGGCACACTCCTTCCACATAGGGACAGCTACTTCCTTGGCTGGGAACAGTTTGGATGGTCACATAGTTAAAAGGAGTGGAAGGTGGAAGTCTGGGTGCTATAAATGCTGTGTGTTTAAACATGCTTTTGGTAATGTTATGCTCGTCTTTCCATATGTTTGATTTGTGCATTAGGTACTATGTCATCTCATGAAGTTTTTTTGTTGGGGTATTCTACATATGGAGGGAACAATATGGGCACTGGAGGGTGGCTTTGCTGAGTGTGTCAGAAAGAAAAATGATTTAAAATAAGGTGGTAAGGTCAAGGGGGCCTTAAAGTCTAGATCCTGCAGGCGGCGGTAGTATGACTGATACCAATGGGGCTCATGTCTCCCTCCCTGTTTTGGCCATACTGCATTTGGGAGGCAATGACTTGGTGAACCATGGGTGCCGGGATTTGTTTGATGTTTTGATCGCCGAGGTATTGTGGTTAGCTATGTGTTTTTCTGATTCCATGATAGCATGGTTGCATGTTGTTTCAAGGCATGCTTCGTGAGGGAGGCTTTCTTTCCAGGTTCTGAATGAATCTGTGCAGGACCTTGACAGAAAGTATTTGCGGCTCCTGAATTCATCTAGGTTGGGGTGCATGCTCCATGGTTGCATCAACCATGGATGGGTTACACCTGTCGGCATGTGGGAATGCTGGATTGCTTTGTTTGTTAATGATCAGTTTTCATTTGCCTGCCAATATCTCCGACAACTTGTGGGGGCACCAGATGGCAGTTGGAGGAGGGGGTGAGTTAATGGCAGGCTGAGACACCGCATGTTCCCTTGTCATCTCACATGAGTGGAAGACACAGGTCATCATTTTCATGGGGAGCTCAAAGGAGGGTGCTTGCAGCATTCGGTAAAGAATCTGCAATTTTGAAAGGGGGTTGGGGTGGTCTCTTGCTGCAGCCCTTTGCCCACCTTCACATATGCACATTGACGCATCCGACATTGGACCTTTGCAAGATGGAGGATGTGGTCTGCTTAGGGGACTACGGCATGGCCCGGTTGCCCAGATTTTTGACGGTGTGGGATTGCCCAGGGTAGGGTTTCTTTGGGGTGAGCAGATCTCCTGCTTGATTTTAGTGAGGATGGACTTCATGTAAGAGCAATAGTCCCTTCTACAGTCTTAGAGGGCTGGGATGGCGAAGAAGAGCGACAGTCCATTGATGGGCCCTCCAAGTTGAGGAGATTCTAGGGGAACCGGGTAGAAAGGCAAGCCATGATCTCACAGAATGTATTTTTCACAGAAGGTAATGGGTTGTAGGTGACTCAATGTCTTGTGTGCTCTGTATAAAATAGGGATCACCTTTGCCATCTTGTAAATAGAATTGCTATTGATGTGTGATATGTTTTTAGTGCAAAAGTTTTGAAGTTATGTTTTCAGAATAAATACAGTCTGAGATTTGTTATCTCTACCCAAACAAAAATATTTGGTCTCCGACTGTCTTTTAAGGGTAGTGGCTTGGTGTACTCTCAGGGTTTGTTCGGGCAGAGGGCATAGATCTGTCCCCTTCCATGTAGGGTATGGTGATAGGAATTAAGTATTCATTTTTTGGCTGCAACACAGCATGGCATTTAACTTCTAACCGATATCCAACGTCTGATCCTTAATGTATTTATTTTGATGCCATGATGATCATTTTGATTACTGGTTCATACCTTGTTTTAGGAAGTGCGTGCTAATGACATAGCTTAGCCTATCATAAAGTATTGTTTGTTTTACTTTGCTGTTATGAGAGTATCTGGTTGAGCTTATGTCTTTCTTGTTCACAAAGTAAAGCTGTGAGTATATACATAGCCTTTCATAAAGATGCAATGCTAATACATGACCTAGTTAAAAGTATCTACTCTGCAACCTTTTGTTGTATACGCCTTTTAAGTTGACCACTTACAATGCAAACTTCATCTTCTGACTCCTTTTAATTGCATTGTTCTTTGAAGGTACACCTTAATGCTTCTTAATGCTTCTGATCCAGCCTTATCTGAAAAGTCCAGCAAGGTGTCAAGCTGAACAGCTGATGCAGGTTCTGGCCAGTGAAATAAAGTAAATGATGTCATGTATTTCAGAAGGGAAACACACCTGCAGCCATTGTATGGGAGAACAAATAATTCCGTAGCAGTATTTTTTTGAGGAAAATAAAACAACTCCTCCGCCAGCATATGCATATCATAGTACTCCATAATTATACTGAGCAAGTTTGCAAAACTTCTCATCACTCCAATCCCTCAATACCTAGTGACTCATATGCCGTTCAGGGTCCTCAACCCTCTGCTGACATCTGAAGTTGCAGCTATAGTGAAGTACATTTCACTCATTACACTGATGATTTGTATAATGTTTTACAAAAAACCCACACTGCATTTTGTTAGATTTTACAATTGCGAAAAGAATTGGCCTGGTTTGTGGCCTAGAAGTGTCTGCGCTTGACCAGAACTGAGGAGGAGGGAACAGATCGGACTAGACACAACTACCCCGGGTGCGAAAGTTACGCTGGAGAGTTCTCCAGGGGGTAATTTGGGTAGAGGGCGCCCTGGCTTTTGAATCCCCAATCAGGATAGTCATTTCCATCCGATTTGAAATTTAAAGACACATGAAGTCTGATTGTTCTGATCAACTCTTTTGTGGAAGTTGTTGCCTGGACAGGTGCCAACATGGCAAACTGGGTATGGGGTAGGGATGGAGGAGTCCTACGATATTAGGAGTGAGAAGTGTGATTGCAATCCTCTTTACAGAGCAGGAGTCTCTAGGAAGATGGAAGAATGAGGAAACAAGCATTTACAATGCAACGGTTTCGCCTTTGTAAAAGTTAGAGCTATTGTCATTGTAAATGACAATTTTTTTTATTTATGTGTTGGTTTTGAAAACAGATAAATAAATGGCATTGTCATTTACAATGCCAATAGCTTAATCTTTCGCAAATGTGAGACCTATTGCATTTGCACCCACACGCACACACACACACACACAGAGCCACCCACACACACACAGAACCACCCACACAGGAGTGAGGGCGGAGGGATGGAGGGAGAGAGCAGCGTGAATCTCTCCGAATCTAATGAAAGCCTTTCCTAAGCCTGATGTATTGCACCTGGCAGTCACTTGGTCTGCTCTAGCTATTGAATAATTGAAAGGGTCTGATCGGGGGGAGGGGGGACCTTCCCGAGGAAGTGTCTCTACACATGTACATTTCCAGGCGGACCTGCTCGGCTCCCCCTCTCTGGAGCAGCTTTAAGTGTTCCACTCTTGGTTGTGTGTCTTTCCTTCCCTTGTTTATTCGTTTCCTGTCCCTTGCGCTCTTTCTATGGCGGGCGTTTTTGCGGCGGTGGGAGGCGCTGTCTCTTCTGGTGACCAGAGAGAGCAGACACGAGGGGCACAGATTGAGCGAGGAAAGAGGAGGGGTGAGAGGAAAAGAGACGGCAGGAGGGGAGAGAGAGTGAGAGAACGAGAGAAACCGAAACTGTAAGAGGGAAGAAAGAAAGCTGAGAGGGAAAGATGTGGAGAAAGCACAAGAGAGAGGGAGAGGGAGAGAGAGAGAGAGAGAGAGAGAGGGAAAGGGGACGGAGTAAAGGGGTAGCGGCGGGTCATGGAATGAGCCGAGAGGGCAAGAGGTACGTTTGGAAGAGGAAAGCAAAAGAAAGATAGGGCGAGTACAATGTATCAATGGAGGATGTGAGAGGATGGGAGGGAGAAAGGAAAGGAGGGGGCATCCGAAATGGAGAGGAGTGTGTGAGGACAACGGTGAGCGGGCAGGAGGGACGGCGAATGGAGGAGGTTGAGCTGTGTAGGGTGCGAGGAGAAGAAAGAGAGGGAAAGGCAGAGCGGGGAACCAACAAGGAAATATAGGGGAAACGCAAGAGGGGACGGCTGGGGCAGAGGGGTGAGTGAGGGCAGAAGAGAGGGAAGGTAGGGGGACATTTAAAAAAGTGTGAACGGGACTGATGAATTGGGAGGAGCTGGGGAGGGAGTCTTATGGGTGAAAAAGACGCGAGGGACAGATAGGAAAGAGGACGAGAGAAGAGAGCCAACGGCGGGCAGAGGATGGGGATGGAGTGAAGACAGGCAGGAAAGGATCACCAGGGAAAGAAGAGAGGACCTCGTGACCCGTGATCATTTCCTTATTTCCCCGCACCAGAATTACCATGACCTGCCTGGGATCCTGGTTATTAGGGGACAGGAAAGTAACAGCAATTCGGAGTTTTGGAGAAACAACATACGGAAATCGGATTTACTGTGCCGATTTTACGCTTTTGCCCAGGTGCTGCATAATTTCACTGGGGTAAGTAACGGCTGTTAACAGCCTCAACAGAATTACCGGGTCGCTCACAATTTGAATCCACCACAAACTGAGACCACACAGGTAAGTATTTTATAAAAATAGAAATAACTTTTATCTGGTTGCAGCAATGTAAATAAGCAGTTGCACGATAATCACTTCAGTATAGCAATGATGAACTTAATCTTAATTGGTGTTTCTAAATTTCAGGAAGTTCTTGAAGCAAATGTCTCTAGTCTCTTTAATCAGCCCACGATATGCCAATATTATGTGATTGAAAACGCTCTTCAAAATGAGCCAAGAACCATGCCAATGTTTTATGCTAGAAACGCTCCCAAAATGAGCCAAGAATCATGCCAATGTTTTATACTGCTAACGGGACCCGGCCCCTAGCGTCAGGCAGCACTTGTTACAGATGGGGCGACTGGCCCATGGAGGTAGAAGATCTAGTGAGAAGAAGCTGCTAATGCAAATAAGGCAGAACTTAGCTTTGTATAACAAGGAGAATTGATGAGTGAGATATTTTTGCACTCATCTTTTAACATTGCTCCCCAACTAAACTCAGTACCACTACAATTCTGCACCACCAGTGTCAGTTACCCCTTTTGGGCTCAAAACACCACACACTGATTGTTGATGCCCCTGCTTTGTTCCTTAGTCTCCTTGACCCAACTAGTCAATGATACTGTCCATCTCCTGCTCCAATAACAGGGCATAAAAAATACAAATCTTGATCCCTCCCTTAAAGGCTCAAAATTTCGATTGGACATTATAGGGATATGAAGAGTAGGTAAAGCATATGGTTAACTAACAATACTCATGTTCGCCCCTTGCAGTCAATCTGAAAGAGAAGCCAAAAGTTATGGCTTCAGTATTTCTCACGCTCCTCCTCTATCACTACTTTTAATTGGAGGCATGGGGCCTTCCTGGAACAAAATTACATTGCCTCCTAGAAAGGATAGGTGAAAGGACCGCGGAACTACCCGGCCACAGACATTAGCTTCCACAACACCCTCGGCCCAACCAACATTGGGAATGCTGTTACACAGAAACAGGTGAACTGTGACACAGAGAATATCTGACACTAGGACAAAGAAATGGCATAGACATTGGGAGGGTAACATGCGGACTCTGGCTCAAAAACACTATGATACTGGAAAAGGCAGACGTAGATACAGGGACTGGGGTGCATTAACAATAAAGTGGAGAGAAGCCAACACCAGGACAATAATACATGGAGAAAGACCCATTTACTCTAGATAACCAACACATTGATATGGAGAGAATAAAGGAGGAAGTCTAGTGGGCGTGTAAATATGCATCCTAGTATATGAAAGAAATGATATCAGGATGGCGGCACACTGAGTGGGAGAACGAAAGACTGTCACTGGAAAAGGAAGTCTCTGAAACTAGGGGATAGAACAATAGATAAAAAAGATGCAGAAAAATGCCATAGGAAAACGCCTTTATGGATGACGACGTGGGATGACGATGAAATGGACTCTACTTCTCCTTTCACTGCCACTCTCCTACCAATATTCACTTATTCCGTAATCAGCCACCTCCTATGTCATTCTCCATAGTGTTTATCATTTTCTCCTGTTCCCATCTTTGCTGTCACTGCCCACCACCCGTGTGAGGGAATGCAAGGCTGGCCCAAATAACGATGACCTCAGACACTGATGTGTAGTAAGGAACAAGCCACGAGGTTAGTGCCTCGGGCAATTTTATTACGTTCCCTTCTCTACGTCACGGCCCAGAACATCCGATACGTAGGTGGAGGGTTCAGGTAGTGAACACCCCTCCTACATCCGCTTGCAGTGGGCTCGACCACTAACACAACAACACAACACAACAACAACACAAGCCACCACAGTCCTCTTCTATTGTCATTACTCCCTCCTGTCCAGTTCACCTTTGCCTCGGCCTTCACGATGCAATACGAATAGATTGGTTCCCCGTCGCTGCCCTCTGCCCACCATTACTGACCTTTACCGCAGGAGCAGATAAACCACAGCGGGCATATTATTCACTCGGCACTGGCAATGCGTTGCTCTATTCGTTGATGCAAGCACAACTGTCTTTAGAGAAAGACTGAATTGACGTACTAGCCACAAAATGACGTGAATGGGTTACACGCACGACCTCTAAAAACGATGTATCATTAACAAGACTTTTTTCTGGGATGAAAGTCGTCGGATATTCAAACTGCAAAATTACCCCAGAATATACCGAAGGCATGGCAGCCCTGCTCAGGGACCCTTCGCGCCTCTAGCGCGTCTCACCGCAATGCTGTTGGGAGGGGGGGATTCCCTTCCAGGCGCACCCCGCGGCGAGCGCTCACTAGCGCTCCAGCCCGGCCGGTCTCAGGACGCTCCTCCGCCCGCTCTCTGTTCTCCAGGGAGCAGCGGGGGGGCAGAGACGGCAGGCCGGGGGCTGGAGCACTCTTTCAGGTCCCTCGGCGAGGTCAGGTCAGTCTTCCCCGGGCCCGGCGGTGATCGCGGTGAATTCTCGGCTCCTCCAGTCGAGCGGGCCAATCCAGACACGGCAGAACGGGCGAGCCTCCAAAGCACCCGGGAGTCAGCCTATGGCAGTGCGGCTCCCGGGTCAAGCCTGCGATGACGCTCCTCGCCCTAGCCAATCACCACACGGCAACAGTGGTGACGCTGCGCCGCACGGGCCAATCCCGTCGCGGCGTTTGGTGAGGGGGCTCGGCTCTCCCGTCCAATCGGAGAGCAGCGGGCTCGTTTTCGGTCGCGTTGGTACCAGCAAGGTACGGGGCCCTTCGTCGGGGGTTTACTGATCCCGGGTCGCGGTGGTGAAGCTGCACACAGGTTATTTTAGTGCGCTCTGCTCGGGGAAGGCTCACAAACCTTCAGTCTGCACCAAACACGTGTCGATGGATTCGGGGGCGTTCCCGGCGTCGCGTGACGTCGGCAAAAGCCAAAGAATCTCGGGAACGCCCCCGTGTCTCCTCCGGCCATGACGGACGCCTCTCTGTTCCAATGGCTAGCCTCCATTTATGGAGCTAGCCAATGAAGCAGAGGGGCGTGTTCAAGTCACCCATACTAGAAACTACAGATTTCTCTGGAGGCGGAGCCTAACGGCTCCGTCCCCCAGCGAAACCTAAAAAGAGGCAAAGGAGTGTCTTTAATCCCAGCAAAGCAGGGCCGTAACACAGGCCCCTGCAGCACCTGCATTGCGGGGGGGGGCCTGAGCTGCAGGAGCCCCCCTCAGCACAGTACTCAGGCCTGAGAGCTCTGGGTTAAGTCCAAAGCAGGGGCCCCTCCATGTACCTTGCAGGGGGGCCCCCCTCATCTTTCGTTACACCACTGCAGCAAAGGTCTTCGCCAATGAATATACTACTGAAAGAGAGGCACTGACCTAGCCTCCCCTGAACTTCTGCAAGTCTTGATGGGCTGTGACTGGAGACTTTTGAAAGCAAAGGGGTCAATTTCCAGTCATGCAATAACTTTCCTATCTCCCTCCACAAGAGACACATGGGAAAAGATCTGTTGGCCCAAACTTAACCTCCCTTTCCTTCTTCCCGATGCCCACCACTGGATGAATTGCAGGACAGGGCTGGCAGACACCTTACTGTTTTTATGGTTGTGACTGAAGTGATGAGAGTAGAAAAGTTGCAACACGGAAAAAGGTTCTGCAAAATGGGACTCCTTCCCATTCAATGTACCACCTTCTTGGGAAAAACATGTACAGGTATATAGAACAGTCTCACTATCGAGATTTGGAGGACGTCCTCTCCAGAGGCTGGTAAATCATTTAAATACCAATAGAAAAAGGCTAATGGAGCCTAAAAGCAAGACAATTACAAATCAATGGGTGTGCTTTCTGCAATGGTACGATGAAGTTAACAAACATAAGCCAGAGTCTCAAATGCAGAAAAATGAAAGAAACCAACAAGAGCTTTAAATAATAAATTACTCTTTTGAGGGACTAGGGTTATACCCCCTATTGTTCAGCCTCCTCATCATTTATTTCCCCAAATTACGCTCAATAGGAGAGATTTAAAGTATGCTTTTAGGCTAGAACATAGCTGAGATATTGCCTAAATATGCATTGTTTTCCAATAAAGTAGACCCGTGGTGCTTTCATTTTTTGTGCAAGTTTTATTTCCAGAAGTACACGCCTGTGCTCGTGGGTGATTCTAAGGGTCAGAATCACATATTCTTTGAACAGGGGTTGATATGATCAACCTGTGTTCAAAGAATATGAATATTGATCTCAAGGCTGAAAAGCCCCAGGTCTGCTTGCCAAGTGGGGTCGAAACACATGTAGGATGTCTTCATTTAACCTATTACTCAGATCACAAGGTTTTGATCATATCAACCCCCGTTAAAAGAATATGTGATTCTGACCCTAAGAATCACCATCGAACACAGGCGTGTACTTCAGGAAGTAAAGAAACTTGCATAAAAACATTAAAGGACCATGGATCTACTTTATTGGAATACAACTCACATTTAAGTATTATATCAGCTGCATCCTTACCTCAAAGCATGTATCCCACTCAATGGATCCGGGGTTTCCCATTAATTAAGGACATTTGAGCGAAAATCCCCATCACAAAAGGACAGGCTCGCCTGAAACATTCACTCCTATGTACATTGAAGACAGATTTAGCAGAAGTAAAGAAGGAGGATATACTAGATGTTTTGAATTTCCCCATCCCAACTGGTAGTTCCAGAGGTTCACTGGCTCTGACATCCAGAAAAGCAACAGTAGCAATAAAGCAGCCAGTTAAAGGGTGCAAGTGAGCGCAGTAGGCATTGCACGCGTTGCAATCTGCGAAGTCCAAGAAGGCAGTGTGTGGAAGATGAGAGGTCTACTCCAAATTATTATTCTCCCCACGCAACGTGTTCTCACTTGGCACTAAACCATTCTGCTGCCCGATAATGAAGTAAATAATGAAACTCCCACAATTTAGAGTAAACCCGTCATCAAATGATATAGAAAATAGCAACTTCCATGATGCCCATTTCCAAACTGCAGATACCTTCCTCCCATTATGAGAGTATCCTGACCCTGGGGTGGGGGTCCAAGTCAACATATATGTCCCCTACTCCACTGCCAAGCTAGTAAATGTAAAATGACAGTTCCTCAATATCCAGAGTAAGCCACAGAAATTCATTGAAAACCTGCAAACTCCATTTGAGTGTTACAAATCTAGTTGGGCTGATGTGAACCAAGTATTGCACCCACTGTACTGTGGCAAGTTAAAGATCGGTTTATTGAAAAGTGTAATTGGCCTCCACGGGCTCCTGGTGATGAAGCCACTCTCACTGCTGTAGGAGATGCAATGGTTGTTTGAAAGATGTGTTTGAACATTATTCTAGTATTGCACAAACTACAGTGAATTCACAGGAAGCTGTAGGTGCTGCTGTTGTTCAGTGGTTGCTGCCCCAGGTGCAGGAAAAAGTCTGTACCACCCCCATTGGTTAGCAAACTAAGAGCCTAGCCAAATTTATTGGAAATCACTATGTGGCAGTTCAAGAAAGAAAAAAGAGTCAAGATGAATTCAAACGGATGTCTTTACAAATGTAGTCCTTTCAGTTACTGCCAGAAGGAGTGGATAGTTAAGAGTCGGGAAACAAAATTATTGGAGTGGGTAAAGGTGAAGTGCTGGTATTTAGGGCAGTGGAAGAATGGGTCAAGGTCAAGAGATGGCTCAAGTAGATTTATCCCCAACTGGACAACTTGGACATTGTAAACACGGTTGCTCTAACATACCCTCCAGCCCGCATGACCAGCCAGAACATCCTGAATTCATTCAAAGGTCTCAAAATCTATAACCCAACTTGGAGAACATCCTGAGAGGGGTGGACTGTGCCATAAGCACAGTAACAGACATGTGCTCATCTTTCTTTTCAATTTCCATACACCTTGACAGCCAGTACGTATTCTCGTTCTTGTTTTCAGGGATACAGCAGATGTAGTACCACAAGGGTTTACCCAGTCACCATCTATCTTCTCTCAAGCACTCTAGAAAAATGTGGACATATTTGCCTTCCTGAGAGGATCTGCTTTGGTTCAACATGTAGATCATTCTTTTTATTGCGTCTGTCTCCTTGGACCAATATAAGGCCACAAGGCTTCTAATGAAAAATTACAGTTTTGCCTTTCCTGTGTTATCCTCTGCCCCTGCTTTAGGGCTGCCTGATAACTAACCATTCACATTGTACTTCCGTGAAAAATGGACTTGCTTCATGGGTACTGGTGCAAGATCAGGAATATCAAAAGAAACCTGTTGCATAAGACTTGACTGTGATCTCTGGAACTGCTGTCGTCCTCATGGAAGACTATAAAAATAATGTTCTTGTTTCCACCAGCGACAGCTCCTCCGATAAGTGGGAGGAGTATCACCCCCCTGCCCGCAGAGGCAGACGAAAAATAAAATGATTAATATTTATTTTTTTACATCCGATTCTTGTGGGCATGGCCACAATACTGCATCAGGGGGAGTGTTCAGCACTGCTGTCAGTGCGCAAAACGGTTTGGATGGCCATATTATGACTTCTCTCCAACCCAGCTGCCTTACTGGGTGGAGAGACCAGCAGGCACAGGCTCCCAGCTCCAGATGGAGCACAAAACCAGTACACCCTATCCAATCCTGACGCTGCTCTCATCGTGAGAGCAGCGTCAGGATTGGCCGCAGGGGAGCCTGGGAATCTGTGCCCAGAGGAGCAGAGTAGCCGGAATGAGAAGAGCACTGTGCATCAGGTAAGTGTTTTTTTTGTTTGTTTGTATGTTGCTGCCCCCGCGCTGCCCACCAGTTTTATCGGATACTAGCGACTACTGGTTGCCACCTTTACTGTTACTGCACCTCATGATGTAGTTGTATTTTTGCTCACCACTGAAATCCAACACTTGTCCATCCATACTAAGATTTTCTTGGTGTATGATTCTTTTGCTGTCTGCCTTACAATTCAGTCTAATTCAATTTCCATTCAGAATCCCACCTCCTTTGGGCCCACTGCCCAAGAAGAAGAGTCGCATGACTGCCTCACTATAACTGGTCTTTTCCCTAAGTCCCATATTTATCTCTCTGATGCACCAACACCCTGCTGTGGTCTTGTATGCTATGTTGATGGATCTTGCTTTAGAAATGGTTGGCCAGATACGCTATATGTACTCTATATCAAATAGCTGAAGTTGACATTTACCTCAAAGACACTCCGCTCAAGTAGCTGAACCGATTGGTTTCACTAGTGCTTGTATTCCTGTTGCTTAAAAGATCTGTTTCTTATTTACAAATTCAATATATGCCTTGAGAGTGGCCCATGATTTTGGTCTCCTCTAGGTGCAGGGATGTTTTTTCCCCTCAGCAGGATCCCTAATTAAGAATAGTATTTATGTTAATGGGCTACTTGAAGCTCCCTTTCTCCCTTCTAAACTTGCCATTGTAATGTATGCTGCACATCAAACCTCTCAAGGTGAAATATCTAAAGGAAGCACCTTTGTTGACCAGAGCACCAAAAAGGTTGCCTTGTTCCATAGCTCTGAAAAAACTCTGTGTGCTCTATGTACTAAATTCTCACACAACACAATGCAGCAGCCAAAAAATGCAGGGTTGTGTTACAGGAGAAGGAGGGAGCAGGACAACGCCCTATCTACAGAGGGATGCAGTCATAATATCGATATTTTTATCAACCTACACTAATATTGAGTTTTAAAAATCACAGGGACAGAATATCGAAGCCAAGAATATCGTTGACCAGAATATCGACCTTAAGGTACGTAATATCGTTTTTTTATATCGAAGTAAGTAATTTCGAAGTAATTAATATTGTTAGCAAATATATTGATGTTAATAATATCGATATTTATATTCGTTTTATGTATTATAGTAAGTATTTTATATGTATGTGTTTAACATTTTTTTAATGTTTTTAAATTATTTTTAAATATATGTATTAAATGTTTAGAAATGAGTAAAAACATTTTCAGTACATTTTACGTTTCAGTATCAGAGCGGGTTGTGGCGTTATAGGGGACTATGGTGGGAAGTAATTTAATTATAATTAATTAATTAATATTTTTAATTTTATTTTACTGAGTATTAATTTTTTTATTTAAAAAAAAAAATATGTATTGGTTCAGTTTAAAACCGATATCATTTCATATTCATAATACAATTATACAGTTATACACTTCCAAAAGACAGGGGAGAGCTATAGAGACTATACATAAATAAAAAACAATACAATAAATGAGTATTACCAAATATAAAACAATTTTGGTATTACACTACAGTATAAACCTTCATTGATCTCGATACATACATACATCATTCCTCAACCCCCATATATCAATCATCGCCTGCCAGACCTTGATCCCCCTTTGCTTTTTCTTAATTGACTTAGTACAATATAGGTTGTATTCCAAGTAGAACACATTGTAGAATTTTGCTCTCCACATCTCATAAGCTGGAGCTTCCGGTTTCAACCACATTGAAGCAATGCAAAGGCGAGCAACTGCCATAACCATGAATAGCAAGTATCTGAACTTACGATACGATAAGAACACATCCAAGTCACTAGATACACCAAAGATAATCATTTCCCTGGAGATTACGACATCAACTTTTAAAACATTTGAGAGAAATTGTACAATGGATGCAAAAAATGGATTTAACACACTACAATCAGCAAATATATGAACAATGTCAGCCATGTTTGGCATCTAAAACATTTCCCATTATAACTATTGCCCCATTTTGCCATTTTTGCAGGAGTATGGTAGAGATTAAATACAGTTTTGTAGTGCTGAGAACGTAAATTCGCCGATAGAATAATTTCAGCCGCGGTGTTAATAGAATCTTGTAAAGGTATAGAGCTAGTATCTAACCTCATCGACCATTTGCACTCCTGCAGCACCAGGTCATCCTGATGTAGATCAAGTAGATAGTTATATATAATACCAATCCGTGTCGGTTTATTGAGAATTGCCAGTAGCCCATTAGGCAGGATAGGTATTGAATTTAAATGTTTAGAAATAAAGTCTCGTAGCTGTAGATACTTAAAGAAATCACTCTGTTGAATTGTATAGGTATCTTTAAGCTCTTGAAAAGATGACATTACACCGTCTTTAAACAACGAACCAACCATTTTTAAGCCTTTTTCACCCCAAATATGCATTCTATAGTCCCAAAATACAGATGGTAGCAGTTCCGGGGAGTCGCAAGGAGTGTGATAGTTAATGCGACGCAAATGCATAATTTTGCTAATCGTACGCCAACCCTTAAAAGCAGTTAACACCAGCTTAAATTTGGTTCTCTTGTAGTAGCTAGGTTTGTAAAAACGAAGAAGCATCTGTCGTGCTTGTGGGCCAAGTAATAAATAAAAGATATCAGGGTCCTCAAATTGAGGTGGGTCAATCCCATTTACAGCAAACTTAATATTCTGTAATAAACAAGACAAATAATATAATACAAAGTTTGGGACGCCCCAACCTCCCCTCAACATAGGAAGTGTCATAAATTTAGATGCCCGGCGCGGTGATTTCCATCCCCATATGAATCTTTCAACCGTTGCTTGAAGTTTCCGCACTTCTAGGGGTGGTACCTCAAGTGGTACTGACCTAAAGAAATACAGTACTTTAGGGAGTAACGACATTTTAAGCACATTGCGTCGTCCCACCATAGATAAATGTAAGCATTCGAGTTTCTCTAGTTGTTGTTTTGTTGATTGTATAATATCGGTCCAATTGACCAATACCAGATCATGAAGAGACAATCTGATTTTAATACCAAGGTATTTGGCTTCTGGGGTCGCTCGACTATCATTAGGGCATAATCCTGTCGTGCATACAATTTGTGTTTTTGAGATATTGAGTTTATACCCTGCTACCCGACCAAACTCTTTAGTTATACCTTCAATCTCGGGAACTGCAGCTTCCGGGTCTGATGTTACAACTGCAATGTCGTCTGCATATGCTAGCACACGCACACTGCCCCCCGGAAGCATCATAGACGGTATATGCGGTGATGTAGTTAACGCCTGTAGCAGTGGGTCAATGTATATGGCGAATAAGAGTGGTGAACAGGGACAACCCTGCCGTGTACCACGCCTAATATTTACATACCCTGAAAGCTGCCCTGAAATAGAGATCTGCGCCCTTGGATGCCTATACATAACCTGAATGGCCTGCAAATATCGAGGTCCAAACCCCACTTTAGTCATGACAGCCCATAAATACGGCCATGAGACACGGTCAAACGCCTTTTCTGCATCTAAAAATACTAAACCTATATTGTTATGTGTCGTCTCGGCGTAGTCAAGGGCTGTAATGACTCGATGAATGTGATTAGTTGTATCCCGCCCAGGTAGGAATCCGTGCTGTTGATTAGAAACCACTCCAGGAGCCACACAGATCAGCCGGTTCGCAAGAATTTTAGAATAGACTTTGACATCGACATTGATAAGCGATATGGGCCGATATGAACCAGGCATATATGAGGGCTTATCTTTTTTCTTAAAGACCGCTATAATAGCGTCGTCCCATGATGGCGGTGGATGTCCTGACTGGGCAGCCATAAATGTCTCTAGCATGTCATTTTTAATAATTGGGAACAATTTAAGATATAACTCTAATGGCAATTTATCAGGGCCCGAAGCTTTGCCCAAAGCTAGACTTTTAATAGCTGTCTCAAGTTCTAGCATCGTGATTGGAGCTTCCAATTCCTCTCTTTGAATATCTTCCACAACCTGTCCTGTATAGCAATTATTAACAAACTGTTCTATTAAATCTGGGGAGGCATTGTCTTGAGTGTACAACTCGGTATAAAACTCTTGAAAAACTCTCAAGATACCTTCAGGTGTCTCTATCCTCAAACCATGTCTATTTTCAATAGAAGATATATATATTGCATAGTCTGTCGTTGTCGCATTCTTTGAGCAAGACACCTCCCCACCATCTCACCATACTCATACCTTTCGGCCCTATGCAGTTTATATTGAGATGCAATTTTCTGGCTCCAGACCCCCGTAATTTTCGCTTTGCATTTCGCCACATTATCTTGAGTATTACAACAGTCCTGTCCTCTCCTTATATCACCTATCAAGTCACATTCTGCGTTAGCCAGGTCTTGCAGTAGCTGTTTCATTACTTCCTTTTCCTTACGTTGCAGTGCCCAACCATAGCTGCATGTCTCGCCACGCAGCCCCGCTTTAAAGCAGTCCCATACCATTGCACTAGTTGAGGATCCTCTATTGATATTGAAAAACTGTTGGGCCCATTCTAGCATTTGAGAAACATACACCGTATCTACCAAAAGTTTCTTATTAAATGTGAATGGTCTTTGCATGCGAGGTATGCTGGATATTAACATATCCAACACTACGGGTGCGTGGTCAGATGTGATACGTGGCATTAAGGACATCCGGGCACCTACTGTCAAGTTCCGTGTTGAAAAAATATAATCAAGCCGGACAAATTTTTTATGTGGGGAAGAAAAAAAAGTATAACCAGGATCTAGTGGATTTGAAAGTGGCCAACAGTCTACCAAACCATGTTGCAGCAATAGTTGTTTTAACCCCCTAAATACCTTCGGTTTTCGACCCTTGTAATCTTTAAAGGTTGGATCCCAAGTATTTATATCCCCATGAATGTTGAAATCTCCTATTACCAACACGGGGGTGCGCCAAAGTGCTAGTTCAACATTCAAAAATTCAAGTATAGCGGAGTCGTCAATATTTGAGCCGTATACAGTACATATTGTCACAGGAATATTCCCTATCACACATTCACAGATTGCCCAGCGACCCATATTATCAGCTTTGACTCTTGTAGTTGCAATAATTGATTGGCGCCCCAAAATAGCAACACCCTGATTCATGGTAGACTGTTGTGATACAACTAAAACAGTATACCCAAATTCGTTCAGCACTTTACGATTCCCCCATGCTATATGTGTCTCCTGGAGACAAATAATATCTGGTTGTATCAAACGTATTTCGTGCATCACTTTCCTACGTTTAACAACATTATTCAACCCACAAACATTAAAGGTGCATATTCGAAAATTAGTACCAGCCATTTTTTTTACTTAAAGCAGTAGATGATAGCAATCCCTTGAAACCAAACCCTTTCATCTCAATAGCTCTTACATCTTGTCGGTCTTGAACTGAGTTTTCCCCCTTTTCTACTCCCCACCACCCTACACCCTCCCCCCACCCAACACTCCCCAAAGCACCCCCTCCCCCACCCATGTGACCCTCCCCCAACAATGAGGCAGTAGGGCCTATTGCCCCTTGATGTGTGTGAGAGTACCTCCAGTGGCTGTGGAGATCCTTATCGAAAATAAGAACAGAAAACCTTGAGATTCCATATAACTGAACATACAATAGTCACATAATAATCAAGTCTATGTCATCTCAGGGTAGTGAGTTCAGATATTCTTTGGCTGAATCCTCAGTTGTAAAGAATCGATTTTGTCCTTTATATATCGTTTTCAAAGTAGCAGGTTGCAAAAGGAACACTTGTACCTCTTTCGCCTGAAATGCAGGAATTAATTGGCGAAGTCGCCACCGATTCTCAACAGTAGCATGGCAATAATCAGGGCGGACGAAAAATTCCACCCCCAGACCTGATCTCTTTTTATCTGGTCGTGCAAGATCGTAAAGTAGCTGTCTAGCCAGGAAATTATTTAAGGAAATTAAAATAGCCCGTGGATATCGATTGCCTTGGTTCGCTCGTGCCGGTTGTGACCGAAATGGAAAACGGTGAGCCCGTTGAATTTCTTGCGCCCATTGCCACTCCTTAACTTCAGGAAATGCATCATTAAATAAATCTATAACAAATTGATGTACATCTTGGTTTTCACGACCCTCGGGCACACCCAAAATGCGTAAATTATTACGCCGTAGCCTATTTTCTAAATCAGTCAACTTTGAACTAACATCGAATTTTTGAGCCTTGATTTCCTTAATATCACTTTGGTTCTGTACCATTTGATGTTCGAGTACAGAGATGCGTCCTTCTGCTTCAATCATTCTGTCCGTAAAATCATTGCAGGATTTTGCTAGTCGGCGGACAGTATTCTGTAGCTTTTTGCAGGCATTATGAGTTTTTTGATGGTCAGCTTTAGCCTCTACTCGTTGATCAGAAATGGCCTTCAATACTACATCCAATGCCTCCTGCGCCGTTGCGCCCATGTTATACACCGCCCCACCAGGTTGATCAGCATTGGCATTGGGATTGTTCTCGATTAATGCCCATTCGGGGATTTCCGTAGATCCAGATTGATCACCACTATCGTTAACCTTATTGCCAGCAGTCAGGTCTGCCCACTTCACGTTATCTTGTTCCACGGCAGTAAGGTCGAGGGATAATTTCCCAGTGTTTTCGCCATCATCCTCCAGGTCTCCCTCCTCTCCCTCCTCCTCTTCCTCTTCCTCTATCTCATCCGAGGCGTAGGAGTGTTCTGAATGTTCAGATAATGAGTAATATTCACTATCCTTGCTACCAATAAGATCCCCCTCTCCAGAGTCAGCTTTGTTTGCTGTGATAGAAGTCAATGTAGGGGTAGATATTAGAATGGTAGTATAGATGGTAGCAGCTTGCATAGGTCTAGGGGAGACTACCAAATCTGATAATGCCTCAGTCAGGGTAGTATCTACCATATTTTCAATATTCTCTGTATGTTCTATACCCTCGGTAGTCTCCTTTTGAGACTTGGTCTTATTTTCTGTATCAATTATGGCCTCTTTTGTTTCTGAATTTGCAAAAATATCATTCTCAGAAGGGACTAGTGATTCCACAACAGGAATTGCAGAGACCGATGCTACGGTCGTTATTATTTTTGTTGTTGTGGTTTTGCCCATAGGTTGAAACATTTGCGTGATCTTCGGAGTACCAGCTTGAAATCCATCAGCCTCAGTAATATTATTGGGATCCTGCTTGCTTTTAGCTGCTAGTGCTGCGCGCGTACCAATCTGCATCTCTCCAGTCGCTCTGGTTTTTCCGCCACGCGCAGTTTTTGGTGCCATGGTAGAGCCGTAGTTATTATATCTTTATCACAGGGAGCCTATCTATTTCTTCTTCTTGAAGGCAGTCTTTATATAGCTAATCTCGTTGAACAGATAGAAGAATAAAAAAATTGGGAGATGTACCTGATAATTGGCTCTTACGTTTTAAACTTGCTATTGTAATGTATGCTGCACATCAAACCTCTCAAGGTGAAATATCTAAAGGAAGCACCTTTGTTGACCAGAGCACCAAAAAGGTTGCCTTGTTCCATAGCTCTGAAAAAACTCTGTGTGCTCTATGTACTAAATTCTCACACAACACAATGCAGCAGCCAAAAAATGCAGGGTTGTGTTACAGGAGAAGGAGGGAGCAGGAAAACGCCCTATCTACAGAGGGATGCAGTCATAATATCGATTTTTCTATCAACCTACACTAATATTGAGTTTTAAAAATCATAGGGACAGAATATCGAAGCCAAGAATATCGTTGACCAGAATATCGACCTTAAGGTACGTAATATCGTTTTTTTATATCGAAGTAAGTAATTTTGAAGTAATTAATATCGTTAGCAAATATATTGATGTTAATAATATCGATATTTATATTCGTTTTATGTATTATAGTAAGTATTTTATATGTATGCGTTTAACATTTTTTTAATGTTTTTAAATTATTTTTAAATATATGTATTAAATGTTTAGAAATGAGTAAAAACATTTTCAGTACATTTTACGTTTCAGTATCAGAGCGGGTTGTGGCGTTATAGGGGACTATGGTGGGAAGTAATTTAATTATAATTAATTAATTAATATTTTTAATTTTATTTTACTGAGTATTAATTTATTATGTAATTATTAATTGGTAATACATTTTTAGTAATTGATTAATTTATAATTATATTATATAATTCATCTATTATTATTTTATAGTGATTGTTATTGTTAATTCATTTATAGTTTATTAGTTATTAATTGGTAATTAATTTTTATTATTTAATAATTAAATTAAATGTGTTATTTTTTATGTGTAGCGGGTTGTGAGTTGATAGGGGACTGGGGAGGGAAGTAATTTATTATAATGAAGTACATTTAAATTTTATTAATTGGTATTGATTACTAATGTATTGTTAATTAATTGTTAATTAATTTTTATTAATTAAATACGTTATAATTAAATCAATTGTGCTCTTTTTTATGTGTAGTGAGTTTATAGGAGCATAGGGTGGGAAGTAATTTATTATAATTAAGTACATTTTCATTTTTATTAATTGGTATTGATTATTAATTTGTTGTTATTTAATTATTAATTGGTAATTAATTTTTATTAATTGAATAATTAATAATTTAAATGTTTTTAAAATCTTTTTGTGTAGTGGGTTGTGCATTTATAGGGAAATAGGGTGGGAAGTAATTTAATGTTATTTAGGTATATATTTATTTAATTCTATTGGTATTTATTATTAATATTTTTGTCAATTAATTATTAATATGTTATATTAATAATTGTAAAGTATTTAATTAATAAGTATGTTTATTTAACCCCTATGCTATCCTACATTTTCCACACTGTTACACTCACTGGAGTTGGAATATTATTTTAACCCTAACGCTATCCAACACTTTCCCTACTGTTGCACTCCCTGGAGGGGGAATAGTAATTTTTACCCCTATGCTATCCAACACTTTCCTAACTGTTGCACTCACTGGAGTGTGAATAGTAATTTTAACCTCTATGCTATCCAAAACTTTCCCTACTGTTGCACTCACTGGAGTGGGAATAGTAATTTTAACCCCTACGCTATCCAACAGTTTCTCTACTGTTGCACTCACTGGAGTGGGAATAGTAATTTTTACCCCTACGCTAGCCAACACTTTCCCTACTGCTGCACTCACTGGAGTGTGAATAGTAATTGTTACCCCTTCGCTATCCAACATTTTCACTACTGTTGCTCTGTTTGGAGTTGGAATAGTAATTTTTTTACCTCAGCTATTTAATGTTTTTTGAATATTTTTAGTTAATGTAGTATATAATAAATTTTAAAAATATTTAAAATAATTGTAATTTTTAATTTGTTTATATATATATATATATATATATATATATATGTTTAATTTATAATATTGTTTTATGTGTAGAGATGTATTTGTAATTTATAAGATATTTTTTAACAATATATAAGTTAATAAAATACTTATTAAAATATTATTAGGTAAGTATATGTATTGTGTTATATGTATATGTTTAATTTATTTTTACATGATATATATTAGTTACAATCTTTAACTATTTAAAAATATTTTTAACTGTGTTTAATTTAATTATATGTATTATTTACTTTATTTTACATTCTTTTGGTAACTTTAAAAAAACCGATTTTTCTAACAACAATATTTTTGACATCGATATTATTTTTTCGATATTTTTGTACTTACCATAATGTAGATAGGATGTCGATATTCTTGTCTTCGATAATTTTGTGTCGATATTTCTTTTGGACGATTTTCTGTCTCTCGATATTCTGTCAAAAAATCATCTACAGAGATATGGCACACTCCTTCTCTATCTATAGCGCTATCGCACAATCAGACTGCTGAGCACCAGACACTAACTTAGTGCAAAGGCGTCTGCATCATGTCTAGCATATTTTTTGCGCTGGAAGGGTATCCTACTGAAGAACCGGGTTTTAGAAGCCAGCGGCGCCAGGGGCACGCCCAATGTCTTCGGGTTCACCTGTCTTAGAATACAGAGACACGGGATACTTCTTGGTGGCGTCAAAGATCAAATTTATTGGCTGCAACCAGGAACAGAAGTCTACGAAACACGACACGGGTGATTCGCGAGAGACTGCACAATTTTCGTATTGCGAGACATCGTCTTTTATGCTAAAAATCACATTCCTGACTAGCACCAATTATTTACAAACTATCCAATCACAGATGACATTGCAAAAGGTATCACATAACGACAATCTCACTTTTCAGTTATCCAGCCCACCATCAATTACATGGGAAAGCCCAACATTCTTGCTCAGACAGGCCAGACGAACCCATAATAAAAGAACCACAAACCCAAACCATAAATAGGCCATAAAAGAAGGAACAGAAACAGATGAGAAGCAAGATAGAAGGGTGTGTGCATGTACCATAAACTCAGCAATGTCCTGCTCTTTGATCTCTATCTTGACCAGCTGCCGGACAAGGAACTGGCTCAGCAAGTTAGCTTCGGGCAACGAAGTCAATTCACTCAGATCACACAGAAGTCAGCTAAAGGTGTACGTGTCCCAATGACTCGTTCGGCCGTAGTCATCGGCCTATGTGAGGGCAACCACAAAATGGCTCCCGCACACAAAATGGAACCCGAAGGTTCAGAATGAAATCCCCAATTTCATAGTGAATCCATCACTCCAACATGACGAAAACACTCGTGCTTGCCGCACTCGTCATTTGCGGTCCACTATTACCAAAATCGTCACGATATCACCACCTTTATGAAACGGGTTCAGAATCACAGAACCTCAGACCTCCTTTTGCCCTTACATAGGCAATAACCTAAACTCACGTCAGTCTGAATCCAGGTCTATATTCATCAGATCATCAAGATGTTGCTGTAGCATCATCCTAGTACTTAGTAGCTCTCTCTGGACAGGTCACCACGCACGCGAAGCAGCACAAAGGCCACACATAGCAGGAGCACACTGTACACAAAGACAGAACAGGAAAAGAATGGCTAATACCATCCCAATGACATCAGAATCTTCCATCCCCAGGTGGATAGCAATCCCCAAAACCATCCCATTAACGATTAATGGCTTGGTACACTGTCGGAGCGTTGTCTGGAATGAAAACGCAGCAGCTCGATTGAATCAATTTACATACCCCTCCTCTATCTGCAAGTACGACATCTAACGCAACTCTGTTCTGGAGAGTCATAAGGCGATCCGACTGGAGCTCAGCAGTCAAGTTACTAAGGGCACCGGCAGTCTCAACTACGGTGGACTCAACCACTCTCGTCAATTGCCGTATGTTCTTGCTGTTAACCATTGGTCCCCAAAACGACAGAAAACCCTACAGAAAATCTCCCAATTCTTGCCCAGGGGTATCTTCCTTACTGAAGACACCTCTAACTCCTCTCGTCTTATGGTAATCTGCCGCAGCTGTATACGTGGGAGGCAACAGGAACGAGACATAACATGTGCCCGAAAAGTCAGGGGGCAACCATGTATATGCTCTATCATAACAGACAAAATAGGTACCCTTAGCTGCTAAAAACGATGGGGAAGACTGGGACGCAAAAACATACGCCTCAGTGCAGATACTCTTCCCTAACTGAGCTCTCGGATTCTTGCCATTACCTTGCAGACAAAAATGACCTCCGATCCAAATCGGAGACAATCTTTTCGTTCGCTGGTTCCCACTCAGACTAACACCCTATCCAGTCACGTTCCATCCAATATACGCTAGTGTCTCATCTCTCAGGATAGTCTCATAGGAGTCGATTCCTCTAATCACGTCTACTATACTCTTGACTAGAGCACTATTCTTTGGATTGTCTTTCACAGAACGCAGGGGGTAAACTTCACGAGCATAAATGAACATCGTTCTGTATGCCCACACTGAACCATTATAGCTGAAAGGCAGAACCAGGTAAGGAATACCTTTATCGGTAGTATGGGGCATAAGGCCACTCACCCAACAATTAGTTGTGTTCCCTACTAGCTGGTGTTGGTGCAAAAGCTGAACAAAGGAGTTATTAATAAATTCCAATCTCCTAGTGAACTCATGTTCAGGAAAAGGGTGAAAAGAATGCGAAGACACAGTAGAAGAAAATATGGGTTGTGTAGTGGGTGCAAACGTCACCTGAAAAGAGAAAATAATATATCCTACCAAAAACATCATCATACTAAGTAGCATCAGAAAGCACATTATTAAAAAACATTTCATACTCAGTATTCTACACAATTTCGTCTTAAAGTTAATTTCTTCAGCAGGTCTCTCCATCTCGAAAAACTCCATCCTCTAACCGTGCTGTTTGCGGCAGTTGGTTCGATTCGCTCAGTGTACCTCTAAATGTCCCTAGGTACGCCCTAGAACGAACCAGAACCGTCAACCTTGTGTCTACACGGCAATACGCTCTGAGTATTTATACCGCGACCCTACAGCTGAACCCGGATTGTGGTTTGAAAAACAAAAATCGGTCAAAACAGTTTCTCAGATGGGAGAGCTTAGTTAAAAAAAAAATAGCAAGAAAAGACTTTATTTTTTTATTTGTCCAACGACTCTCGGTCGTAAATTATAGCGTCCTTTACCAGGCAATGTCTGTTCACGAAACAATAGTTCAGGTTCAGAAGTGTCCAAGCGAACTGATGGAGGCACAGCCTCTTGCAAAATATCGTCGTTCTCACGCTCAGAATTTGTCCCAATTAAACATGCATCGCTGAACGGCACAAAACGAGGCACGGTCTCACTTTCTGAATCGGCAATACCTTTCTGGACCCACCGGTCGTACGGCACAGGCAAAGGAGCTCTCTTACAACGTACGTCGGGGATACAGCTCTTTTTCCCGTCTACTCGCACTGCAGATCTCGTCGACAGTAACACCAAGTAAGGTCCGGTCCAGCGGGGCTGATCGTTCTTTGTCCGCTGAAAATTCTTGACCAGGACCCACGAACCAGGATCGATGGCGTGTCCTGGATCTTCAGAAGCCTGAGGTAGTGTTTCGTGAACCTGTTGGTGTAAAACACGCAATTTAGCCGTCAAATCATACAGATAGTCAAGCAGTACAGGATGTTCTATTTCGCTGAATTTTGTCGGCCTCGGCACTCCCCATATATTCGCCGGGCGAGCAAAAATAATTTCATAGGGACTAAGTCCCACTCAAGAATGTACTGGCATCCTAGTTGACAAAAGTGCTAATGGCAAAGCATCGGGCCATTGGAGACCAGAGCACGCCTGAATCTTGGCTAACTTTAGCTTCAAGGTGCCATTATAGCACTCAACTAAACCAGCTGATTGGGGATGATTTGCAGCATGAAACTTCTGTCGAATTCCTAATCCATCACATACTCTCTTCATCACTTGACCCACAAATTCACTCCCATTGTCACTCCAGACCATTCTCGGCAAACCATACCTAGGGAAAAATTCCTTAATCAAGGCTTTAGCTGTGGACAAAGCAGTGTTATCTTTCAGGGGATATGCTTATACCCATCTCGAAAAGGCACAAACAACCACGAGGACGTATTTCAAGTTGTTACACCTCTCCATATGAATGAAATCGAATTGCAAAACCTCGAACGGATACGTCAGAGGTGCAAAATGACCAGCTGGAGTTGGAGTTTCCTTACCAGGATTGTACATCAGACAAACCATACAATTCTTGACCACATTCTCTGCACACTTAGGAATTCCAGCATTCTGCCATACTGGAGCCAACAACTTACAAATCCCTTTCGCACTAATGTGAGCCATTCCATGAGCCATCGTAACCACTGCAAGCAAATACGCATCAGGTAACAACCATCGTTGATGCTCTGACAACTCTATCCAACAACCATTCAAATCCAATTTACCCGTACTCTCTCTCCATACACTCAATTCTTTCTCTGTAGCTTCAGCTTGAATTGACTTCACACTCTCTATCGTATCTTCACACATACCTCTATCCGGAACCCATCTCGCCGGACCTGCAACATACATTCGACTCATCACATCTTTCGCCACATCTTTCGCAACTTCATCTGCAAACGCATTACCACGACCAACATCATCAATAACCTTCTTGTGTGCACTGCATTTCACAATCGCAACTTGCAACGGTAACGTAAGCGACTCAAGAAGTTCATTCACCAACTGACCATGCTGAATCTTAGTTCCATGAGACGTGAGGAACCCATGTTCCTCCCACAAACGGCCAAAACTGTGAGCCACAGCAAACGCATACTGGCTATCGGTATATACAGTCACTCGTTTCCCCTTCGACAACACACACGCTCTTGTCAATGCAATCAACTCTGCTGCATGAGCTGAATTATGTGGGATACATGCAGCTTCAACAATCGTATGCAAAGTCGTAACAGCATATGCCGCAGTCGTATCACCATTCGGATGCTTGAAGTATGAACCATCTACCCATAAGGTACCATCACACTTTGGAAGAGGAGTGTCCCTTAGATCTATTCTCCCTTTTGTTTCCTCCTCAGTCCTAAGAAAACAATCATGCTGTTCAAAGACATCAGTCTCTACAGAAATCGGCCACAACGTAGCTGGATTCAACGTGTTGCATGTCTTTATATGCACATGACTCACCAAAAGTGTCAACTCATAACCTGACAACTGAGCACTAGTTAAGTGCTGTGTCTTGGTCCTGTTTAATAAGGTATCCACTGCATGTGGAACCATCACAATCAACGTATTATCCATCACTAAACCAGCAGACTGTCGAATAGAAACAGCTGCTGCCGCTATAGCTCTCAAACAACTCGGCAAGGCTCTAGCTACAGGATCCAAAGTTGACGAGAAATACGCACATGGACGTTGTTTATCGCTGCACTGCTGTGTCAGGACTGACAATGCACATCCCTCTCTCTCGTGAACATAGAGTGTAAACGGCTTACTGTAGTCGGGAGTACCCAACACAAGTGCCGAACACAACGCATCACGCAATTCAGAAAAACTTTTCTGGCATTCGTCAGTCCAAGGAATAGGATTCGGAGTATCCTTGACAGTAAGAGCTAACAGACGCTTCGCAAGGAGCGAAAAATTTGGAATCCATTGCCTACAGTATGAAGTAATACCCAAGAAAGCACGCTCTTCTCTCTGGGTGGTTGGCACACTCATTCTCCCAATTGCTTGAATTCGTTCTGGGGTCAATCTTCTTCCCACCTTCGATAAGAGATGACCTAAGTAGGTCACTTCTTGTCGACAATACTGCAACTTCGAAAGAGACACCTTATGATGGAAGTCAGACAAATGACGCAACAACGACAAAGTAGCTTCTTTACATATCTCTTCATTAGCAGCAGCAACTAACAAATCATCAACATACTGAATAAGAGCAGCACCATCAGGTAAGACAATCGTATCAAGTTGTGTTTTCAAAGCCTGACTATAGACCGATGGACTCTCACAATAACCTTGATGAGCGCGTTTAAACCGGAAACTTCGGCCTCCTAAAGAGAAGCCAAAAATATCTCTACTCTCCTCGGCAATCGGGATGCTGAAGAAAGCATTCTTCAAATCAATCACCGAAAACCAAGTAGCAGAAGCAGGAATCATAGTTAGCAAAGCAGTAATGTCTGGAATAACAGGAAATTGCGGAACTACAATCTTATTCACTTCACGGAGATCGATCACAAACCTATACACAGGCGGTTGCGAAGAATCGGTACGCTTCAGAACAGGCAAAACCGGACTATTGCACACATTACCTCTCGTTTCTTCAATCACACCCTTATCGATCAGATCTTAGATGATCGCTAGAAGCGCTCTTTCACTATCACTAGAAATCCGATATTGAGGAATACGTGGCAATCTAACATTCGCTTTCAACGTCACAACATATGGTGGAATCTCCAAATGACCCACATCATTAGGACCAGTAGCCCAAAGAGAATCAGGGAGAGAACACAATTCCAATGGAAGTCGATCTTTAGACAAATACATCGGAGAGATCACTCTCTTACCCAATGTAAGCTGTACTCCTGAAGGAGAACAATGTAGCGTTGCATACAATCTTTTCAACAAATCCAGTCCCAACAAATTCTCACCACAACCTGTCGTTAGAATGAGGGGTGCTTCAAATTCACAAGCTGATGACATAGAGCTATTGTTTTCATACAACTCACCATACGACTCACCATCCCAAACTTCCTTTGACCCGTTGAAAAACTGCCTTCGCAACATCGCAAGCTGGATGGATAACAACTCCCTCCGGCTTAACGCCGGCAAAACTGAGTTTATATTTTTCCACCAGCCCGCGCCTCTGGACTCCAACTTATGGTGGCCCCTTGAACTGAGTGCACCCCCTTCACCTAAAGACTCAGTTAAAAATCTCGGGGTAATCTGGGATACCAACCTCTCTTTACAAAAACAAATCCAGACGGTATCCGCGGCCTGCTTCTCTAAGATGAGGATGATAAAAAAGTTCATCAATTACCTTCCCAGTCACACTGGGAAAACAATTGTGCAGGCTCTGATCACCTCCCACCTGGATTACGCCAACGGACTGTACCTTGGACTTTCCTTGGGCCTCCAATGGCGTCTCCAGACAGTCCAGAATGCTGCTGTTCGTCTGGTCTGCGGCCTCCCCCTTCGTGAACGTATCACTCCCCACCGGCATAGGCTGCACTGGCTTCCCGTTCACAAAAGGGTGGAATTCAAGGCACTTACCTTAGCCCACCGGGCAGTTAAGGGTAAGGGTTCTGCATACCTATCCTCCTGCCTCCGTCCATACAGCAACACCAGACTTCTTCGTTCCAGCTCCAAACATCTTCTTTCCACCCCCAGATTCAAAAAAGTACGTTCTGGGGGAAAAACATTCCAAGTCTGCACCTCTTCCCACTGGAACAAGCTACCCATGTCCATCCGGACCATCCAGGAGGAACTCCCCTTCCGGAGAGCTCTAAAAACCTTTCTCTTCTGTTAGTACCATCTGAGTCAGATACAGCATCAGTTCTCACAGAAGCGCCGGGACACCCCGTTGGGGTATCTGTGCGCTATACAAAATTCCCTAAAAAATAAATAAGGTCCAACAGAAAGAGACAAAGGACTAGAAACCGGATTACAAACTGGGGCGCCAGAAAAACCTACTGAGACATTCGTCAAGCCAGACAAAGGTGCGCCAGGGAGTTTAGAGTGCATGATAGAACTCTTCGCAGCACCAGTATCCAACAGAAAAGGCTCTGACACACCTGATGTAATCACTTCAACATAAGGTCCACTCTGATCTACTGGAACTGACACAACTCCCTCTCTTTGTCTATGGCTGTCTTAGCAATCATTACCGTCTACATTCTCACCTTCGACATAGTAGTCGTCAGCATAGTACTGAGTCGTCCTACCAGACGCACCATTCTGTTGATCAAAACAGTTCATCGAATTCTGTGGAGAAAAGGAACGTGTATTCTGGGGGAACACACCACGTCCCCTACCTCTCGGAGCTTGCTGAACACCTCGACCTCTCACACCAGAAGCACCATTCGTGCGCTGCACCAGAACCGGACAACTATTCTTGAAATGACCCTCTTCTTTGCAATACGCACACTGATTAGGGCCTACAGGAAAACGTGGTTGAGAAGACTCAAACCTCTGTGAATTTCTCTGAAACTGTTGAGGTTGCTGATAATCGCGCTGATTATTACGAGGCGGATACGCTTGCTGCAAAAGGACCTTCGTCTTCAGATCTTTAGTCTTTCTATCCGCTCTCTCTTTCTCATCCTTATCTCTATTTTCGTAATACTGTGCAGTAGCCAATATCTGCGCCGACGAAGAAACAGCCCACGAACTCTCAGAATCCTTCAACTTAGTACACAACTCAGGAAGCAAATTATGCACAAACGTATCTGCAAACAATCGTTGGCCACCTTCCGTACTCATATCTTGGCCACTATGGTCTATAAACGTCTCTTCAAACCTTGTGAAGAAATCAGACACACTTTCGTCCTTTTTCTGCTTGCATGCAGGCAATATATCCCAGTTCACTCGCGTAGCAGGCATCAAAGTCTTCATATAATTAATGATCCTAAAAGGGAGTTCTGCAACTAAAGGATCAGGTTTAGCACCACCACCTTGTCGACCATCGGCGGCACCAATATTATTCCATGTATCACCTAACTCTTGCGCATGATCCACGTGACGAATCATTCCCCGTAGGGGCTGAGGAACCACATTCCCAAACAACATGTCTATATCGGCTAAATTCATAATACATGCGTCAGCTGTCTGTGATAACTCTTTATAGTACCCTGCAGGATTTTTACGGGGGTCAGGCAAAGTCTGTTTAAGAGCCAAGACTTCAGCTCGCTTCCACGGAACATGTACCCAAACACGCTGAAAATGAGCCGGTACCCTCTGGTGGATTATTATTTGCACCAGCAGGCACTGCTTCTTTCCATACCGGAGGAACTTCTCTCATTGGATATTGTTGCACTTTTCTCCTAACGGAAGAAACAGGCTCAAACAACGGCTGAGAAGGAGATGGACTTCTAAACGGCAACAATGTCGCAACTGCTTTTTCAACTTCGAGACCCACTATAGTACCTTTCGCAAACTCGGACTGTACACGGAACAACTCAGAAGGAGTCTGTCCCAAATCACCATCTTCCCATTCTTCACGAAGGAAAGTACACATCGTATTAAAGACATACCTCTGCTTTGGTGCTTCCCATTGGCGGAAGACATCCATAACAGACTCTAAATCATATCTCGAAGAACTAGTAACCCATTTACGCGCTAAATGATCCAATACTTCCCGCTCTTCGGGACCAGGTATTTGGCTCTGCAACTGTTTACGCGCTGAAACAGGGGTCATACTCAATGACCCAAAGAAAGGAGACAAAAGACCAGTAACAGTATCGGTCATTCGCTGTCGAACAGAAGATGAAGTTGACAGAAGGACAGGAGACAAAGCAGACTGAGAGGAAACAATTGTAGGAGCAGTAGCAGAAGAAGTAGCAAGTACAGGAGAAAAAGTCGTAGGAATTGGAAACGGAGCAGGTAGCAAAGTCGGCGGCCCTTGAGAAGGCTGCACCAGAGGAATAGGAGCCAACTGAAGAGGAGCTGGTGGTTGTGCAATAACAGGAGGCAAAGCAACTGGAGGTTGCGCAACTAAAGGTTGCGGAGGTGCTGTAGCACTCTGCACATAAGGGGGTGGGGAACTCAACAAATGTGACGTCTAAGGATCTTTCTCAAGTTCCTTCATTGCACCTTGCTGAAGAGGTGACAAAGCTGGATAACATTTATCGATCTCCATTTTACGTTGCCTATGCAACTGCTCACTTGCTTGTTCTTCTTCGTTATCTTTAAACTGTATAGCAGCCTGCATTATCGATATACCCTTCTCTCTTTTATTTTTCTTCGCTAGATTAATTTCTTTCTGTTTGGCTTCCTTTCGCCAGAGGCGGAAAGAGTCAAACATCGCCGGCCGGGCTTTCTTCTTGAACAGTTTAACTTCTAGATTATCTAAAATCTCTGTGTCATAGCTACCAAGTTGGGGCCATTTTAAGACACCATCCTTCCTAGTGTAGCGAACCCACACTTCATTACACGTGATGGGGCCCACGCCATGTTTTAAATAGAGCTCATAGGTCGAAGTTCCAACCGGAGGTATCGGACATGCATCCTCCAATCGGGAATCCCTATTACAACCACAACAAAATATCTTGCCAAGTCTGCTAAGACCAGGCATCTTCGCACACTAGTCTAGCTTCAAATTTCAAGGGATTATCAAACTAGATAGTCTCGCAAATACACGAGTCCCTCGGCTTTGAAGCTTGCAAGTACCAAATCAAAGATCCCAAAGGGATACCCCAAAACTAAGGACTGGGAGACGCTCCACTAATACTTAACTGAAATATCGATGACGTCACCAGAAGACCCGTCTATCGTCTTGCTCTACAAATCATTAAAGGGGAGTCCAAGACAGGGCGACAGTCAGGGCAGCAGTTCTTCGTAGCCGTCGGAAAGCGGGGAACCTTGACGGCAAAGACTTTCGGACCACGATGACATACAGGGGTCGATGAAGTGGTAGGCCTTCCTCCAGAATTTTCACATGAAGCTCCTCACGATCTTCAGACTTGGACCGGTACCACTGAAGTTGCCCCACGTTGGGCGCCAACTGAAGAACCGGGTTTTAGAACCCAGCGGCGCCAGGGGCACGCCCAATGTCTTCGTGTTCACCTGTCTTAGAATACAGAGACACAGGATACTTCTTGGTGGCGGCAAAGATCAAATTTATTGGCTGCAACCAGGAACAGAAGTCTACGAAGCACGACATGGGTGGTTCGCTAGAGACTGCACAATTTTCGTATTGCGAGACATCGTCTTTTATGCTAAAAATCACATTCTTGACTAGCACCAATAATTTACAAACTATCCAATCACAGATGACATTGCAAAAGGTATCACATAACGACAATCCCACTTTTCAGTTGTCCAGCCCACCATCAATTACATGGGATAGCCCAACATTCTTGCTCGGACAGGCCGGACGAACCCATAATAAAAGAACCACAAACCCAAACCATAAATAGGCCATAAAAGAAGGAACAGAAACAGATGAGAAGCAATATAGAAGGGTGTGTGCATGTACCATAAACTCAGCAATGTCCTGCTCTTTGATCTCGATCTTGACCAGCTGCCAGACAAGGAACTGGCTCAGCAAGTTAGCTTCCGGAAACGAAGTCAGTTCACTCAGGTCACACAGAAGTTCAGAACGAAATCCCTAATTTCATAGTGAATCCATCACTCAAACATGACGAAAACACTCGTGCTTGCCGCACTCGTCATTTGCGGTCCACTATTTCAAAAATTGTCACGATATCACCACCTTTATGAAACGGGTTCAGAATCACAGAACCTCACTTCCAGTACAAAATACTATGCTTACAGTAACTGTAAAATGTTTCCTACTTTGTATGTGCACTGTACAATGCAGCACACATACAAAGTCAGAAAAGAAAGGTGAAATAAAAGCATTTTTCCTTGATAGCGCCTACTTCAAAAGGGCACTGCTTTTTGATGCAAAACGTTGTCTACCTTTCAGGTAAATAGGATTTTGTATCAAAAACCATGGGTGGTTGCAAGGGAATGCTCGTGTACCTCCCATGGAATGACCCCTTGGCGCTAAGTAATGAAAAACAGTTATAGGTGCTGCTTTGTGTTACTTTCATTTGACTTTTCAGTACAAAACAAGTTTTCCATTGGAAAACAAATTTGAAAAAAATATTTTGCGTTGATGAATTTGTGATGCAAACATGGCGCAAAATCTTAGTAACTATAGCCCTGTACATTTCTCAAACTGTTAATTCCCCTATGCCAACTCTAAAGGATTTGCCTGATTTGCAGGAATGCACCTCTGAGGCCAAAAAATAGGCTTGAATGAAACAAAGCTGTAAAAGTGATCCCAATGGAGTATGAAGGGACAAAACCCAGACAGTGGTTGCCATGAAATTCCTCCTCCTCCACTTCATCCGGATTGTACAACAGCATCACCCATATTAATGGGGCAGCATGCTTTGTATCACAAGTACCCATTGGTCTGCTCCATTTAACCCTTTTGTTCCCCAATAGTCTGCCACTTGCAAGCCCACAACATTAGAAAGGTAATCAAAATCACTCCTGCTGCACACTTAAATTCCAACGGCCACTTTGTCCACAGATAGACTTTATCCAAATGCTGTTAATTTCTTATTTTCTAGCTGGATCGAAGCTTACCCCTGTGCCTATGCTGAGAAGATTACAACTACAAAAAGGCTACCCTACCCCCTCTGTGTCTTCTGTAGTTCAGAAATTATGCAATGCTTTAGGGATTAAACAGCACTTTCACTGTTCATATCCTTCCAAGTCTTCCGGAGAAGTAGAGCATTTCAACTCCAATGTTAAAAAAACAAAAAAGTCTAGGGTCAGATTTATCATTCTTTTACTCAATGCAATGTATCAAGGCATCTTGCTACACTGCATTATGTGAAAGGAAGAGGGCAGAAATGCTCCATGTTTACAAGGAAATGGAGCATTTCTGATTTCTTCTTGCGCCAATGCTCTGTGTCCTGCCTAGTGTCAATGCAGGTACCTTTGCACCCTAGTACAAGAGTGTCTGTGTTATAAGCAGGATTTGTTTTGTGCAGGAAGGAACACCTTCCTGCACAAAAACAATCCTTAACTGCATATTCCTTTTTCTAAGTGTGCCACTGAACGCAGCACACATAGAAAGAGGAATTAACAAGGAGCAATAAAGATATTTCTCCTTGTTACACCTCTGTCCGGAAGGTACACCATTGTGGTGCAAACCCAGGTTTACAAATCTTTGTAAATCTGAGTTTGCATCAAAATACATGGGTGGGTGCATGGGAACACTCATGCTCTATATATATAATGCCTACCTGACACAAAGTAATGCAAAGCAGCGCTGTGCATTGTGTTGTGTTGCTTTGTTATTACTAAACCACGCCAAGCCAGGCATGGCGGCTTTGCGTGGTTGAATAAATTCCAGTTAAGGATTTGTGTTGCCTTCTAACAACTTGCTTCACACAAGACTTTAGTAAATCTGCCCTCTAAGATTTGTGCTGGGACACAAATGGTTTGGTGCCATTCCCCTGGAGCGCCAACCCTAGCCAAAGGACTAAGCTATGTGCCGATGGAATCATTAAATCAAGTTAATCACTGTCTTTACAACTTGCATTCTTAGGCCTGAGCTTCCCTACTGATCTGTCCTACTAAAGATTGCCATGAACTGCAAACAGGAGTATGGGTTCATGTGTAAATCAATAAGCAGAAGACTGACCTCCAACCCTGTTGGTGTGGTCTGTTTCTAGTTCTGCTCATCACAGACACTGCTATGAAGAGCCACAGAAACCCAGGCTGTGTGCTTGCCAGTAATTGCAAGAGGACCACTAGATCTAGAAGCACCAACCCTGCAGCTGACTCTTACCTGCAAGATAAGATGCTTGTAGGCATATTGTTCCTGCTCTAATTAACATACATGTTTATTCGGCACAAGGAGAAGTTCCTGATGTGTGACTCTGTTTTAAGGAGTCAGGTGGCAGGGCATCAGAGATCAGTAACACCCTGCTTGCCCACCCAACAAGATCAACGATCTTTGTACAGTGAGGACACCTAAACCTTCTAAGTGAATATTGACAGAGCCTTAATCTTTCCTCTTGCTGGATCTGTGATCACATGCCCACTGATGCCTGCAGGTGCATACCCTTTGATGAAGAAGATTAATGCCTTGATTTGTAATTACATGGGCTCTACCCTGATGACTGTCAACATTTGTCTTTCTCTATATCTTAATTAACTGAAGGTATCTGTTTCCCTAACCAAGACATCATGTTCCCTGCTGTCCACCTTGCTAGCGCTGCTTGTGGAATGACTTGTGAAACTTGAAATGGCAGCATCTATGTGGACTATAGCGATTCACCTTTTCATTGTGGCTCAACCTGAAACGCGACCTATCCCCTATTAATTGGAGGTTCCATTTTGAGTCCTTTAATTCTGCAACTGCTCACAAGAGCAGCTGGTGCTTACTTTGTCTGTGACACCCAAACATATACCTGCTTGTCCGGTTCCTGCTACCCTGCTTCTTTAGTCCCAGCAATCTGACACAATCCTGTAAAGCATCCAAACTGGAAAAGACTGCCTAGAGAAGTATCTGTAACTGCCTGCTTCTTTGTTATCATTTTCTCTATGTAGTGGTTAGGCCTACCAAGCAAATACATTTTGAATATAGGTAATGTCTTAGAATACATTTCGTAGAACATTTTGAAGGGACCAGGGGTTATGGTTGGAAAAGGGATGAAAAATTACTACAAAGGGGCCGATTCTGATCCGGGTTCGGAAGGGCACCGAACGCTATCCGGTCAGAAAAACTACGAGCCGTAAGCGTGTTTTCCGCCCGACTCGTACAGCTGTACGAGCGAGCAAGTACGATGCGAGCTACGTGAAATTGACTGACCAAGTTGTTTCCGGGTCAGAACCGCTCTGTACATATCGTCCGTAAGCTAACTGTGCTGTGTAATGGATGCAATTTACGACCGAGCCAGTACAATGCATGCATCGGACAGCCGGTTTGAGGTGAAGTTTACGGCTCGCAAAACGTCCGGTACGTTGCCTTTGGGGGTCCGTGTCGGAACCCCTGTCACCCACAGCCTTACGACTCGGAAACAGGGGGAGACCCAAGGGTCTCCCCAACAGAGGCGTGTACGGTGCGTATGGCACCGACGCGTACCCACTGTAGGGAGTGCCTTTGTGCGAGCCGTACCCATTCAGTCAATGGGAGCCCATCTACACACCGTAAGACTGGCTCCCATTGACTTCTATGGGAGTCTGACCGAACTGTATCAGGCAGCATGCGGCCGCATTGTACTCGCACGGTCCGACTGCAGGAGTCCGGCTCAGTTGGAAAACACTCCGGATGCAGCTCGGTTGGAGAGCTTTCTGACCTAGATCGGAATCGGGTCCTAAGTGTGAGGAGTTAAGGGAAATTTAAGGAGAGTTTTATAAAGGGACATGCTAACTAAGCATGGGCAAATTTTTATTTTTGCGTGTTCGCGGGTGTTCGCGGGGCGCTTTGCGTGTTCACGCGTGTTTGCGAGGCACTTTGCGTTTTCGCGGGGTTTTTTTTTTTGCCTGGTTAATCACTGCCACCCTCTAGTTTTTTATGCCCATCTGCCCTCTGTACCACTCGTTTCAGTGCCCTTCTGCCCTCTGCCCCACTCTTTTTTTGTCCCCTACTGCTCTCTGTCCCACTTTTGTGCTCTTCTGCCCTCAGCCCCACTTAGAATGGCGCCGGCAAGCTGCCAGCGCCATTCTAAAATAGCTACAAATAGCTTCAACAGGAAGCACTAATAGATAAAGTAAAGCAGGTGCTCGAGTTGAAGGTCAAATTAAGTTACACAATCATTAATCACCCCAAGTTTGGGGAGATTAATGATTGTGTAACTGAATTTGAGCAGCACCTGCTTTACTTTATCTATTAGAGCTTCCTGTTGAAGCTGACTTTTGTAACTATTTTAGAATGGCTCTTGCAGCTTGCCGGTGCCATTCTAAAAGAGTTACAAAAGTCAGTTTGAACTTTTGACCCAATCTGTTCCGCTCGCGGATTTTGCGGGAAATTCGCGAATCTCGCGGATTGCGAATTTACCGAAAATCCGCAAAATCTGTGAGCGGAACGGATTTTCCGCCCATGCTTAATGCTAACACAAACGCTCCCACAAATAAGTAAGACAATTCTTGTTAACAAAATGTTCTTCTAATTCTGCTTCAACACCAATAAAGGCAGAACAAGATCAACTGTACTCCAGCCTAGCTGTGGAGTAAGTCAAACACCACACATCACCAGTGTCTGGTAGTGCAGCACATTCCCACAGAAAGCAATGGCAGCCACAAACAACGCTCAAGAAAAATAGGAGAAATAAAGGAAACATGTTAAAAAAAAATATGTATTACTTTTATTCAAATACATTGCAGCATGTGAAATATACCTGCTAATCTAAGGAGGGAAGGGAGTGAGGACACCACCACTCATCTACAGGTGAAACTCATTATTACGCCAACCAATCAATCGCAGGCTGACAATATAAGGAATTAGCTTGCATATGAATCAAAATTTTACAATTTACTACAACAGCTATGTAGCTTTACCCCACATTCTGAAGAACATCTATTTGAGGAGGATAAAGAAGAATCACAGGCAAAGGATTTACATCTTTGGCAAGTCAACGGAAGCAGTCTCCATAGAAGTAATCCTTGACATGGTTGCAGACTGGGAACAGGAGTTGATACGCCTACAGCCTGTTCCCAGGCTATCCATGTCCATATCAAAATATTTGCTTGACGCTTGACAATGTAGGCATCTAACAGGAAAGCCAATGTTGATATTTGCACCAGGTAATAAGATGCATCATTGGGAGACTGCACAATTTATCATCAGACCAGCGTCACTGGAGGGTATGCAAAGGGTGGCAAAATGACATGCCTTTCACAATTTTGCTCATGCTTTAGGTGCTATTGATTGTACCTACGTGGGCCTCCAACCAGCCCACTACATTGAACACCTTCACTAATGAGTACCCTTCCTTTACTGGAAGCAAACACAACTGCTATATCTTTCACCATTCACCTTTTGCATATTGATTGTCTGCTGGGTATTGGGGTAGGGCATGTCAAACATACTCAGTAATTACTCACTACAACAAAATATATACACATTACCCTGACAGTCACTGTATTTACGTATACATGATATAGTACATTAAGAATAGAAATACGTTTAAAGAAATATAACATGTCTTTACTGGCGGTGATGCTGGAGATGCTCTTCCCATGTCCTTACATCCTTCCAGCATCCAACTGCACTACCTCAACAGGGCACAGAAATGAACACAAGTCATCACTGAACACGCTTTTGATACCCTTAAATCATGCTTCAGGTGTCTTGACCATGTGAGGGGTTTATGCTGTACTCCTCAGAAGTTGAGTGCAGCAATCAAAACTGTTATGCTATATTTATTATTGCATTTACACTTCGATTGCACACTTATAATATCACTTTTACGTTTGTACACTGAAGTAAAATCATTCACATAGTATACACATTTATGTATCCACAGAAGTGTACACCTTAAATTGTGGTTTGGCAATGACATAGTAAACTCTTTGTACCTCTTATCCTCCTCCCCCATATGTTTTTAGAGTCCTTCACATGTAGAGTTGTGACCGCAACATACAGAGTGGAAACACTGCATGTTGAGTGGAGACCTCTGCATGTAGAGTGGAGGCATCCACATGCGGGCACGTTTACGTAAGTGTGGATGAAAGACCTCCATTCTTGGGGGTGGAGATCTTAGTCTACCACTACAAAAAGCCAATTACATAGAGGAAAAGGATCAGCTTTTTTTCTGATCATTCTTATCCACCATCTCACAATACCTTCCCAATCTACCCTGCTACTCCTTAGAAATTTCCTAATACCTAAAATGGCTGAGGGACAGGAAGAGAGGGCCCTCAGCATTACAGAGGATGAATCGAATATGATTTGCAAGGAGGTCCTTCAAAATTACCCTCAAGTTCTATGGAAGCCCTGTATGAGTACTGCAGCATGGGCCCAATGCTGTGTATGGCTGTGTTGCGCTTCCTGTGTTATGCTTCCTATTAGTACATACTTGTTTCACTAGAGTGTATGCCATAATGAAAGCACTAATTCTTTAGAGAGTGTGTGTCACAATTAGGACCTAGAAAACTAATATTCAGAATGGCAATGCTAAAAGTGTGTGTGAGATCACCATATTAGCTTCAGACATTATTTTCAGAGTTGAAAGTTGACATTAGTAGTTCTAACAATGTTGATTACAAAGGTTTCTGCTCTCCCAACTGCAGAAATGCATGCAATGATTAGAACTGCAAGGCCATCCTGCCTCACAGAGAACAGGCTTGGAAAGAAATAGAAATGCCAGCATTTTCCTGATTTCTATGTGCTTCTGCAACACTGGAATGGAAAGTGTTTTAGAGCAATGATATGAGAAAGTGCGCAGAAGTTCCCCCTGCCTTATTCATGGAGAATCATTGGAGATGTTGGAGTTTTTTCCAAATGTGCAATTTTGGGTGGCACATTTCTTCTGAATGCTAATGATCTTCATGATGAATCTAGTAGTAACCAACACATTATTAATGTTGAACTTGAACAAATTTTTATTATGTGTTTAGAGGTGTGTTTATTAATGTTGTTTACTTGTGCCACATTTTTACAGAGACATAATTTTAATTATCTGGATGCCTATTTAGTGTTCTGTTAATCTTGCTTCAGCTAATTACCCTTCCCAATCAATGTCTTCCTGTGCGTCTTCTCTCATCACAATGTTCGCAGAGCACAAGACCATGTGATGCAATTAGGTATTTTCCGTAGAGAGCATGTATTGTGAATGAACTTTCTTTGTGTACTGAATGGATCAGAAGTGAAAGACACTTCCACTGGAAGTTCAGATGTAGTCTGGTAGCATACACTAGTGTATGGGTCTTTATTTGAAAAATGTTTCTTATTGTGTGGTACATCTCCGGTCTGTATTGTTGCTGTGAAAGCTGATGGAGTTTTCCTTTCCATAGAAATGGATTAGTGTTATATTTTTGTGATGACGGTCTTTATTCTGAATTGCTCAATATGCGTTATCACTAGTCATGCCATGCTGAATTTGTAGTCTTTGCTTATTAGCTATTCTTAAAATGTGTATACCAACCCCTAGTTTTTGTGATCCACAAATGTTTTGTTTTCCACACAGGAGTCTGTCCATTTAGAGAGAACATTTCCCTGATCTTTTAGAGATGCTGTTGATGTTCCTTGTGAATCTGACAGTTAGATTTTAAAGATGTATTATTTTCCTCCTCAGACCTATCATCCTCAGGGTGGTCTTCCCCCAAAATGTGTGCCTGCTTATCTCCTCTTTTTGCTGATTCGTTTTGTTGGTCTTAGGACTCTGACACTATACCACTGCTTACCAGTGCTAAAGTGCATGTGCTTCTCCCCTAAACATGATAATATTGGTGTATACGTAATTGACCTATTTAATGTACTTGTAAGTACCTTGTAAGGTGGTATACCATATACACAGGACCTGTAAATTAAATGCTACTAGTGGACCTTCAGCACTGATTGTGCCACCCACATAAGTAGCTCTTAAACATGACTCAGGCCTGCCGCTGCAGAGTCTGGGTGTGCAGTTTTACTGCCACTGTGACTTGGCTTTTAAAACCCTTTGCCAAATCCTAAACTCCCCTTTTATTACACACAAGTCACAGCATGGCCTGGTAGTGAAAAACACCCAAATTCATTTTGCACTACCTACTCCTCTCATAGGCTATTTGTGGGAACTCATTCCGGATTATAAAGGAGTAGCTGTGTCATGGTTTATATCTTTGGAATGGTATTGATAAATCCTCATTACTGGTAAAGTTGGATTTAACATTACTGTTTTAGAAATGCCACCTTTAGAAAGTGCACATTTTTCCGTTCTTACACCTCTGTGTGCCTTCATACTGTCTTCTATATATGTCTATGTTGCGTGACAGCTACACTTGGTGCAGTCCCTCTAGACAGCCACAAACACAGGAGGGTTAGATGTATCCGAGTACTCATCTGTATTCTGATGGCTCTTCCGAGGAAGGAAGGAAGGAAGGGGAGCTGACAGGAACACCTGAATAGGCAGTAGCCTGTCCCCACCAAAGGGCTGATTACCCCTACATCTGGTCTGGAGCGAGGACTCAGAAGGAAGGGCTTCTGTGCACTTAAAAGACCCAATTTGAAGTCACTTCCACTTCAGAATCATAACTGGATATAAGTACTGGGGCTCTGACACCACCAAAATAGACAGTTCTGGACCTGTAACTGAACTCGGTCAGAAAAACTGCAGTGATGCATTAAGGACTGGCACTCTGCAGGACTGCTGATCTGAAATACCTGCTTTTTTGTTGTGCTGCCCTGCCACTTGCTGCTCTCTGACCCTGGTGAATGAGAGCTGGACTCTGCCTTGCAGCTTAAGTGACCTCCAAGGGCGTGTTGGCTTGCCTCCTGTTGCTTGATGCTCAGGGCTATCAAAGTTTCATCACCTGCCCCTGTGCCTGGTTTGCTGGAAGTGAGCCTGGCGCATCAACCCTGTTGCGGGAGTAGATTGGTGTATTGCTCTCGGACCAATGCATCGCCTTGAGAACCAGACGCATTGGAACCATGCATCACCCCCACACCAGTGGCGAGAGATCAACACATCCACTTGACTTTGTGTAGAAACCCGGTGTATCCCACTTCAGAACCAATGCATCTCTGCGCTTCGTCTTTGGAACCTGCGCATCACCACCACAGCATGGAGAAAATTTAACCCATCACCTTGACAGCAGGCCGACATCAACGCATCGCTCATCTGCATCCCGCATCTTGCTGTTGCGACCAGGATCAAGGTACTCTGTTCATATCAATTTGTACTTGTTTGATTTTTTGTTGTTGATTTATGCACAGAATTTTTTCTATTTTTCTAAACCAGTGTTAAGTCTTTAAGATGTGTTTTAATTGTGTTACTGTGTGTGTTGTGTTGCACACAGACTTTACTCAGGGTGAGCACAGGTTATCTTTTAGTGTGTATCTGACTTACCCTGACTAGGATTGTGGTTCCTATTTGGTCAGGGTGCATACCTCTTGCATTTAGATTTTAGTGATGTATTCTCTTCCTCCAAAGACTCTGTCCAGTTTATCTCAAAGAATTAGATGACTTACCTTTCCATTATAGATGCTGACTTTATTAATTATATTGCTTGTTGGGACTTAGAATAAACCTGATTTCTGACTATGTAATCTGTGTTTGAGCCTTTGAGGCATATTTTTAGCATTTCTCTGTAATGCCTATTTTGAGATTGTTTTGTAAGAAAGTCCCTTTAACTTTCCCCATGATCTTGAACTTAGTTATTGAGTTGTCCCAGTCACTACTTTATTATTCTGCTAAGCTAATTTGTGGGGACTGATGTCGAGGAGGGTGGTGACTTTTATCGCAAAATCAAGGGAGCCAGAGCAGAACCGCCTTAGGTAAATTTTGGGGTGATCTACATTTTGGGGTACATTAGAATATTGAGGCTTTACTACCAAAAAGGACATGGTTTATAGAGTAGGGAGGATTTGGGTGGAGTGACATGAGTTTAATACGGTGAAACCTTTGCCCATATAGTATTAAGATCTGCACAATCTGGTCCTCCTTCTTGTATTATTCCAGTGTCCTTCCATATATGTAGATGTGAGGTAGGGACAAGACTGATCAAATGGAGGGAGTACAATTTTCACACTACTTCAATTTGGACTAAGCTGAAGTAATTTTCAAGGTTGGAGCGATGAATATCCACTTCCACCTCTGTGTGCGGACTCGAGCAATAGTAGTTACACCTTTGCTCATGTGCTGTGCACAGGCGGAAGTGAGTTTGGGATTAGAGCAAGAGAAGAGATCCACTGGTTTTGGTTTCTTTACCGCTTCAGTAGCTGGCTTCTTCTTTCTATTCTTAATGTTTTCCATTCTCATGTTCTGTTACCCTTTTTTTTTAGGGCATATAATTGGAAAACAATTTTTTTTTGACGTACATTCAAAAAATTAACCTTTTATGTGCATCTAGTTGACCTGACTTTTAGTGTATATGAAATGTTCTCTTTTCAATCTGGCTATGTTCTTTTCCAAATTTACCACATTTCTAAACTCAGTGATGCCTATGGGTTAAATTGTACTCTTCAAGTTGAACAAAAGCAGTATCTAAGTAGAACTCTAGTTGAACACTTTTGAATATTGTAACATTGTGGTATAGTCTACCACCTTATTGCTCAAGAGGTCTAAATAATGTTAATTGGTCTTTTTCTTATCTGTTCTTGCTCAAATTCTGTTCTTTCTTTGCAAAATGAAGGCTTGGTGAATACGAAACCTATGATCAAACAAGAGAGCTACTGCCATTGTGAGAAGTCACGGCCTGATGAACTGCTGCAGTTTCTTGTCTTCTCAGAGTGTGCTGGAACTGATACGTTTTCCTCTGTGGGTACCATGATTACCTAGGAAGACTTACGTGGGGTATGTTTACCTTACTGTGCAAAATGGCCTCTGAGATCCTGTAGTCCTGTGCGCTAATCTGTTTGTTGGGATTTATTGAGATTTCTTTTGGTAAACAAGCATTGGTATGGTTGCACCTTAAAGACCCCTCAAGCATGTTGACAAGCTTTAGCACAGCTGTACTCAAAGGATCCATTTTCCAATAAGACATTGGCACACATATTGTCATGTCTCCAGAATGAATGATGTCCATTGGAAACTACTTTGTGTCAGGGTCGGATTGGAATCACAATTTGGCCCAGGCACGGACGAAAAAAGTGGCCCACATTTGTGGGGCGTGGCCCACATTCGTGGGGCGTGGCCCGCATTCGCGGGGCCTGGCCCACATTGGCGGGGCGTGGCCCACATTCAAGACACGTGGCCCACATTCAAGGGGCGTGCCCTACATTCAAGGGGCGTGCCCTTCCATGATATATCATTTGGTTACTCTTTGAGGTCTAATTTGTAGAGAAATATTTAGTAAATTAAGCATTTTAAAGCTTAAAGAGCCAGTAACATTGGTAAAGACTGGGAGCACTGTAGTTCTGAAAACCGAATACTTACTTGCAGTCTTAACACCCTGAACAATGTCGTTAGATACTCTTTCCCAACCAGCTATACCTTGACTCTAATCACATAAATCGGAAATCCACAACATTAGAAAACCAGACCTGAGTTCTATTCATGAGCACAAATTAAAGTACTCAAGATCCGATTTTCTATTTAAGGGCCTGGGTGATGAAGTGATCTGCCCAGAATCACAGGGTGTTGAGCAGACGCTGGGACTCAAACATGATTCCCCATCTCTGCAACTCTGGCATCAGGCCATATAAATAAATAAATAAATCAGGCCATATATGCCTATGCACACACAAGGAATGTAAGTGGGAGGATACTGTTCTTGTGAAGGACACAGGGCCAAGGTGACAATGGCCTAAAAGCTGAGCAACTAATAAAACAGCAAGGCCCCTTTCTATTGCAAAATTATTCTAGCCCTCCAGCGCAGCAGCACCTGAAAAGCAGCGAGGACCCTGCAATTGCTAACCTACTCAGCCTTCCAGCGCAGGAGCACCTGAACAGCAGCGAGGACCCTGCTATTAGTAAATTACTCAGCCCTCCCCAGCCCTCCAGGGCCTCAGGGCAATGTCCTAGCAGTGTAACACAAAAAAAGCTGCTATCAACAGGGTCATGCTACGACAAGACAGCCCACAGATGGTGGTCACAAATGCTTAACTTCTCGTCCTGTGCTGCACAATCTCATTTAAGGCCTGTAGGAAAGTGGTTAATCATGCAGTAAGGCTAGTAAAGCAGTAAAGCTGCTGGGTCATCCATGGTAGCCAGGGGGCGGCTGAGGTGAAGATGCGCTCGTTCCAAACATCACCTGGCCCCCACTGCGAGACCCATTCTTTCTCTCTTCCTCACCCACCATGCCCTGCATGTGAAGGCCTGTGGGCGAGGTGTTAAAACAAACACTGTGTCTGGGCTGCGAGGGCCCCAGGGGGGCCGATGTGAAAATGGGTCAAAGGACTGAGCAACACCTGGGCCTCAGGGAGGCTGATTCTGGCCACACAAATCACCCCTCCCCAGCCCACCCTCTGCGTGATTGCTGTGCATGGCAGGGGGTGAAGGAGGCCACAGCTGATAATCGCTACGGCCGACCAGTGAAGATACATTCCTTTCTGTCTTTGTCCCAGTGCCCTCTGTGGACCGTTTTTTTTCCTCCCCTTTCCCAGTCCACAGAGAGCACTGGGAAAGGGGAGAAAAAAACGGCCCACAGAGGACACTGGGACACCGGCCCTTCGGCCCATGCACAACTGCCCGCAGTGCCAATCCGCCCCTGCTTTGTGTCATCGGAAGCAACTACCATGCCTGCAGTCTCCATGCCATCAGAATTTGGGTCTACTCATTGGACTTTCCTAACACTACTTTGCTAACCATATAATTGAACCCTACATGAAAACTATTGGTACTCTTGGTGCCTCTCCTTGTGCTTCCATGAAGTCCAAGGCCATTGATGAGGGTCATAACAAGGAATGTGTCATGTAATATGTTTAAGGTATTTCTTATAGTCAACTTGTCTTATACTATGACTGCCGGGAGTACCATTGTGATGCATGAGATTAGGTATGAATAGTGCATGATAATTAAATAACCTTTAGGTTAAAATGCCAGTAATTGTGTGCACCTCCTGTATCTAGGAGCCATGGTGGGGTTCTATATCTATATACAATACTGGCCCTATAGATGTGAGCTACTCTGACAGGGTTGTCTGAGTCCTGAGCCCTTAGACTCCTTCTCTGAATGAGCATAACTCATTGTAGTAAGGAGTGAGAGACACCTGCCTGTTTTCATTTTCTCCAAAAAGTGTACCCTACGTATTTTTCTTCTTGGGACTTAAGAGATCTACCTGCCTGTGCCCCTGTCCTGAGAGGTGGGGCTCACTACACTAGATTCATCTAGACACTGGTAGGACCTGCAGTGCAGTGGGTGTCCAAATCACAAACAAAAGGATTGCTGCAAATGCTGGGATGGCTATTGCTTTTGGATTGTATCAAATCCCAAGATGTGCTCGGCTTGCCCCCCACCCACCTTTGCGGCCATCCCAAATGACACCACTGCACCGGAGGCTGACCCTCTATGCTTAAATGTAAGCTTTCGGTCAACAGAGAGGTAGTAAGTATACTATGTGAATGATAATATAAGTATGTGATTTGACAATGTTGTCCCATAAAGTTCCATTCTAATGTTTTTTCTAATGATCATATCTGTAACATATGTTGTCTTTTTAAATTAATGGAGTGAATTAGTGTATCCCAAAGCTGGATTTTCTTTTTGAAAATAAAAATAACAATCCCCCCACCCCATTGGAGTTAATCCAATGGCGAGGGGGGGCTTTAGCACTTTTCAGTGATTATTTCCTCTGGTGACAGGTTTTGAAAAGCAACTTTATGTCTGTGCATCTAAATTAGATTGGTGGACATACAGCCTAACCTCTAACAGCCTCTAATTCATCTGGCCGCCTGAGGGATTTAACCACGGTAGAGTCCACTGTCGTCACACCCGCTTTTGAATCTAGTCGACAGACCGTAATGTTATTGGGTAAGGAAACACTATTGAGTCAGTGGTCCCTCTCCACCAACATTTAAATCAGTCCCTCTATATGCAAAATGGTATTGCACTTGTTCCAGCCATGGATGCTTACTTTCTGTATGGACTCCTTTAGATGAGCTGCTGAACCAGTGTGTTGATATTGGTAAGGTTGTCTCTGTTCTAGAGCAGAGGATAAGATTACTGCTAAATATGAGATAAAGAGTTGTGAATCAAAGAATAACTTTGGTATTCGATAGTAGATGAAATTGATAAAAGATGCCAATGTAGAGAGATGTCCATGAAAGATATGCAATAAACCATAATGCATTTAAAATTTAAATCAATTTGAGACACCATACAAAAGTTTATAAGGAAGGAAAAATGATAATCTACAATAGTAGATATCATATATTCACAGACTTTCCTGATCAATTGAAGTTTTAAGGTTGAATTGCTGCTGCAGGGATGTTCCCTGATGTCATTCTGTGGTGTTGGTTACAACATGGACACCATGGGCTGTTGTCTCACTGAAGCTAATAAGAGAGGCATATTGTGAGAAGTTGGCCTGGTAAATGCTGTCCACTAACTAAAGTGGGCACCTTGCACAAGTCCAAACAACCCTTATGATGATTTAAGAGGTCAAAGATAACCTTAGAAAGCGTTCCAAGTGGTAGCTATGGAGAGCAGCCTCCAGGCTTAGTCTTGAAGAAATTTTAACACCTTGGGTGCTATGGGTTTTCCCCCCCTGTGCCGAAGATCCTTGATACCCATTGTTCATGACAAAGCCGCTCGTCATAAGCACAGCGCAGGTAACGCCCATGACGAGCTGACTTTGTCATCAGCACTGAAGGGGTTAAGCAGCTTGGTTTACCAGAATGCAATCATATTGTATTAATTAAATGGAAAGAGAACCACACAGTAGTTGTAAAAATATGTATTTAATAATATAACACTTTCTAGTATGACACAATATCTTCTACACAAAGATAATCACAAAGCACACAATACTGTAGCACAGAAATGATAGTAAGTACCAATAATACACAGTGTGCCCAGAGGGGGACCAAACCATATACTAAAATAGTGGTATTAGAACCAAGACTCGAGTCAAGACAAGGTCTAAAGTAGGTTGAATCGCTGGGACCCCAAGAAACCACCCAAGGTGAGTAAGTAGGGACCCCACGGAGGACGGATGCAGTGTGGGAACATGACTGCATGCTCTGTACAATTCTATGGGGAATTCGCGGTTGAAGTTTTAAAGTTTAAGGACACTTTTCAGTGGACGTCGAAGAAACCCAGTGGAAGTTAGGAGGTTGGAGAGCCACCCCACCCCATCCATGGATACTGTAGTACCAGAGTTACCTATCTCAGGGGAGCCGGGTGCATAGGTCTGAAGTGCGATTGGAATTCACACAGAACCAGCAACAAGCCTAATTTCAAGTCGCCTGCGGGCTTTTAACACATCTATATTAAGGCGACCACCTCGAATCTGGGGAACTGGAGGGCATATTAGCAAGGCTGGCATTATGAAATTATTGCTGCTTTTGCAGCCGTTTCTGCCGAGAAGCGGCGATAATTTCATCGCCCTATTAGCAAGCTGTCGCTAACAGCAGTTAGCGACAGTTTGTAGGCGATAGCGAGCGGTTTGGGGCCCGCTTTGCATGTCAGCGATATTTATCGCTAATGACATGCAAAGTGGGCGTACCCAACCTGTTAGCGACTGAAAGCAGTCGCTAACATCGCTATCGCCTATTATCAACGCAGGCGTAGTGATTAAAAAATTCGCGCTAAGCGCGAATATCGCTTAAAACTAAAGCCTGCTCAGACCACTTCTTAACCTGTATACCCAATGGGAGGTGGATATTCAGGTTAAGACCCTATTGGCTTTAATGCCTGAATATCCCTGGATTTCTAGCGATATTCCCGCATTAATCTGCTATCGCCGGATATTTATCGCATTTGAGATAAACGTTGCTAATAGCAGGTTATCTCTGCGATAAAATCCGGCGACGCACGGCGATAGGAAAAATTTTGCTAACCTTATTTAGCGATAAATATCGCTAGTTGTTGATAATATGCCCCTGGGTTCGAGTCTGGGCAATGAAGCAGAACATCCTGTGATTCTGGGCAAATCACTTTGGGGGAGATTTACAAGCCCCTTGCGCCACTTTTGCGTCACTTTTAACATGGGAAAAGTGACGCAAAAGTGGTGTAAGGGGCGTGTAAATTTGCCCCTTAATCTCCCCCACCTAAAAAAAATGAATGTGTGTCCTCATGTAACGTAACTGGTGCTAGGTAAAGCGCTCTGATACCCGATTCGGGTTAAGTTCGCGCTATATAAAACTCTACAAAGCAAATCTTTCCTTACGAGCGCTCTGTGGTTAATGGTACAGGTGTTTGGTGGGTTGGGCAGTCTGTTTCCTTATACTGGCGATACAACGTGGACGACCTTGTATTGTTGTCATGCATTTTGGGTTTTATTATATAGTGCTTCCTACCCCGCTCTGGGGCGTTGAAGCGGATTGTAAATTCTATTCTTTGTATCACGAATTTCAAGAAACATCAGGGGTCTCCATATTCCCTTTCCGCTTCCAAAATGGCGCTCTGCCTCCCTACACATTTCTACCAATTAAAAAAAATTACCACTTGGGCAGGTGACTCTGACCGCGCCGGTGAGATCATATACACTGACAGCAATAAAAACCTGCATAGGAAATGTAAGGCCCCGGAGAATGTTTTTGAGTTGTGAGACTGCTGACGTCGCGCGGGGGTGAGCTGTGGAGCACTCGCGAGCTGCAGAGAGCCAGGCAGGGTCAGTTCTGTGTGCAGGCTGCAGACAGTAAGGCCGTCATGTGCCTAGCATGGGTCCGCTTTAGCTCCTCCCAGGCTCACACTGGCGATCCCGGCCTTGTTTATCGCATTTTCCATGAAAACAACACATGATGTGGACAGGCTGGTTGGAACTGGAAGAAGCGCTCTTCCACGCCTGGTGTGTCCAAATGCCCGGAGGCTTTCAACTATAAAGGATGACTTTGGTTCCTAGATATGCAAAAAAGGGTAAGAAATTGAGATGTGAAGCTTATCATGGGAGCCACTCAATTTTCTTGCTTTCACGTATGTGATAATCCCTGTTTTCAAAGCTCTGACTGTTCACCTGTTGCCTAAAATTCGAAAGGAGTTTAGCATACTTAATGTGAAGAAACATATTTTATGCTGTTTTTTCTTTGGAAAAAGAAGGCCCCAACATTGATTTCTGACGACAGGGGCTGCATTTCTTTGATTATGCACAAAACAACGCGTTTTTAAACATGTAGGTGAACTATGAGGTAAGACAGTTGTCGTGCAAACCCTGAACGTGCCCCAGGTTATTTATTTTAGGGCAACATTAAGTCTATTAAATCAAACACAATAGGTTTTTGACGAACTAGTATTCTGAAATCATATTTGAAAGTGCTGTCAGATGTGATAATGAAGAAAAAGGGGCTTTGGTGAAATAAAATATCTGCTTAAATCACACAATATAACCGGGGAATACACAATTTATCTGGGTTTTCTGGTTTCACTTTGTACAAATCAGTGACTAAATAGGCATCTAATTATCTTTCCTTTTTCATGTTAGTACTCAGTTTTTGATCTCTTTGTGCATTTTTCTGCAGTTTTTTAATATAGTGGGAACTCAACCTTAAGGTATTGGTGCGCTTTACATGAGAATCCGTACATTATATATGGTCACATTAATTTTTTATAGACGCAGGATATTTGCAAACGATCACTTGATGTTGACCCGATGTCTGAACCTGGTTCCTCAGTTCCAAAGTCTGCTGTTTTGGCTGTAATGCCACATTCTGGGTAGATGGAAGGCAGCAAGCAGAAGCCACACAAAGCTTGGCTCGTTGTGGGCTTGAGGTTCCAACAGGCCCTCGCGCTGAGCCAGAGCCAGGCTTTAGGCTTGAGCCTGTTCAAGTTTTCAGTGACCCACCCACCTCTAGTCTAACAGGCACATAAACGCTCTTATGTATACAAACAAGAAAGCAGAGCAGATTATTCCGTTTTACCACACCCCCACCCAAAGAACCTGGTACACCTAACACAAAAACTGGCTAACTAAATATGTGTGGTAATACAGGCTGCCAATGATCTTTCACAAATAGGTTTGTGCAAACTGTGTATATATACGAATTCTCCAAACTAAAATGGCGGTGAAATTAGAAATGTGTCTCTACAAATACTCTTCTGTGAGTATTGGAAATTTGCACAAGGAAGGACCTGACTGTGCATGGGTTATATCAGTGGCCGCCCATCCATGCTTGACATAGCTGTTTTTTTGTTTTTTGCTTTTTTATATAGCGCAAACTTAGGCCAAGAACAGTAGCGCTTTACGCGAGCACCACATTACATTACACATTTTTTTCCTTTCTCTTTTTTTAAGGTCCGTGGAGATTAAGTGGATTGCTCAGAATAACAAATTGCATAGACTAACTCAAAATATCCCCATGTTATTACATGATTTGCTGACAACAAAACTCAGAAGTCCAGGGCAGTAATTGCCTCTTTGTATTCCCGAGCTTTGCCATTAGAAAAACCTGCAGTAACTTTGAGAAATTTTGAGTCAATGTATGCACTTGATGCCCCCCAAAAAGCACAGATCCCATCTGTGCAGGCATAGCGTAGAAAATGGGATCATAATACGGCCCCTCCTCTTAATGATCTGCTTAAGTTATTGGTAGGCGGTGGTTTAGGGCCATTAGTCATGATGGACCCATCAGCGTCCTTTAATAACATCGACCATCATATTCTCCTAGAAAGACTTCAGACCATTTTCCTCCATTTAGCCAAACCTGATGCATTTGGCCCCACTACTCTCAAGGTGGTGAGAACATTTCGAATGCTTAGTTATGTAGACCTTTCTTTAAAAGCCCAATTTTCCATGACAGCTAGTACTTGTTTCTGGCAGCTTAAATGACTAAAGCATGTACATCTGTACACCGACCCAGAACACCACAGTTATGACTCATATTCAGAGTCATTTAGACTATGAAAATGCCATTTACCTTGACTTACCAGACACAGTGCTCTAATGGCCCCAGCTGGTCAAACCTTCTGCTGCTCTCCTCCTAACTTGATCAAGGCAATGGGGCCAGATCTATCCCACACTTGGGTCACCATTGGCTACAGATCAGGAAGAGAATTATGTATATAGTTTTGGTCATTGTCCTTCACATAGTACATTATTCATCCTTTCCTAAATGTCACCATTACACACCCACTCGACCACTACGGTATAGCAACAAAGGGGCTAATTTAGATCTTGGCGGACATGTTACTCCTTCACAACGCTAACGAATATCCCGTCCGTCGAAATATAAATTCCATTATACCCTATGGGATTTATATTTTGGCGGATGGGATATCCGTCACCGTTGTGACGGAGTAACCTATACGCCAATGTCTAAATCAGGCCCAAAGTCTTATTTTAGATCCCCAAGACAGTGACATTTGAAGACAGAACATTCTCTGTTGCTGCAGCTCGATAGTGGAATTCTCTTCCCTTCTGTTTACCATCCCTCCCTGCTCTGGTGGTCATTAGGAAGAAACTCAAATCCTATAATTTTTAACCTCAACTGCTTTCATTTTACTCCTGCTCTTTCTGCAGGTTTTCCTCTGGATATAAACAACGTCTTTTAAATTCAAATGGTGTCAATAAACCTTGGTGCATAGAACTCAAAGGAACAGCAATTAATCCTAGATTTTCTAGAAAGTCTAGCTGTTTCTTGCCTCAAACTGCACATGAAGGAGTCAATGGCAATTCAATAGAACCAGGAGATGGACATAATCTATCTAATCAGAACTACTGATCAGATATCAATTACATCCAAATTGTGATAAAGCAAAAGCATGTCATATTAGACTGATTCATGAAAGGAGTCTTACTGTGAGGATCCTTAAATTGAGACCCGCTACTCAAAGTGAATGGGCCTGGTGGAATGCAGTTGAGAGGCTGTCAGAGCTCCCCGTTTGGTTTGGCTAACAGCTTGTGGACAGAACCCACATGATCAGCGACATCATGAACAATTCAGATTACAATGTATTTGATATTCAGAGTTCAGCTGGTGGCATTTATCCTACTGACAGTAACTCTATTGGTGTCACCATCTGCTATGCCGTGGTGTAGAAAGATCTGCCATTATATTGTTGCCAGCCAATTTCCTGACCTATACAGGCTCATCTGTCACCATTTCTGGTGAGTATCTGAGTGGGTCTGCAAGTGGGTGCATACGTCTCTGAGTGGGTGCGTGAGTGTGCGAGTGGGTCTGTGAGTGAGGGCATGAGTGGGGCTGTGAGTGGGTGTGTGAGTGTCTGAGTGGATCTGTGAGTAGGTGTATCAGTGTCTGAGTGGGTCTATGAGTGAGTCTGTGAGTGTCAGAGTGGATCTGTGAGTGTCTCAGTGAGTGTGAGTGGGTGCCTTCGTTTTTGAGTGGGGCTGTGAGTGGGTGCGTGAGAGTCTCAGTGGGTGCATGAGTGCCTGAGTGGGTTTGTGAGTGAGCATATCTGAGTGGGTCTGTGAGTGGGTGAGTCTTAGAATAGGTCTGTGAGTGGGTGCATGAGTCTGTGAGTGGGTGCATGAGTGTCTGAGTGAGACTGAGATTAGGTGCCTGAGTGGGTTTATGAGTGGGTATTTTAGTATATGAGTGGCTCTGTGAATGGGTATATGAGTGTCTGAGTGGGTGTGTGAGTGGTTGCATGAGTCTCTGAGTGGGACTGCTAATGTGTGCTTGAGTGAGTTTGTAAGTGGGTCTGTGAGTGGGTGCACGAGTATCTGAGTGAGTCTGAGTTTGTGCATGAGTCTCTGAGTGGGTCTGTGAATAGATGAATGAGTGTTTAAGTGGGTCTGTGAGTGTGTGTGTCTGAGTGGGTTTGTGAGTGGGTGTGTGAGTGTCAGTGCATCTGTGAGTGAGCGCATGAGTGGGTTTGTGAGTGGGTGTTATGAGTGACTGAGTGGTTATACAAGTGGGTGCATGAGCCTCTGAGTGGGTCTGCAAGTGGGAGTATGAGTCTGAGTGGGTCTGTGAGTGGGTGCGTGAGTGGGTCTGTGAGAGTGTGCAAGCGTGTATCAGTAGATCTGTGAATGGGTTGATGCGTGAGTGTCTGAGTGTGTTTGTGAGTGAGTACACAAGTGTCTGAATGGGTCAGTGAGTTGATGAGTGAGTGTCTGAGTGGGTCTGGGAGTGGACGCCTGAGTGAGTGTCTGTGTGTATATTTTCTTAATGATTTTTGTAGAATTTGTGAATCCACGTCAAAATTACATGGGGGGCCGTGCTGAGTGTCACACCAGGTTTGCGAATCCTCACCCGAGCAAAACAATATTTCTGGCTATTTCCTTCTCCATCAGGGGTCCCTCCCAGACCCCTATATTGCCTGCAGGGAGTCACGGTCCATCTACCCTGCCCCCTTCTACTATATTTCATTTTTCTTTTTTGGTCCGGTGACCATTCCCAAATGTCTAAAATGGCATTCCAGTTGGCACATGGATTCGGAAAGATCTGTGAAGGATTTGAAAAGGGCCTACACCCAAAGACTACTGAACAGATTTACACCAAGTCACAAAAAGTTTGCTTTCCAGACCAAGATCTACCTTTCTACCAAATTTGATGTAATCCCATTCAGTGGTTCCGGCTGTAGTTTGTCTAAATTCTCCATGAGAATTAACATGGGAAGCACACTTTTTTTACCCCACTTTTTTCTCGGCCCGTGTTGGACAAATCACCCAAAACTTTCCATACACAACTAGAATCCGGAGGTCACTTTTTAATGAAAAATTTCATGAAGGTTCGTCAAACAGCACCAGAGTTATGAGCAAGTCAAAAAACTAATTTCCTTTGCAAACTAGGTCCTAACTATAACTACCTAATGGCGACTGCCAATAGGTTATATATATATATATTTCAGGCCTGATATAGTTAGGAATTAGCATTTAAAAGACCTTAGAATTTCACTGAAAAAACTGTAGGTTTTGGGGTGTTATAGTTAGCTGGACATTTCACTGGTACAAAACCATTGAAATTCCTCCGATATAGTTAGCTGTACTAACTATATCTTGCGCGCCCGCAATCCACTACCGATGATGTCACATATTACATCATTCATGACATGGTCAGTGACATCACTGATGACATATCAAATGACATCACTGATGATATCACTGATGACATCATCCAGTGAATGTGGTTTGCTTCGTTATTTAAATATGTATTATATATATAGCAATTTGCATTGAAGAATGAGTGGATATATAAATATAAATATCTGGATGGAGGATTTAGTAGCAGTGTGATTGACTGTTTACTTGACTAATTTAAAGTGTCTCTCTAAATATATTGGATAGTGACTAAACTGTGTGAACATCTGTATCACTTTGTCAGTTGTTGTAAAATCTTCTTCTCCAGTTGGTTACTAGCTATTTGAAGGTCTATATTAGTTATTGATTAGTTAACTGAGTATTTGTATGGGAGAGTGAATGTGTATGTGGTTCGGTGGGAGGTGTGTGACTGGCCAAAGATGTATGAATAGTTGATTTAGTAGGTATATGACGTTAAGACTACATGTTATAACAGTTGTTTAGGTGAGTGAATATCTTTATGGGTGTGGTGATGAGCAAATATCTCTCTTAATGCTACATTTCCAACAATGTAGAAAAATAAAAGGCAATGTATGTGTCAGTTGTTGTTTATAAATAAGTATACATAAGACTCAGTGATTGTATGCGTGACTGTATGGATAACTGTATACTTGTAATAGTGATTTTATAACACACTAAGTATAATTTACTATCTAAATGAATAGATAAAGTGGTGTTTGTATAAGTATATAGCTAAGTAAATGTAAGTATGATCCATTGTTTGCATAAGTGAATAGGATGTCTTTATAAGTGAATAGGATGTGTGCTGGTGTGTAATGTTGACATAGGTGTATAAGTATATTTTGATAGTGTGCTATTGATCATTGACAGCATGTAAGAGTGAATCTGTAGCTGAGTGATTAGATGTGTGTATAGATCTAAGAATCACTGAGTGGGTTTTTAGAAACTTGTATTGGTGTGTCAATGGATTCAAATATGGTACTCTGTATTTTACAGTGAGTGATTAAAGGTTATACTAGTGTATGATGAGGTGTATCGTCACGTGGATGATGTCATCAGTGATGTGATCAGTGATGTCATTTGAGATGTCATCAGTGATGTCACTGACCATGTCATGAATGATGTAATATGTGACATCATCAGCAGTACAACTAACTATATCGGAGAAATTTCAATGGTTTTGTACGAGTGAAATGTCCAGCTAACTATAACACCCCTAAAACCTACAGTTTTTCAGTGAATTTCTAAGGTTTTTTAAATGCTAATTCCTAACTGAAACCTATGTTTTTTCAGTGAATTTCAAAGGTTTTTTAAATGCTAATTCTAACTATATCAGGCCTGAAACCTATGGTTTTTCAGTGAATTTTAAAGGTTTTTTAAATGCGAATTTATATCTATATCAGGCCTGAAAACTTTGTTTTTTTCAGTGAATTTCATAGGTTTTGTAAGTGACAATTTTTAAATGTACTAATTGTTATATATTTATTTTGATACTGATTTACCATATTTTTTAAACTATTTATTTTTAGATATTTTATTTTTTAAATTACATTGTAATTACATTATACATTACATTACAAAATATACTTTCTCAGAATGAATTACTTTAGTTTAAATACTTTGCAAATAGGCAATAGACTTTTAAGTACAGTAGTTACAGTTGTTGCAATGGGCAACACAATTTCAAACACAAAGCAACAATGGCCTCAATGTGTTTCTCTAGTTAAATGCAATTAGTTACTTTATGGATTACTTTTCTAACCACAGGATTGGATCCTAGATTCAGTCCTTGGACATCTCCTGTAATTGGTTGAGTAAAAGTGTTTTAGTTACAGTAGTGATTTTTAAGGAAAATTATTGTATTTCAAATGTTGACACTTAGAATTTTTTCACATAGAATCACCAATGTGATCCTATGGGAGAAAATTCATTTAGCAGGTAAGTAGTGTTATCATGACTTTTTCTTACTCAGTGGTGGATCCTGGTTCCAGCACTGGTGCATCTCCTGTATCAATTTGAAAGAATGTGTTTAAGTCATGCAGGCGATTTCTTAGGAATATTTTTAGTTTGTGATAATAGACACAAACTTTTCTGGTGAAAACCAGACAATGGATTCCTATGGAAGGAAATTCAAGTTACTGGTAAGTATGGTTAGAATTACTTTTGTTGATCAGTACTGGGCTCAAAGATGCAGCACTGAGGTCTCTCCTGGTAACAGGTCAATACATCAGAATTTGTAGTTCGGCTGATTTTAGAGGAATTTTTTAATGTTCCAAAACTCCACACTTAGAAGAATTTCCAAGTGAAACCAGTCAATGTTAGCCTATGGAAGGAAATTCAAGTTACTGTAAGAATGGTTAGAATTACTTTTCAGGATCAGTAGTGGGCTGAAAGATGCAGCACTGAGGTCTCTCCTGATAACAGGTGAGTAAATCGGAATTCGTAGTTCGGCTGATTTTTGAGGAATTTTTTAAAGTTCCAAAACTCTACACTTAGAAGAATTTCCAAGTAAAACCAGTCAATGTTAGCCTATGGAAGGAAATTCAAGTTACTGTAAGAGTAGTTAGAATTACTTTTCAGGTTCAGTAGTGGGTTGAAAGATGCAGCACTGAGGTCTCTCCTGATAACAGGTGAGTAAATCGGAATTCGTAGTTCGGCTGATTTTAGAGGAATATTTGTACGTTAAAAAAATAGACACTTGGAAACTTTTCTGGTGGAAACCACACAATAGATTCCTATGGAAGGAAATACAAGTTACTGGTAAGTACGCTTAGATTTACTTTTCGGGGTCCGTACTGGGCTCAAAGATGCAGCACTGATGTCTCTCGTGGTAACAGGTGAGTAAATCGGAATTCGTAGTTCCGCTGATTTTAGAGGAATATTGTGCTCAAAAGTGAAGGAAGGGGGCGGGGCCTGAGGTGACATGTGTGCAAACACGCCCTGTGGCGCGTTTTAGATTGGAGAATTAATTCATCTTCAATCCTGAGGTCCCCTGTGAGCCAACTAGCCCACCAGGTACCTCCAGTATGCGCAAGGGAGCTGTGTTGCAGAGAGGTGTTCAGATGGCACACCCCTTTTTTACAACACTCTGCAACGCTTAATGGGTGCTTAATAGAGGTACCTGTTAGACTAGTTGGCCCCTAGGGGACCTCTGGATTGAAGAGGAATGAATTACCCAACTTAAAACGCGCCACAGGGCATGTTTGCACACATATCACCTCAAGCCCTGCCCCCTACCTTCACCACTGTGCAAACATGCCCCATAGTGCGTTCTTAGTTGGGGGAACTAATTCCCCTTGAATACTGGGGGTCCCTGGGGACAACTAGCCCACCAGGCACCTCCTGTATGCACCAGGGGGCTGCGTTGCAGAGAGGTGTAAAAAGGGGCATGGCCTCATTACACTTCTCTGCAACGCAGCCCCCTGGCACCAGGAACCTCCAGTATGCGCCAGGGGGCTGCGTTGCACAGAGGTGTAATGAGGCTCACCCCTTTTTACACATCTCTGCAAGGCACCCCCCTGGTGTGTTTACTGAGGGGAACTAGTTCCACTTGCATATTGGGGTCCCTGGGGGCACACTAGCCCACCAGGAACCTCCAGTATGCGCCAGGGAGCTGCATTGCAGAGAGGTGTAATGAGGTCACGACCCTTTTCGTGTTTTGCACGTTTGTTTCACTGCTTTCTTGTGCCTCGGTTTTACCGAGGCGCAAGATGGCTGCCAACACTTCCTTGTTTGAAGTGTTGACAGACAGTTGACATCCAATCAGCATGCAGCTCGTGCTCGGGAATGTACAGAGTACAGTACAGAGTACAGTACAGAGTATGGTACTTTGTCTCTAGATATCACTATGATTTTACTTTTGATTTTCTCAGGAACTACTGAACAGATTTACACTATTTAACAAAAAGCACACTCTGCGAACTGAACTCTACCTTTTTGCCAAATTTGGTGTAATTCTGGTTAGCCGTTCGGGTTGTAGCCCTGGCTGAAGGTCCAATGGAAAATTGCATGGGGAAAACACGTTTTGGGACCCCCCTTTTTTCTTGGCCCCCAATTGACAAATCACCCCCGAACTTTCAGGGAAGGAGCGGCGCGGAGCAGGCCATTTTCTTGGAGAATTTTGAGTGTATTTGTCCACCAGCGCCAAATTTATTCCAAATAGAATGTTGCGGATTTCCTATGGAAACTAGGTCCTAACTATATCTACCTACTGGTGACCGGCAGTAGGTAATATATATATATATATATATATATCATCCTTAAATAATTGATGTCATGAGTGATGTCATTTGAGATGTCATGAGTGATGTCTCTGGCATGTCATGAGTGATGTAATATGTGAGGTGATAAGCAGTGCATTTCGATGGCGTATATTATAGTTATCTCAGGTAACTTTAACTGGCGAATTTCACTGATTTTGTACTAGTGAAATGTGAGCCTAACTATAATGTCCCTGTAACCTTTGTGTTTTTATAGTGAATTTCTAAGGCTTTTTTATTCTAGTTCTACTTCCTATTGACCATAGGATTCGTTTTAAAAACTTATGTCTAATTCACAAAGCTCTTTTTGGGTCTGGTTCAGAGGGTATAAAGACCCTCTTACATCGCTATACTCCCTCTAGGAATCTCAGGTTGGCAGATAAGAACCTTCTTATAGTTCCAATGTTCAATAAGGTCAGATGGGTAGGTCGAGCTTTTTCTTCAGTTGCCCCCAAACTCTGGAACTCCCTTACTTATGATCTGACCTGCCTTTCTTCTCATTTACTGTTTCATAAGACCCTGATGACTTGGCTTTTCACTCAGTCTGCAGCCTAACTTTCTCTGTCCTCATCTCGCATAGTCTGCTTTAGCGCCTTGATGTCCTTGGGCTAAGTTCGCGCTTTATAAGACCCAATTTCTTTCATTCATTCATAGTTCCTAACCATAACAACCCTGTAACCTTTGGTTTTCTGAGTACATTTCTAAGGTTTTTAAAATTCTATTTCCTAACTATAACGTCTCTGTAACATTTGGTATTTTAAGTGAATTTAGTTGCTTTTTTAACTAGTAGTATTATTTGCAGAGGAAAGGGGCGGGCCTCCGAACACCTCTCAGAAATTCCACTGTGTGGGACTTACTGCAGGTAACAGGAAGGCTTGTGACCCCCAAAGCCACACTAGAGCCAAGGGGACTTCATCCCCAAAAAGCAGTGCACCAGGATGTGCCTTTGCAGAATGATGGAGAAAGGGGACATGGCCTCAAAAGCCCTCTCAGCAACCAGTCTGTGTGAAACTTACTGGAAGTAACAGGAGGGCTTGTTGGCCCCAAGAACCCTCAGTATTCAAGGGAACTTCACCCCCCAAACCAGCAGTGTGCCAGGAGGCACGTTTGCAGAGTGGTGAAGAAAAGGGGCATGGTCTCTGAGGGCCTCTCAGCAATCCTGTTGCATGGGACTTACTGAAGGTAATAGGAGGGGTAGTTGGCCCCCAAGGACCCTCTGCAGCCAAGGGGACTTCCTACCCCAACCAGTTGGCTACCAGGAGGCGAATTTTCAGAGTGGTGGTGAAATTGGGCGGGTTCTCCAGCAAATTACTGGGCTTTTTAAAGCATTTTAAAATAATGTATTTATTTGGGGAGTGGGGCCATGTGGATGCATTTCCATGCATTTCCTTTGGAAACTTGTTCCTAACACTATCTATCTATCTGTCTGTCTGTCTATCTATCTATCTATCTATCTATCTATCTATCTATCTATCTATCTATCTATCTATCTATCTATCTATCTATCTATCTATCTATCTATCTATCTATCTATCTATCTATCTATCTATCTATCTATCTATCTATCTATCTATCTATCTATCTATCTATCTATCTATCTATCTATCTATCTATCTATCTATCTATCTATCTATCTATAGATAACACTATGTATTTATATAGATAGAGAAGTATAAATATTCAAAAGTGCATCTCTCATTCTAATTGCTACTTCCATTTCGTACAAAGGCTGTGCATCATCCACATCTCCGCCAATTTCATTAATCTGACTTTCACAGGGAAGGTCCTATCCTGCCTGCTTCTCGCCCACGTATATGGATTTTTCCAGATACTGCAATTAATTCAAAGTTAACCTCACCAAAAGTTTGGACTGGGACGTAAAATTGCACAGAGGTATTTTGTGGGGATTTATTTCTCTATTTGACTCAATAGGGACACAACTTTGTAAATATTCTGTATGCTCTTAAAGAACATTACGGCGAAGTTCATGCTGGCATCAGTTCGCATGCATATAATCTGTGCTGGACTGCATGTGTGGTTATCGCTTGGTGTAACTGCACAACAGATACTCTTTCCAGTGCTTAATTTGAGCTAGTGGTTTCCGTTGCTTTGCACCAGCACTTAATTGTCAGCACCAGCTCTAGTGAAAGTCCACCACATGGTGGCGCCATCTGTTTATTTTTGAGGTGAGCACAACATTCGTATTTATTAAGTCAAATTGTATTGAAAAGGAATAATTCCAGCCTCTCAAGCCATTATGATAGCTTTGTGTGGCCTGAAATAGTCTGAATTGTCACACTTGCAGCAGTCTGATAGCTAGATGTTATGTTGGTACTGTCATTGGCAGCGCTAGCAGTTTCAATGCATGGGGCAGGCAGCAGTGGCCTTCTTAGAAGATCGCTGGCCCGTCATTTTTATTTACAGTTTATGCACTGCTCTTTACCGCCATTCTCTCAGTGACTAAATACATGACAGTGGTGTTGCTTCCACCCTTATGCAAGAATGCCATGATTAGGGTGTAGTAGGTTCCCTTTCTTCCCTGGGCCCCGGTGCTCCAGCACTTGCAGCACAATTTATACCCGTGCCCCTGTAAAAGATGTTTGTGCTAATTAGAGTTAGGTAGAGTAGTCAGATTGGGGGAGGGGGTGGAGGGTGTTGTGTTCCAGTCTCGAGCTCTGCTTGAGACATTCCTTGTGTTCTAATGGGTTGTCATGGGGATGTGAAGAATGCAAGGGCATTGAGATGGAGAGCTGCCTGCTAACAGTTGTGTCTATTACTCCTTGCTGACTTATGAGGGTTTAAGTCAAGAATAAACCTTTGAAGCCTATCACCTGTGTACGGTTATTCTTCACTACAATGCCAACGAGGGACTTAAACCCTACAAACCCACACTGGTGAATTCATGGCACCATAAGGAATATATATATATTTTTTCAAAATTGTTCCTTATGGAAATCTGTTGAATTTCCATTTTGGAGCAGACTTCCTACGGATGTGACCGAAACAAATTTTGAAGTTAATTCTGTTTTCTAACTGATGTTTGGAGTGTGCGAGCGATTTAACTTTGTGTGAAACTGTCATCAGCATTTCGGTCAAACCTATCTACTGCTCTGCGCTTTTTTGGGAACAGCAACCTATATATTTTACACCTTCGTATTGTGAAGCAGTGCCGATTTGGACCCACAAGCAGAATCAGTAATATTTCACTTACGTCAAAGTATTTGACCGTTTCTAAGGAGCATTGGGAAGCGTCTTGTCCGCATTTTTTTAAAAGTGGCGGCACTGTTCTTTACCTTAGTTCCATTCCACAGCAGCTGTTCCCAGCACGGCAGCACCCGAGGTCCTTGCGTCATTCAAGTGACGAGCCTTGAACTGTGATGTGCTTCCAGCGTATGCCAGTGATTTCCTGTCAACGTAAGTGACTGTCTTCGACCAGGAACGTAAAGCGTCATCATGTAGGGTCAAACAAGCGTGACCCTTACGTGCCGCAATTTTCTTTTCTTCTCCTCTTGTCTCTTCAGGAATCTCGAGCACTCTCCAGATACATTTTGGTGCTACGCACACACTGCGTATCAATTTGTCACACATCGGTGATATACTCACCCGTGTATCTATTAATGTACTGTTATCTAGACATAGGGCCATCTGTATCAAGCAAATTAGCATTCGCAAAGGCCGAAATTTGCATAAATGGAATGTATGAAACATTTTGGCAGCAAAATAAGGAATCGCAAAATTTGCCATTCCTTATTTTGCGATTGCACTTAAAGAATCGCAAATTGTGCGATTCCTTAAATGCAATGTATCAAAGGAAAATTAATGCAAAAATGCCCATAAGGATTCGCAAATTACCACCAACTTCTAGTTGGTGGTAAGTTGCGAATTCTTTTAAAAAAGCAATTAATTTAAAATCCAAAGGTGCCATATGACGCTCATGCATGCGCCATATGCCCACACATGTCATTTTCAGGGGTGCAGCAGGGTGTTCTTGTGACACCCCTGCACCCTTGAAAATATTCCTAAATTGCGATTAGCAAATTGCTAATCGCAAATTTCCCCTTCATTTCTATGGGCCTCCTGGCCCATAGAAATGAATGGGAAAATTGCGATTAGCAATTTGCTAATCGCAATTTAGGAATGTTAAGGAATCGCTAAAAAGAAGCAATTTCCTACATACATACCATTTTGCGATTTCTGAATAGCGATTCCCTAAAAATCGCTATTTAGAAATCGCAAATTGGCATGATGATACATATCGCCCATTCTTCGGTGATACGCACACCTGCGTATCAATTACGGTGTTTATTAATATTTTGCTCCTATATCTACAATTTTTGTGAAGTGCCCATTTTCTACATTCTAGCTGAGTAAAGAGGTTAACGTATTATTGACCCACATTCCCCCATGTCATACTTTTTTACACTTGATTTCTGTTAAGTGCATTTTAATATTTATATAGACTATCCAACTTAATTCATTATGGCAACAGTTACAATGAACCTACCTTCTCCGCAACCTTTTATGGTCAAAGATTGCGAAGTCTCAAGTCAAAGATGGGAGGAATGGAGAGATTACCTCATTAATTACTTAGATACCTTCGAAAACTATTCTACACTGTTTAAGACCAGGAGATTTAAGAGTGTATAATTGCATTGAAAAGAAATCTGTGGCTGGAAGTGAAGTTAATGTTTTATTATCGCAAACTTATGTTTGAATTCAAAGGAAGACAAGCATTATGCAAACTTTATGTTTTCTTTCTAGGTCACTGTGTATTAGGATGGTTGGACCAAGGAGAACTTGGAATTTCTTTAGATCCCAATGGTGCTGAACCTGTTTTGAGTGTGAAATTGAATGTTGAAGAAGGAATGGAGGTTTTAATTACCAAATTTTCCAATGTTTTTTCAGGGGGAGTTGGAGAACTTAAGGGTTTCTCTCATGAAATAATCTTAAAAGAAAACACAGTTCCCTGTATCCTCAAGGTCAGAAATATTCCTTTTGGTATAAAAGAAGAGGTCATAAATGAGATTCAAAAACTGGGTGATAACGGCATTATTGAACGTGTGGAGTCGTCTGATTGGGTCACCCCCCCTTGTCGTAGCCCGTAAGGCTAACTGCTGTGTCCGCCTATGTGTAGACTTAAGAGAACTTAACAAAAACATTTTTGTGAATGTTTTTCCTCTCCCAAAAATTTCTGAATTATTGGCTGCTACCGAGGACATAGAATGGTTCTCCACAATAGACTTAACTTCGGCCTACCACCAGGTTTCCCTCCATAAAAAGAGCAAACACTTCACTGCATTTGTCACTCCCTTTGGCATGATCCAATTCAAATGAGTGCCTTTCGCGTTGGCATCTGCAGCTGCGATGTTCCAGCGCATAATGCACCTATTAAAAATGTATTATTTTTTCAGGATGACATCCTTGTCATGGGGAAAAATAAAGAGGAACATGATAAATTATTGCTAACAGTTATGGAAATGCTGGGTATCAAAGGTTTAACGGCTGAAAAATCTAAGTGTAAAATAGCTAAGAAGAGTGTTACTTACCTAGGTCATTAAATCAGCACCTGCAGCATTCCCCCAAAATCAGACCTAGTGGATGCTATCAAAAAAGCTCCCGTACCCCAAAATATAGAATAGGTTAGGTCCTTTCTCGGCATGGCAGAACTTTATTCGAAATTTGTACACAATTTTGCCAGCAAAATGTTTTGTATCAGATAGGTATTAAAAAAGGGTTCTGTTTTCAATTGGTCCAATGAATGTCAGTCATGTTTGGAGGGCATTATGAGCGACATCTGTTCAGCGCCAGCACTGCAAGGTTATGATCCTAAACTAAAGAGCCTCATCACCACTGACGCTAGTGGTAGAGGGTTAGTAGTTGTGTTATCCCAATTGCAATGCAATGGTACCGAGTGTGTCATTGCATTTGCTTCAAGGGCTCTCACCCCTACTGAGGAGAAATACTCCGTAATCGAAAGAGAAGCCCTTGGGTGTGTTTGGGTTCTAAAACATTTTAGACAGTTTGTGTGGGGCAGGAGGGTCACCGTGAGGACTGACCATAAACCACTCACCAAAGTACTCACATCTTATGGGTTGAATAATGTGTCACCCAGGATTTCTCGTTTTTCAGTGCAGTTACTTGACTTTAAGTGTTGGACATAGTATATGTACCTGGTGTCAAGAACAGAATTGCTGATTTTTTGAGTAGGTGTCCCTTACCTATTAGTGAATATCCTTTGAGTGAATGGGATGATTGGTTGGTTGCTGGTATATTTAGTAATGAATTATCCAGTATCAAACATGAAGATTGGATCAGCAATGTAGCCAAAGATGAAATTTTACTTGCTGTGAGTGACTATACCCTTAAAGGATGTCCTGAAAAGACGAATTTATCTGGTGATTTCCTACCATTTTGGGAAGTTAGGAATGAACTCTCATTAGAAGAAGGACTTTTACTTAGAGGTGGAAAACTAGTGCCTCAAGGTAGTTTTCGTGAAAATGTAATCAATTTATGTCATGAAGGCCTTTTAGGAATAGTTAAAACTAAATGCAGAATCAAGCAGTCATATTGGTGGCCTGGTGTAGACAGAGACAGAAAGTGGTTCGTGACTGTGTTGATTGTATCATCTCAGACAAGAGTTTGGTCACATTCACATTCACATTCAAACCCACTTTACATCCCATTGTAGTTCCCAGTATGCCATGGGAGAGAATTGGGGTTGACATTTTTGGTCCAGTCAGAACCTTGAATGATGTTCATCAATATATTTTCGATATAATAGATAATTTTTCAAAGTGGCCAGAGTATAAAATTGTTGAAAAAGCAGATTCTATCAGTTTATTACAATTCTTAGGGGAAGTCTTTGCAAGAGAAGGCCTTCCCTAAGATTTGATTTCAGACAATGGTGGACAATTTGTGAGTGAACAATTTAAAGCATTCATCAAAGAAACTGGCATTATACATAGTACCACCTCTCTTTATCATCCCGAGGGGAACGGTAGCGTTGAACGTTTCAACAGAGTGATTAAAAATATCATGGAATTAGCTTTCAGTAATGACCATGATTGGGAAGATGAATTGAGAAAAATGGTGAGTGCATATAGAATCGCTAAGTGCGCATCAAGTAATCACTCTCCTTTTGAACTTATGAGAGGGAGATCTGCCCATATAAAAGACAACATGGGTTGGTTGAAATGTACAGAACCCATTTCATGGTCAGTAAAAGATGTTAGAAAATCCTTAGAGTATAACCAAAATGTGTTGGTAGATAAATAAATTGATCTAAGCAAAAGAAGTAAATTCAAGCTACAAGTAGGTGACACTGTTAAAATAAATAAAGGAAGACTTGTGCGTAAAGGTGAAAGCAAGTATTTTGCTCCCCTTACAGTTTTTAAAATATTATGTAATTCGGCACTTCTAAGTGATGGGAAAGTCTGGAACGCAAACAGAATTGTTTTATATAAAGGACATATTGAAGATTCTTTTACCAAGTCCTTTACCAGGTGTAAGTGTGAGCAGAGAAATGACTGGGTTGACGATGACATAAAAAATTTGGGTTCATCTAATGACATCACTAATATTTCTTGTCAACCACCTTCTCACAGTAGTGATTTGAACTTAGGAAGCCCCAATCAAAACCTTTCTAAAATTGTTGGTAGGGGGAGGTGTCTTGTGCTAAACGTGTGTGCTCTGAGCCTAAAAAGTTTGAAGATTATATCACACACATTTATAACTAATTCAGTTTTGTGATCTGTATTGTACTCTGGTAGATGCTTCTACCATTCTAAGTGTCATTATTGTATGTTCACGTTATTTTATAAATTTCATGTTTATTTTATTTTTTCCTTACCTATAATAAAACCTTTTCTTTTTTATTTTTTTTATTTTTGAGAAAGGGGGATGTGTTGTGTTCCAGTCTCGAGGTCTGCTTGAGACATTCCTTGTGTTCTAATGTGTTGTCATGAGGATGTGAAGAATGTAAGGGCATTGACACGCAGAGCTGCCTGCTGACAGTTGCGTCTACTACTCCTTGCTGACTTATGAGGGTTTAAGTCAAGAATAAACCTTTGAAGCCTATGACCTGTGTACAGTTATTCTTCACTACAGAGGGCAGGGTCGGGTTGGTAAGGCGGCACTTGGGCAATGGCAGAGGGACCGGTATCCGAGTTCCAGCTGTGGGCTGCTTTTTTGGGCAGCCTGGGGGCTGATTTGCCTGTGTCTGTGCTGTTCAGATGCCAGCAGCGGCCCAGTATGGGCATGAACGGCCTTTCTGCAGGCAGATGAGCCTCTATTACCTCTCTTTTGTCAACGGGCAGAGTTTTCACTCCATTTCTCTCAACAGGCTGCCCAATAAATATGCAGATTGTGTGAGGGCAGGGGGCCTGAGCTCAAGTGGCCTCACTTGTATTGAGGTGTGGTTCACCAGTGTGAACTAATCCATGCCCTTTAAAAAAAATGTAAATAAAGTTAAGTAAACATGCCCCTGTCAGAGTCCCCCCCTTCTTTTTATAAAACTTCTCTAAAGTAGTGTTTTGAGGAAAGGCAATAAATATGCAAATGTGGGCCACTTTTTTTTTAGCGTGCCCGGGTGATTTTTAATTCTAATCCTACCCTGGTGGAGGGAACACACTTACCTGCATTTCTCTGATTGTAGCTCCCTTACTCTCCATCAATGGAAGATAGTGATGCAGCCTGCTTGCTTGTGCATATTGCTTTCTGTGCGCACTTCACTTTAGTAAGCCATTACAGCGTGCATATTTTTATGTGCAATACGCTCACGTTTTTAAATGCCCCGTTTTTGCTCTCTGCAGCTTCTGCTTACCTTCGTTTGATTAGCTCTATCTTTTTAGAATTGAATTGAGCGCATAGAGCCGATTCCCTGCAAACATTTAAAACAAATGTTGGCCTCCGCCTAAACTTCGTTTTCTTACTTTTTCCCAATCTCAAACATTCTCAGGAGTATGCCAGGAGCCTATGCATACTCATTTTTCTTCTGAATGGACTCTGCGAAGCACGAATTGTATTCCCTGTACAAATGCACTTTTTTTTCTCCACACGTTTAATATTTTCCCCACGCAGAATGTCCTCGCGCTACACTCCGCTATATCAGTGGCTGAGCCATTCCCCTTAGCGTCTTGCAGGACGATTTACGGCAGCACTGTACTGGAGTAAATTTGGACCTTTTCAAGAGTGGAAAACAGATGGATCAGATTTGAAAATACCGACAAAAGTACGAATGTGTCAATGTTATAAAACTTCCAAGGCAAAACACGTCATGCAGCAAATGTACCCTTGCTGTAAGTACTGTGAACTGGCTATCCACTATCCAAATGGATGTTTATTGTCCCATACGTCGTTTTCAATAATAGCATTCCATATCCCATATCTGCCTTTCAGTTTTTATCTCTTCCTTTATATTTTTTGCAATATATGTAGGGGCTTATTTACAAGAGGACTGCTTGCTCTGGTGCCTCAGGCCGTCCTCAATCATATCTACGAGGCGACCCATAGCCACCCTGCGTGGCTTTGCATGCCTTCATAGATATGGAGTAAGGCAAGGCAGTGCAAAGCACTGCGTTGCCTTACTCCGCCTCTCAGAGGTGTTCCATGGGCATTGCAGTGGATTTTCCCACCCAACACCCATGGATTTTGATGCTCTGCTAGATTTACAAAATCATGTTAACCTGGGGCAGTGCCAAAACCTTACATTTCCCCGAGAAGGTGTAAAATGCCTCTTGGGATTATTTTTATGCAGGAAGGTACCCCTTCCTGCACAAAAACAATTCTGCCAATGACGCAGACACCCTTGTACCATGGTGCAAGGGTGCCTTCAGTGGTGCTGGACACCAAATTATGAGCGGTGGTGGCAGATACAACAGTAATGCACCATATCTTGTAAATACAGTGGGCCTCATTTACAAGAAGTGATGCATCAAAATGAGTCAGCAATATGTCAAAATGATTTATGAATCAATACTTCATTTAAAAACACTATGGATGCTCCATATTTCCAGGATATTGCACAATGGCGTAAGCTTCTGGCGCCGGGAAAAAAATGCCACTGCCGCGGTCATTATGGCGCAGAGAAAACTGACGTATCAGCCGTAAAAGTGTCAAAAGGCAGATTTCTGTCACATAACGTGACCCAAACCACCGTAGCGTCACTTCTCAGGGAGTGAAACATAAAAGAAAGTATAAATAATGCTGTAAAAAAAAAAGATGGCACACTCCACAGAAGACAGCTATGGAGGGGATGGAAGAGAAAACAGCCAGGACAACCCCAAGAACACCAGCACCAGCCAGGATGCCCAGACAGAATCCCAGGTGAAGAACCGTTTTTACCCACTTACTGGGTCTCGGCGGCGGGGGAACCACCCAAGTCTTCCATACCCTCCTCAAATAGAAAAAGGAGACATAGGAGCCTTCGTCTGCACGAGGAACCAAGTTTTATTCGAATAGCCCGGGCTATGGAACAGAGTCCCAAGATCATCTGAGACAAGACAGAGGAGGCTGCTGCTTCACTCCGCAGCTTACAGGCCTTATATACACATTTCCCACCTTAAGAAACCAGTTTGGGTCGGGGCCCGGTGCCCCTGAGTCAAAATGCAGTTACACCATTCTTTGTTCAGGCAGGACGGGGGCTGCAACAGATGGTACAAAAGATTACGGACAGGTCTTGCAAAACAGTATATGTACGTGAGAGAACAGGCAGATCTTGAACAACAGGATATGTGAAAGAAACAAGTTCTGGGACGGTGGCGTGACCAAGTCTTGCAAAACAGGATGGATGTGTGCAAGAGTTTAGTCCGAGGGTGGTGAGGCCAATTCTTTGTTCCCTTTTTCGATATTGGCTCATCTACAAGGAGCAGGAAGGGCAGGGTGGTCGTGACAGTTAGAATTTCACCAGACATCAGCAGAAACGACCAGGAGATTCGTGCATAGGTGTTTGACACGAAATGGCAATGCAAAAATAATGGAGTTCTGACATAAAATAAATGCCGACAAGAAGGACACTTTTCCTCACGGGGAAGAGGAAGTGCAACTTCAGAGAGGAGGAGAATGAGATCCTGATTACTGAGGTAACAGGTCACCATCATCAGCTATATGTCTCCTCAAAAATTGCCATTAGGAAAAGAAGAGGCAATTTGGCAGTGCATATTGGCCAAAGTCAGTAGCATGGGACAAGCAAAGAGGACAGTAACTGACTTGAAAAACCACTGGCACTATATAAAGAGCAGGACAAAGGAGAAACTGACCAACAACCTGTAGGCAGCAATGCAGACTGGAGGAGGAAGCCGGGGGCAACAGGAGGAGCTGGTGGCTTCTGTCATCCCAGAGGAGTTGGTGGCAGGAGTACCGGGACAAGACAATGCAACTCAGGAGGAACAACAGGGGTGGCCGGCATGGCTCGCGGGTGGGGGTAGTTTGCGGGGGTCACAAGAGAGGACTGCGGGAGGGGGATGTTGCGCAGGGGGAGGAGGGAGGGAATTCAATGTTTTAACTTACTTTGATGCCGGGTCCTCCCTCTTCTCTGCTCCTGCTCTCCTGCCTCTGACAGGAACAGGAAGCAGGCTGCCAGGCTCCCTCCCCTAAGCCAGTCACAACACTGCAATTCAGCATTGTGATTGGTCTGAGTGTCGAGACATGGCACTCAGCCAGGGGATGGAGGGGTGGGCATGTTCTTCATGCAGGCTGTATGGCGGTCTGCATGGAGAAAAGGGAAGTGCGCATGACTGTTGTGGGTGGCCCAAGAGGGCCAACCAAACCGCCATTACGCACTTAGGTGCGGGCAAACCACTACTCCCCTGCTCCCAGAGCAACACGCCCACCCACCTTCCTACAACACATATGGACATGAACCATAAAATGGTAGTAACTATGATGGTTATTATCATTTTATGTTTTTAAAGTTGGCAATGCTGTGAAGCAGTGAGGCGACGCTCCTCCACCATAGAGGAGGAGCCGCCACTGAACAATAAGACCTACAGGTTAAGTCAGAACAAGGAGCAATGGAGGCAAAAAGGTCTTGTCATGCAGGGCAGCTAGCTAAGTACCAGCGCTCCACTGAACAATGAGCAGGGCAAAGGGCAAGTATGAGGGTCATGTACCTTTAAGAATCACATAAATGTAAGTCACTCTGCCCAGTTACATGTTGTACAGCTCAATCCAGCTCCGTCATGTTTCTCCCTTTCGTGCGTGAAGTGCAGCACCAGTCCTTGGTCATCTCTGTAAACTGGCACTTGTAGTCCAATGTACAACAGGAGTCACTGGGAGTAGGACAAAAAACACAAAGACAAGTAGTGGTTTCAAACATTAATTATCAAGTTGAACCTATGATATGTTGGTTAATGTTTCCTTCCCGAACATGTGGATCAATTAAAGATATGTTAAACAATGTGTGTGCGTCTGCAGTTGACAGCAGGAGTGTTTTGGATGTCTCCACCATTGGCATCCTCCTCAATCGAGTCTTGCTGTTGTAGGTCCTCGTCCCAGGGTACATTAGTCCGCACACATATATTTTTTAGTACGGCACACACCAATATTATTTTGCACACAACTGGGAGGGGAGGGGAGTAAAGCAATCTACCCCCTAAAATGTCCAGACAGTGGAAAATGGCCCTGAGCAGGTCAAAGGTACGCTCAAGAATATTCTGTGTCTTGCTGAGTGCCTGGTTGGAGGCCTTCTCAGGCTCAGTATGGGGGTGTGCATATGACAACATGACCTACAGCTGAATCCCATATCCCTGGTCAGCTGAAAGTGAAAAGAAAGAACAACTGTCAATACTTTTGCTAACTGTTACTGATACATGGCAGGCCATGTGAGTTATATGTAGTCACAATGTCATACAGATTTCAAGCACTATTGGCACGGCCTGTGTTAGTCATACACTTGTTCATTTGTTGACAGATTTTTCTTCCATTACTCTGTGTTATAGCAAATGCTGACCATGGGCTGATACATTGTACACTTCTACATCCTAAGTATCAAGTTGATCTTGTGGTGTCTATTTGGGGATGCTCCTGACCAGTCTTTGTTATGTGCTCCCCCTACATTTGTGAAGTGGCCAATTGTGGATAAAATATTTGGGCAGTTGGTCCTCCCTAGGTAGTTAATGACACAGAAGACATGCTTCACACTGACACTTGCATATGTTCATGGTAAACCACAGATGTTGGTGGTGGGATACATGACATGCCTGATGAACCATGGAAGAGGCACGTAGACACGGCCACAACCCCCATGGAACCCCTCCCTTGCACACAGTGATGCTACACAACATTTGTCTCAGAAATGCATTGCTCTGTACACTTCCATCATTAAACAGAAACCATAGTGGTTTTGCCTGTCTTGACATTGGTAACTTGTGGGATTGCACGACACATGTAACATGATGCATGGTGCATGTATGAGCCACACCTCTCTTAATTATGTACGTATCCGCATCAACAGACACAGTGATGGGTATTATGTCATCCATTTCTGACTGTTAGAGGGTGTGTTAGGTATTTGAGTTTTGCTTCCTTACAAGTAATTTATGTAGGAGTGCCTGAATATGTAAACGTCATGCACACTCCCAGAGTATTTGGCCAGCACACTAGTGAACAGGCCCAGATGGTCCTGTTGGCCTGCACCCTGATGAAGTGGCTATGTTACCTGTCCCTGTAGAGATGGAATGTTGCAGCAGGGGGAATCAGTTGCACATTTGTGCAGACCATGGCACCCAGCATATGCGGTAACCCAGCAATGGCATAAATCCATTGTTTTGTCTCCAACTGCAGTTCATCTATGTTGGGGTAGAGGAGGTGGTGTGGTGTCAGATGGAGGATGGCATCCAGGAAGGAGGGAAGGAATGAGGAGAAAGATGGCTTGGAGATTCTGACCACTCTGGCGGCTGCTATCTGGAAGGAACCCTATGCCAGCATGTGTAGTACCGCCATAAGCTTCATCAGTGGAGGGATGTTGATAGATCTGTCAGCTGTTGGCTGGAACCTTGGTGCAATCAGGTGTAGCAGTTCTACAATGGACTCCCTTCTCAGCCGGTAATAGGTGCTTCCTTCATCCTCCCTGAGCCCTTTAGGAGTATCCTGCTGGTGTTAAACGCGCTTTCTTTTCCTGCATTACTAGTGTGGTGGTGAGGGGGGGGGGGGGGTGGTTGGGGTGAGGAAATGGTGATGGTCGTCTCCTTGTGACTCCCAGCTGCAAAATCCACGGTGTAGTTATGGTGGCAACTCTGTCGTGTTCTGCTTCTCTTTATGTGGCTGTGTCAATGCATAATTTCCTGCACGTGGGTTTCACAGGCACAAGATTTTTTACGTTATCGGACCTCTGCGGCACTCAAGCTGCCACTGTCTCATTTTAGTAAAATCTCGTAAATATCCATGCATCATTTTTATGCTGGAAATTACAACAGAATGCCTACAGTGCATATTTTAAAACGTATGTGATGCAAGCGGTTCCGAAGCAGAACCCATTTGACGCAGGACTCCAAAAAGTGACGCATCCTCAAACATATGTCACAGTTTAAATATGGAGTACTGACAGAGCCACCGATGTGTCAAAACTTTTGACGCATTGAATGAGCGCCGGTGCATTCCTGCCCCTTCAAATTGACGTAGGTCAGCGCAACAAAAAGACGCAGTGCTGCTCTATACCAATTATTTGCAAATGAGGCCCCTAGTTCTTAAAGCATATGGCCAGGGCAACTGCAACTACACAATTATGCCGCAATTTTCGCATAATTGTAGGTTTGCCGCATTTGTTGCATAATCAATCCTCTGCCGCATAATCTGCTGAATTTTACAAAAAGTTTTTTGCTTCTAGCTCAAACGGTTCAAAAGTTAGTAAAACACAGCAACACATGTTGCCACACAGTGAAAGGCCCTTTACAAAAGTTTACCGGTCACCTTTTTGTAGCTTATTATTATATTCGGGTACTAAACTGGCACTAATGAGGTACAGCAATGCCCAGACTGTGTTAAAACGTTTTAAAATGGTGAAATACTGAAGTAATACTTTCACAAAATGTGCCGCATAATGCTGCATAATTTGCCTTTTTTCTCTGCGCATAATTGACTCAACCTTGTCGCATAATTCCAGTGGCTCTGCGTATTGCAGAAAAAATAGAGAGCAGCATCTATGCATTTACAATAAATGAATGGTATATTGTAGAAATAAACTAAGTCTGTGAATTTAAGTTACGACGCTCCGAGAAAAGTAATGAGTGTTAGGGCAGTGCACAAAAGTCGCAAGTTACTGATATGTACGAATTTATCCCTGTCTTTCGTTCTTACTGTGCTCATGCTTACTTACACATGTCATGCAGAACATTTTCTAATTTATCGTTTGGACGCGCTTCTACAGGACATTCGTTGAACAGGAGGACATTTTTAAACTAACCTACATTTTCTTCGAATAAATGTGTCTTTTCTGCCATCTGCTGGCCATCGGTTTAATTGCTCCAAAAGTTGGTTAGGTGAGTAACAACAGTCACTGCAATTCAAATGCTCGGAACTCATTCAAGTTACGCTTTCATTGACATATCACAGTCTACATCGGTAAAGTTTATTTTTCTTCGAAGTCCTTCACAGGCACTTTAGGAATGATATTGATTATTGATATTTCTAAGTTGATTTACGTTTTTTATTCAGCTAATAACAACATAGTTTAATTGTGGATTTGCTACCGCATATTTGTTATGCTGTGTTAATAGTCTTGCAGTGCTGTCGGCTTTGTGCACCTTTATACCCTGACATCACAGACTGAAGTCTATGTTTGTGTGTTGGTTTCATTTCGTAATTATGCACTAATATGGCTGGTTGTGTTGTGAGTTTGGTGATCCTATAAGGAATATATGATCTGTGTTGTTCTCTCTAGTTTATTCTGTTATTTGCCGGCTGTTATGTAGTAGATAGAGGTGGGTGAGTCAATGAAAGCTCGAGCCCGGCTCGAGCCTGAAGCCTGGCTCTGGCCCAGATCTAGGTCTCGCCAGTAGCGGTCGGTGGTGGGAGTAGCTGCCGGGCGGTGATGTGGGGAGGGGCAGGGTGGGGGGTAGTAATCTATGGATCAATCTATGGATCAATCAATCAATCAATCAATCAATCAATCAATACATTTGTAGAGCGCGCTACTCACCCGTGAGGGTCTCAAGGTGCTAGGGGGAGTGGGGCGGGGGAGGGGGGGGAGTGCGGCTACTGCTCGAAGAGCCAGGTCTTGAGGTGTTTCCTGAATGTGAGGTGGTCTTGGGTCAGTCGTAGGTGGGCGGGGAGGGAGTTCCACGTCTTGGCGCCAGGTAGGAGAATGATCTTCCTCCGGTGGTAGTTCTGCAGATCCGTGGGACGGTGGGGAGGGCGAGGCTGGCGGAGCGGAGTTTGTGTGTTGGAGTGTAGAACGTGAGGCGGTTGTTGAGGTATTCAGGACCTAAGTTGTGGAGCGCTTTGTGTGCGTGGGTGAGGAGCCTGAACGTGATCCTTTTGTTGATGGGGAGCCAGTGCAGGTCTCTCAGGTGGGCTGATATGTGGCTGTGGCGGGGGATGTCGAGGATGAGTCGAGGGGATGCGTTCTGTATGCGTTGGAGTCTTTTCTGAAGTTTGACTGCGGTTCCTGCGTATAGGGCGTTCCTGTAGTCTAGTCGGCTGGTGACGAGGGCCTGGTTGACCGTCTTTCTAGTTCCTGTAGGGATCCACCTGAAGATCTTACGGAGCATGCACAGGGTGTTGAAGCATGAAGATGAGATGGCGTTGACTTGCTTGGTCATCGTGAGAGAGGAGTCCAGGATGAATCCCAGGTTGCGTGCGTGGTCAGTGGGTGTTGGTGCGGTGCCCAGTTCTGTGGGCCACCAGGAGTCATCCCAGGTGGATGGGGATGGTCCGAGGATGAGGACCTCCGTCTTGTCTGAATTCAGATTCAGGCGGCTGAGTTTCATCTATTCAGCGACGTTTTTCATTCCTTCCTGGAGATTGAGCTTGGCGGTGGCTGGGTCTTTGGAGAGGGAGAGTATCAGCTGGGTGTCGTCGGTGTATGAGATGATGTTGAGGTTGTGTTTGCGTGCGATGGTGGCGAGGGGGCTCATGTAGATATTGAAGAGGGTTGGGCTGAGCGATGAGCCATGGGGTACGCTGTAGATGATGTCAGTGGCCGCGGAGCGGAAGGGAGGGAGGCGGACTCTCTGGGTTCTGTCGGAGAGGAACGAGGTGATCCACTCCAGGGCTTTACCCTGGATCCCGGTGTTGTGGAGGCGGGTTATTTGGGTGCAGTGGCAGACTGTATCAAAGATGGCTGAGAGTTCTAGGAGGATGAGGGCGGTGGTTTTCCCGTTGTCGAGTAGGGTCCTGATGTCGTCGGTGGCTGAGATGAGGGCGGTCTCGGTGCTGTGGTTGGCTGAAATCCAGACTGGGATGGGTCGAGGGATCCATTGGCCTGGAGGAATGTGGTCAGCTGTTTATTGACGATCTTCTTGATCACTTTCGCTGGGAAGGGAAAAAGAGAGATGGGGCGGAGGTTTTTGAGGTCTTTAGGGTCCGCTGTGGCTTTCTTCAGTAGGGCGTTGATCTCTGCGTGCTTCCAGCTTTCTGGGAAGGTGGCAGATGCGAGGGAGTTGTTTATGACGTTCCGTAGGTGGGGGGCGATGATGGTGTCGGCTTTGTTGGAGATGTGGTGAGGGCATGGGTCGGAAAGAGAGCCAGAGTGGATGGTGTTCATAGCGTGGGTGGTGTCTTCGGTGCTGATGGGAGTTCAAGCACTGAGGGTGGTTGTAAGGGGCGTTGGTTCGGTGGCTGGGGGTGGAGTCTGGGTGCCGAAGCTGTTGTGGATATCGGCGATCTTGTGGTGAAAGAACGTGGCAAGGGAGTTTCAGAGGTCTTGCGATGGTGTGTGTTGTTGCTGTTGGCGTTGGGATTGGAGAGCTCTTTTACGATGCTGAAGAGTTCCTTGCTGTTGTGTGTGTTGTTGTCCAGCCGTTCTTTGAACGATGTCTCTTTGGTGGTGTGGATCAGCTGGTGGTGTTTGCGGTGGCGTTCTTGAGGGCTGTCATGTTTTCTGACATCTGTTCGCGGCACCAGGTTTTCTCGAGGGTTCGGCAGGATTTCTTCGATTCTTTGAGGTCGTCAGTGAACCATGTTGTTTTCCTGTTGCCGGGCTTGCCTGAAGGGTTCTGCAGTGGTGCAAGGGCGTCTGCGCAGTTGACGATCCACTGTGTGAGGTTGCGGGCTGCCTCTCCAGGTGACTTTGCTCCAGCATCTACGGGGGATCTGTTGTAGGCGGTGGTAGGATGTGGTCTTATTAAAGGTGAAGTGGATGCAGCTGTGGTCGGTCCAGTGTTGTCCGGTGGAGTGGATGAAGGCAACATGGCTGCTGGCAGAGAAGATGGGGTAGAGCGTGTGGCCGGCGTAGTGCATGGGAGAGTTCACCAGTTGCTTGAGTCCGAGGTTGTGGAGCAGGGTGGTGATGTTGTTGTCATTGCTGTTCTCCAGGTGGAAGTTCAGGTCCCCTAGGAGGATGTAGTCTGATGAGGCGAGGGCATGTGGGCTGATGAAGTCGGCGATGGCTTGACTGAATTGTGTGCGTGAGCCTGGGGGTCTGTATACGAGAGTTCCTCTGAGGGTGGTCTTGGGGTCGGTGTGGATCTGGAAGTGTAGGTGTTCGGCAGTGGTGAGGGCATCTTCGGAGTTGGTCGTGACATCGATGGTGTTCCTGTAGATGATGGAGATTCCTCCTCTGGTTTGGTTGACGCGGTCCTTTCGGGCGATCTTGTAGCCATCCATTATGGCTATGGCGATGTCGGGGGCTGAGGAGGCGTTCATTCAGGTTTCTGTGAGGAAGGCGACGTCTGGTACTGTTGTATCGAGGAGGTCCCAGAGTTTGACGGCATGCTTGTGGACGGAGTGGGTGTTGGGCAGGATGCACTTGAGTTGGTTGTTGTTGTTGCCTGGTCTGGGTGGTGGGACGTAGGTTAGGACGCAGGTGTATTTTCAGGTTTGGGATGAGAAAGGCCTGTGGGTGCACTTCGTAGTGGCTTGGTTGCAGGCGGCTGGTCGGCCGGTGTTGAGTGCGTGGAGGGTGGTGGTGTCGTATCTCAGTCGAGTTTCTTGGTTTCGGTGGGGGTCAGGGGTTCTGGCACTGGGCGCGGTCCTGGCGCGGACGGGCGCAGACGGGCTTGCCTTTGGCACACCAGCGGCGCGGACGCTGCTCGGCCTCCATTAGAAGGGCTGTGGGAGGGAGGAGCGAATGGGGCACCAGGGGGACAGGGCCGCAGGGAGGCAGCGGCGGGAAGCGCGAGGGAGGGGAGCGGGTGGGGGGCAGGGGGGGAGGGCACGGGCACTAGGGGTGACGCAAAAGAATGAGGAGAGCAGTGAAAAAAGTGAAAAGAAAGTGAGAGAAGAAAAGGCAGGTACAATGGCACAGAAAAAAAATGAAAAAAGAAAGGCAAGACAGTCCGATGCAGAAGAAGAGGACTGCGACGAAGCAGGCTACACAGCGGGACAGCGGCGGCACAGGGGGACCGTGTGGCAGCTGGGAGAGCGACCTACCTGGTGACAGGGTCAAAGGTCGCTCCCTTTACCACCGCGCAGCCTCCATAAGAAGGGCTGTGGGAGGGAGGAGCAGCTGGGAGGCAGGAGCGGGGCGGCGAATTGGGCACCAGGAGGGCGGGGCCGCAGGGAGGCAGCGGCGGGAAGCGCGAGGGAGGGGAGCGGGTGGGGGGTGGGGGGAGGGCACAGGCACTAGGGGCAATGCAAAAGAATGAGGAGAGCAGTAAAAAAAATGAAAAGAAAGTGAGAGAAGAAAAGGCAGGTACAATGGCACAGAAAATGAAAAAAGAAAGGCAAGAACAGTCCGAGGCAGAAGAAGAGGACTGCGACGAAGCAGGCTACACAGCGGGACAGCGGCGGCACAGGGGGACCGTGTGGCAGCTGGGGGGGCGACCTACCTGGTTTAAATAAATAAAACAAATTTAGTTGGTCGCACTGCATCCCCAAATGCGATGCAGTGCACACAATGAAATTCATTTTATTTATTTACATGTGTACTTACCTGTAATCATCTGTAATCGATTTATTACTACCCTCCACCCTGCCCCTCCCCCTCCCCACGTCACTGCCCAGCAGTTTCTCCCACCACCGACCGCTACTGCCTCCCGTTGGAACTTCGAGCATTAAACTAGCCATCTTTCATGTGGCTCCTGCCTCTCTCCACTCTCATACACATAGGTAAACACATTATGGCATATGAAAGCACCTTGAAACATGTGAGTTCAGAATACCAGCTGTACAAAACCTATTGAGTTTGATTTAATAGATTTGCTTCATAAGAATCACGGCTCAAACGATAATTGCCTTTCCTCTTTATTCACTAATGACACTGTGGCCAGGGTGGGGCTGGGGCAGGAATGGTTCTAAGTGTGTGTTTAAGAATATCACTTTTAGTAAGTACTCCTCAGTGCAGTTCCATAATGTGCCGTTTTAATGTCAAAGCTTCCACATGTTAAAGAAATACACTTTTTTGAATTTTGAAGAGACTTTATTATATTTTACCTGACTTTTGTTGTATGATTTAAAATGGAAGCATTTTCAGGGCTCCATGTGCCAAGCCTGACCATTGGCTTGATTCTGGCTTGGCTCGCTCTGTTAATTTGCAGGGGCAGCTCCTCTGTTATGGCAGAGGAGCGTCGCCCCACTAGGTGGCAGCAGAGGTAAATACTTGAAAAATAAGATGATATAAACACATTTTATTTTTCTTCTTACCTGCAGCTGTCAGCTGCACAACATAGGTCAGGCCCTGTATTCTACAACAGCAGTGGGGAGGCAGGGTGATGGGCGCCACAAAATGCGCATGACTGTTTGGCCAGCCGTCTTAGACTGGCCAAACCTTCATGCGCACTTAGCATTTCTCCACCCGGTTGTGTTGTATAGCTGGGTGGAGAAAAGCCACAGGCTCTTAGGTACAGTCTGAGTGCTGAACCATGGCGCTCAGACCAATCGCAGCGCTTATCTCATGCTGATAGCATTCCCAGGATGAGAGCAGCATCAGGAATTGCTATCTGGGAGCCTGGGCAGTGTGTTCAGCCCGGGACCGGATCGGGAGAGGAACAATGCAGGTAAGTTCTCTATTTTATTTTGTCTGTACCAAAATCCCCCCTTCGCTACTCCCCTGCCCCACTGCTTCCGATCATGTGCAGCCGCCGCTGTTAATTTGATGTCTTTCCCACTAGGTGGGCTATTGAAAATATCAGTCACATCTGCACAGTTCTTTATTCCCAAGTGCATTTACAGAAAGTTTGTGTCATTGTGTATGTTGTTTATCTTATGTACTGTTGTGAGCTTGCTGATGCTCAACTGTATGGACTATCAAAACTGTACCAGATTGGTGTGCAGAGTAATATGTAATATGTTGTAATGAGTTTTTGCTTTCTGTTGCTAGTAGAGGTATGTTCTTCTGAGCACACTGATGCCGACCTTTGAGGAGTATCTGCACTTTGTTGAATGCGTGATAAGTGTTCCTTGTAATATTTCATGTTGGAGGTAGGGCGTATATCTGCAGATATTCTCCCCACCTCATTTAGTGTCACTGAAAACAGCAGGAGTGACTGTTATGAAATGTAATGGTTCTCTCATTATCATCCTGGGCAGCATGAAAGATCAAACCAGCCCTGCAAATGTAGAGCAAATATCACGGGAGTGCACAGAACTCACTGAGCTGATTTGCTGGCAATCACTGACATTCTCCATTTTCTCCTAACATGAATTCTCTGGTTGGATTTACTTTAAAAGCATGACAAGAATATGACGCAGGCAAATAACTTAGAATGACAAAATGGACCTCCTTATTTGAAATCTCAAAGCAAACAATATCGAGAGAAACATTAGCACCTTCCACCTGCCTATTCTCGGTGTCATTACTCGCTCGACCTACTTTTCTGACACAGCAAATATTGGTATCCACCTGCAGCGGAAAGCTTGAAGTATCCATCTGAAAATAAAGATATACCCCCTCCCCCCATTCGCTTTCAATCTCCATCCCCTCAGGTGATGCAGAAGTCAAGGACTGCAATCCACCAAAGAATAACAGTCTCAGACTCAACTGTGCTGAGAACCCCAAAAGTAGGCCACTCCTTCACCCAAATAGCACAGTGCCTAAAAATTATCCACACAAACTGAACCTAAACCTGTATCTCCCTGGCACATCTACCTGACGGGACCCACTCCAAGATGTATCTTGAGTGAACACACAGCCTCTCCTTGGAATGGAAATACATTGATATTGTGGAACAATTTGGTGCCTCCAGGACCTCCTCCCAGGACCCTGGTAAAACCTTTGGCTCTGTACTCTCTCAGTAACATAATCACATCTACCTCTTCACTAAGATCTCGACCTGCAAAAAGTAACAAGTCTTGAATCTTCACTAACCCCAAGAAAGACCTTAACCGTATCCCCTGAATTAGACTCTGTTGCCTCTCGGACGAAGAAGCCAATTGTCTTGAGAGGATCAGGCAAAAACACGATCCTCAAATGTTCTTCACACTCCAAACAAAGAAGGAGAACACATATAAACATTTACAAAGAAAAGATTAGGGGGCAGATGTGTCAAGATTCCATTTTGCGATTCCTAAATAGCGATGTTTAAGGAATCGTTATTTAGAATTCGCAAAATGGAATGTATGATAAAAATCGCGATATTTTTGCGATTCCTTAATCTTCCTTATTTGCGAATTCGCATTTTGCGAATTCGCAAATAAGGAATAATTTCCCATGCATTCCTATGCATGAGACCAGGCATTCTCTGGCAATATTTATGGCACTACCCCATGCCTTGTAAATATGGGGCAGCGTCAAAAAGCAATGATTGTTGCGGCGGAACTCCCACTGCAACACCCATTGCACGCCCCTTTCACGCTAAGTGCTGCGTGAATAGGGGTATTATTTACAAGTCAGCGTTAAGCCACGTTAAGTGGCTTAACACCACCTTGTAAATAATGCGAAGGACTTAACGCCACCAGACCATCAGAAAAAGTGACACTGGTGGCGTTAACTCCTTGTAAATTTGTAGATAACTGCTCTACAAGCGCCACATTTGTCACAAAAAAATTGAAAACTTTAAAAAAGTTGTGGATTTCCAAAAAGTACAATCCCCACCAAACAAGCTGAGCAAAATCCAAAAGCTAAATAGCCAATTGTTTTACAAAGACGATCCTATCCCAGCCTGTCAACATTTTCGAAACGGTGTTCACAAGATTACGGTGCACACCTGTATCCCCTAGTGCTGGGGCTAAATTTAGCTGCCTAGTGCCAAGTCCAACACAGGCACCCTTGCACCATAATGCAAGGGTGCCTGCATTGCAGGCAATGATTGTTTATGTGCAGGAAGGTGTCCCTTGCCTTGTCCCTTGTCTCCCTATTGCCTACTTTTTAGAAAAGCATTTAGGACCAATACACAATGATTTGAATGCACAGGAATATTCCTTACGTAGATTGTATCAGAATTTCGGTCCAGAGGTGAGTCAGAAAGGGGGTCACAAAGTCCTGTGTTTAAAGTAAGATTTGCTTATACCTCCATAGACAACATCACCATGGCAGCTTCAGCCGCACGTACATCATAGATACTGCAAAATGCAGGACAATGGCATTTGAGAATCACTAGACGGCTAACTAACATGTGGGTGGGAAGATCCTCTCTTGGGTTTCTATTTCAGGATCAATAGATTTAGAGCATATGTTTTCACACTACACTTCTGATTGCCTGCCTGCAATTTTTTTTACTTGCATTGACTACCACTCTCATTTAGTTCATCCATGCATCTTGGCATCCCAGCCCTTTTCTTGTTTTTTCCCTCATGTTTCCTCTTTTCGAATTCTTCACAGCCCTTCTGCCTTCAGGACTTTATTACTTGCAATTTGTATGCTTGTTTACCATCTGGTTGCTGCCGTTCGAAGGAGATCATTGTTCGTATCCTGTTCAACATCTTGTCTCATCAACATCTCCTCACCATCCTTCAGGGTGGGATACCCACTCTGCTACTTTATATAGCAAGTCCATTGACTTTCTGACTCTTGCCATCTCTATTGAGAGCTCACTTCACCTCCTGCTTGAAAGCCATTAATTGCACAAATCTGGTAACAGACATCAGTCCAGACTAAGTATTCCTGATGACATCCCACCACAGAAAGTGCTCCTGTGTTTTTTCTTTCACTTCCCCATTTTCCCCTTCTTCATTTTGTGTTGTATTCTGGTACTCAGCACCACCAGAGAGACTTTTGGATTGCATGGATTCTGAGTGGCTCCATGTCGCTTGACACATAGAGCTGGCCAAGATTTTTTTTAAATAAAAAGCTTTGGTGGAATGAGTATGAAGATGTGTTGTTTTGTAATGTTAGGCATCCAAAGAGGGTACTTTCATTTACAAGTAGTCTCAAGGGTAAGGAAAGGGGACATACTAAAAAGAGGGTGATGGTGAAATGCAGTCTTCTCCTGAACAGTTGTAGTACACAGTGGTAGAGAGTGCAAGAAGCCATCTCATGCTACGAGGAAGTCTGCTGTACACTTAACAATTTTTGTAAAAAATATTATAAATAATAATAGTAATAGTGCCTGAGGCAAATGGTTTTCTTGGAAGAACACCATACTCTGTCACTGCTAGCACTATCCATATCATTTCCACAATGTAGTACTATCCATTAGCTTCAGTGCTTGGTGGATACAGCCAAATAGTGTGGAGTAGGTTGCAGGGGCTTAAACACCCTGTGGTAGCTAGTCGGCTTTGAAATTGGTGGAACATAATACCTGTTGCAAATAGCATCAAGCTGATGATGTCTGAATGGGGTTTGTTCACCTAGAAATTGTTTACAAACTGGGGGCAAATAGTTAATACATTTGTTAAAAGACAGAATGCATAGTGTTTAAAAGCAGGACATGTACTAATGTAATGTTAAACTCATCCAAACAGTGAAATTCCCAACAGGCTGTTTTCACTGTAGCAGGGGTTGCTGCTCTATAGGAAAGCATTGGGATGCATTATTAAATTTATTAATATCATTTCTGACTAGGAAGCAGCTACACATTAAAGTTCTGGATTTTTAGAAATATTTATTACAAATCAAATTCACTCGTGAAGTTGAATTTGCAATAAATACTTTGGAAAGGGTACTTTTACCCGGCCTATTGCCTCTGGCTACCCATTAGCATGAGCCCAACTGTCACCTGGTAGCTGAATGGCTCTTCTGATGAGGTGTGAACTTGCTCCCAGAGCAGGCACAAAAGGCATTGGCATTGATTTTAACTTGGCAAGATGGCTTTGGGGATGTGCCCCAAACATTGATTAACTCCAAAGATGCCTCACCTGTTACAGCCAGATGTAGCTAACAACTGGGCATGCCCCTTCCTATTGTCTCCCCAGTCAGTTGGGAAAAAATCCCAGATTAAGGCAAGATAGCCCCAGAACTAGTTAAAGTGACCACGGGGGTGCTCTTTTCCATGGCCACACTTCTGGGGTGGGCACAGGAGCTATGCACAGGGGAAGAAAGGTTTTGCCATCTTGATTTTAGGAAGAAAGGGGCACTGTGGGATAGTGTACAGGGGGGCACTCACGAAACACTGCAAAAAGGGGTAGGGTTACTCCATGGAGGTTGTCCCACATTGGGTAAGGTGTGGACAAGAGTTTTCCCCACCTACAGGCTGGAGCCACCATGGCAGGCATAAAAATAGCATCCCAGTAACCGGTGCAGAACACTTTCTAGACCGGTGGAAGAACAGAAAAAGACAAGACCTGCTGTTTGTGACCTTAGGAAAGCATACAAGACTCACACTTCTTCTTGTACCTAGGACAAGATGTGGCTCTAGGGGTCATACAGCTGACCTCCTGTTCAAGCTACAAGAGGCCTTTTCTGTAACTGTCCAGCTGATCAGTTCCAACTGGACCTGCACTGGACCCTTTGGCCTGCTTTAGCTGGAGTTACTCTTGACCCCCAAATGCATTTTCCGAGGTCCTGGCCCACTGGCTGGTGCTAAAGTGTACTCCTTCTAAAGTTCCCTGAAACCTGGGACTTGACACTTTTTGGCTTCAAAGACCTGTGGAGGACCAGGCCCAACCTGCCAAGCCAATTCGATGAAAGGGAGATGTCGCTGGACCAAAGATTCAGATTGCTGCCACTCCAAGGTTTTTCCGCAGCAGGAAATAGGATTCGGATGGACCTCACGCAGAAGGTATCTAGCCTTGTGGAGTCCTCTCCAGCTGTAATCTCCAGCCTTGCCCCGCTGAATAATCTGAGCTCCAAAAAAGTGACTATCTGAAGCTAGAAATCATTACCGGGTAAAGGCGCAATAAGTATCCTACCGGTGAGAGATCTTCTTTAGGTGCAAAGTTCGAACTTCTCATTCTCTGGGCTTTCCCTGCCAAAACACAACAGCTTCACCGACACTTCGGCAAATGGCTATTTGCCGACATGGAGCTCTCTTTGGCCACAAACTGCTGCCTTGCTGCGCTGAGGATTTTTGACTTTTATTTCAGAGACTGAGTCCATAGGTAAAACTTGTGACAAGGTCAAACCTGGCTTCTGTATTCGACCCATTCTCCATTTGGGTCGACCTTAACTTGTGCCTATGTACTGTTAAGTTCGACTAGCTGACTATGGTTGCATCTTCGCGTTCTGGTGCTATTTTTATATTTAAACTACAAATAAATTCATACCACTAGTTCCGCTTATTGGATTTTTGTAATTATAATGTAATTTGTTTATTCTATTTCACTCTACAGCCTTAAATTGGTTTGGGATTTTTCTTGTATTGCATTTGACTTTATAACTGTTTTGGTACTTCATATTTTACACAATGCCTCTAAGTTAAAGCGACAAATTAAACTGCAATTGCCAGAAATCAAAGTTAAAACCAGCCATAAATTTACTAATGATGTCTATCAATTTGATCGCCAGATCTGTATGCCCTCAGTTGATATGTGATGTATATTCATCAAGGACCCATGAGCAATCTTGTAGTGCAGTCTACATGGATAGGCAGAGTTGCTAGACACTTAAGCCAGGAAAATGTTCTACCCCTCTACATACCTGCCAAGATACGAGTTGACGTATGTGTCATATTTCCATTTTTTGGAGTACTTATATGTGACATTTTGAGGCTGATAGAGCGTTGTTTATAAATAACATTTAACACAATTTACGTGCAGAAATAATATGTAGGCCTACAACAAAAAGCCACATTTAAAAAGGCAAATGAGAACAGTAGGCTTCCATAGCTACATACGTCAACTTAGAAATGTTTCTAAATGCACTTTTTCTTTCCCTTTCCTATGACTGCAGGCCAGTTATCCCAGTAATGTGAAGAGTTGAATAATTACAACATACGGGAAAATGTTAGATTTCGACCTGTCCATAGAGAATATTAGAACATTGGAATGGTGGGAGCTCCACTCTAACAATGGAGTGCTCTGGGCTTCTAATGGGCTGTAAAATCCGGAGCTCCAAAATTCCAATGCTGTCATTCACAGCTGTTGCTGTGAACAAAGGCCAAATGGAGCCCGAGGGGGATTTCAATCCCCTCTGGCTCCGTAAGGCCTTTGTTTTATTTGATGGAACATTCATCCCTCTAGGTGCAGAATGTTATAATAGCCTTGTAGCCCTCCGTGGAGGGTCTATACTGGCATTAGAGTCCCACCTCCTTGTTAAATGTCCGAGCCTCTATTGAAGATAATAGAGTAGCTCTGGGCTTGTAATGGCTGGTATAAGCTTGGAGCTCCAATGTTTGTCTTTCAGTTTCTCACGTTTTAATTTAGATCATTCTAGCCTCAATGGGTGGAATTTTCGAATAGCCTTATAGCCCTTATGCCTCTCGGGTTCAGTGCCTTTAACAAACTGGTATAGCACTCAGCAGAAGTCTATGGGGCACATGCATCATTGTTTCATTTTGCACTTCCTAATTTGCGATTTTTAGGGAATCGCAAATTAGGAAATGCAAAATGGGATGCATGTACATTTTCTCAAAATATTTGAGAATCGGTAAAAATCGCAATTTTTACCGATTCTCAAATATTATGCGATTAGCAAAGTGCGAATTCGCAATTCCCATTCATTCCTATGGGCTAAAATGCCCATAGGAATGAATGGGAATTGCGAATTCGCACTTTGCTAATCGCAAATCCTGATTGCATTTCAAGGGTAGAGAGGGGGGTTCAAATGACCCCCCCTGCACCCATGAAATGTTGTTTTCGCATCATGTTGCACACACACATGTCCTAAGGACATGTGTGTCCGTAACATGAATGTGTAAAAAATGCTTTTGCAGCGTTTTTAACACTTTTTGCAAATTTACCGAGTGGTTCAACCACTCGGTAAATTTGACACCCTAATTGCGAATTCGCAATTATAAAAGTAATCATGCATTGCTTTTAAGAAATCGCAAATTTGCGATTTCTTAAAAGCAATCGCATTTTTAGAAATCGCAAAAATGTGCGATTTCTAAAAATGCTTGATGCATTCCAAAAAGCATTTTTGGAATCGCAAACGGCCGATTTTAAGGAATCGCACCGTTTGCGACTCCAAAGATGCTTGATGCATGTGCCCCTATATGGCTATAATAGTATGTTAAACTATGTTTTTTTATTTTTTATAGAAATGTTCATTATGAACAAAATTCACCAGTTAGAATGTGTGAGAAAGGCATCATTTCATTTGTGCAATAAGAAACCTAACCATGGACTGTTTTGTCTTGTAGAGAGTACGCAATGGAAAACAAACCTCAACATGTACAATGTTTTGTTTCCCACTTCATGTCTGTATTACTTTTGTACTGAAGTTGCTTAGACGATGGAAGCTTTCCTGCTCCCATGAAGAAATCGGATTTCAATTGGCCGACGAGACAGACAAATGCAACAATTGTTTTAGTTGTAAATATCAAAATGTTATATTGGTGCGTGTGATAGAGCGCGCAAGTCACCCGACTCTGAGTTTACCAGATTTTCACGCACTTGGGCCCATGACGTGGTTGAAATACAATTTTGTGAGTCGAGTAAGTTTACGCACCACTATCAGTATTTTATATGTGTTTTCTGTAACACTATTACCATGGCACCTGACTTACCACAGGTACTTACTCTTCCTGATGAATCAGGAGCTGTTAGAGGATAGGTGACAACAAAATTCTAAATGTTTATTCTTTTCATTAAATAACACTTTGTAAGTCTTCAAAAGACCACAGACACCTGAAGGGTTTTAAGAGTTTTTATATAAGTAGTAACATTCTAAGTGACAAGAGTATAAGGCAGATGCAAATCAAAACATCAATAATCAGGATTACAAGAATGATATAACTATGGCTAAGGGCAAGCACCATTGAGTGCGAATGGGACTCTATTGGGTAAGGGTAACAGGGAACATGCTATTCAGTTTCAGGCTTAAACTAGGGAAAGTAAGTTTAAAACACATTAGTCAGTGAATTCCTAAAGCCTATAGGTGATTCAAACCCTAATCTTAGTCTATCTAACTTAGATCCTACACATCAATAAAATTCATCACACTTTATTTAAGCAAAAACAGTTTCAATATGCCCTACAGGAAAGGGAAAAATGGAACATACTAATAAACAGATTACATAGGCAATATTAGAGAGAACAGAGAGAAATCATGGGCATGGAGGCTTTATTAAAGAGCAGGAAGAAAAGGATAGTAGACGGACACCCACGGGTATATTTACCTAGGATGGGAATGAGGACTAACCCTGGCCACGGGTCAGCTTCAGGAATAGACGAGGACAAGGACCCTCAAGGAGTTAGGATGCCAGTAGATGAGCAGGTACAGCTCATGGAAAATCAGGACAGGATACCCCTCAGGTTTTAGGTCAGGACTGGGCTCACCAAAGGGCACGACCAACACCTGCAGCTTCGGATGCAACGCCTGCGCTACCCCCTCACTGCACGGAATCCGCCAGTAACCCCGATTGGCTTCTCGAATCTCCCAGCAAAGTGCTCCGCCAGCACTTAAGACTATTTCCACCCCTTGGAGTTTGTGGAAATTACGGACAGAGTGCTCCGCAGCTCTCTGTATCAATCACCTATAGAGTTCGTAGGGTCGGTGACAGGTCAGCTATTCGGACAAGTCGGACAATTTTCCCTAACTAAACTAGGCTAGATATACTCTTTTTGGGTCCCCAGACCACCCACAAATGTTGCAAGTGACAAGGTCCCAACTTACGATTGGTCAGGAGAGGTGGTTAGGTCATAGTCACCACCTAAAATTCTGGGTTACCATACTTAATATTTATTTTTCAGTACCCACCCCTTACATTCCAGTTCCCAGGGTATGAGAAAGGTGTAAAACAATAGAGTACACATAAGAATATACATTTGTAACAATTTTAGGTACAGCCAAACTCTCTTCCCAGTGCATGGAAGATGTTCTCAGGCGCATCTCAGCTTCAGGAGCCAGCTGGCTTGGGCTTTCTTCTGCACGGTTCGGCTTTTCCCTCATCACGTGACAGGGTTGTAGGAGGTTTCAAAGATGGCGCCGCTCCCCACTTCCAGGCCCCAAATACGCGGTACATGAAAAGTAAGCGAAAACAAATTAGAAACACAGAAAAAATGAATACACTGTACACCATGATAATCTACTCTGTACCCCTTACTTCATCATAACTACAGCGGTTAAAGATTAAGCGAAAATAGATAGAAATGCAAAGCAGCATGGGCAAGCAGAAAGCGTGTTTAGAGACAAGCGGCCATTTTATGCTACAATGCGCATGAGCAAACTCTCCCTCCAAAACTGCGAGTGCGTCACATCACATGGGTATGACCGACGCATGCGTAGACCGAATTTCTGCGAAGCGGTCATTCTATAGTATGCAAGCGGAGTTAGGATTAATAGACACATAGGCAAGCGTCTCCAGGACACCAGCGTGTACTGTAAAAGTGCAATATTAATGAATAACAGGGTTGGTTAATATTATTACAAGTTAACGAGGTTCATGAATGTGAGCAAGTCGCTTTACGTGCAAATCCTTACTCTATCAATCCCCTCTTTGATGATATTTACTATCATCACTATTAATGGAAACAGATGCCAACTTCGTTTTTCTCACATCTCACTCATTTCTATTTCAACAAATTTGTTGTTGAGCCTCTTTTCAGCATCCTTATTAGGATGAAAACTCTTGGCTTTCTTATATATCTGGTTTCTTAACTCTTCTAACTCAAGTTCATCAATATTTCTCTTGACTCCTTTCTTACTTACTGTGTACTTCTTTCTACACTTTTGACATTAACAGCAAATTACTATTATGAACACAATCAGACTTATTCCAGCTATTGGCATCAGTATTTTCCCTACAAGGCTGCGACCTATGTTAGTAAACCAACTACCTACAGAGGAGAGATCATCAGTTAGTCTCTTCCAGGCACTATCAACCTCCAGTGGTTTGAGTTCTTTTTCCAAATGAGTTATGTTTTGTACATATTTCTTTATTTCTACACTTTTATCAGGAATGTAGGTGCAACAATGTTGCGCCTTCAGCATTCTGCAGACTCCGCCCTCTTTTGCCAATAAGGTATCAAGAGCAAGGCGATTCTGTAAAACCATAGATCTGATCGCAACCATTTCAGTATTGACCAGCAGGAATCCAGCAGCAGTGTCAGTTGACAACCGATCCACTACTGTAGACAATTTGCAGATACGGTGAGTATTCAGAACCACTCCCACTCCAGGTATCAGTGCACTAAATATATCACCTATAATTTCTCCTACACTTTCACGTCTACTACGCACTAAACCATTAGTATTTTCATTGCTTCCAGCTACGTTGTTCACATGGTATATTTTCGGGAAGACAATGCCAAAATAGCAGCTTCCATACCAGTGATCCGGCAATTTGAAATAGGCCTTGTTTCCACATATATAATAAATTCCAGGAAACACAGGTTCTGACCCATTTTTGAAACCCCAACCTCCAATTACCTTGTAATTATGTTCGCATTCACTGGAACCGATGAATACATTGTTATAATAACTAGTCTTCTCTCTATGAAGACAGAGTTTCCCTTTTCGTTCAAAATCCAACAACAGTGCAGGATTTGCTTCGCCATTTGAGGTGCCTTCCATGTTTTCAGCCCATTTAGGAGTTTTCTGTTTCTTATCATTGGCCTTTCTTTGGAAACTCTCCCTTCTCTTTTCTGCCATTTTCAAAAACATTTTCTCTTGCTCATGCAATGAACAAGTCAAATTATCTCTTCGAGCTTCATTCAAATCTATGTCACCTATAGTCAGAAAGTATTCTCCCATGTAACGAGTCACTTCGCTTCTGACATGCACAATATTCAGGTGTCCCCGAATAGGCAGTTCAGAAAAAATCACGTCCGTGTTTGAATAGTAGTACTGTAAAGTGCTTCTATAAAATAAGCTTGCTAATATACTACAGGAAATTCCATAGGCCAGGGGTAAATGATGATAGGTCACGCCTTCAGCTACTGAAGTAGGTAGCTTCATGCAACTACAACACATACAATTATGGGGGACCCTAGGGCTAATTTAATGACCAGCTCTGAGTACATGCCCTATCAAATACTCATCACAAAAAGGGTATCAGAGGGTCAGAATTTCTACAAGTGATTATTGGAGACAATAGTAGTGAGTTATTACCACTAGCCATACAACAGATCTTCTTAGTGAAAATAACAAGAGCCAGGTCAGGTCAGTGTCTGGTCTCTAGCACCCATCAGTCACCACTCGGAACCACCCTTCATCATTTGGGGCTCCGAGGACCAACACAGCACCTGATCTTATCTCTAACAGTAAGGGGCTGACCTTCCTGTAGGCAGGGCGCGGTCGCTTTCAGTTGGAAAGAAATGTATGAGTGATGTAACTGACGGGGTGAAAAGTGCAGTGCAAAGAACAAAGTGATATCAAAGGATAAAGAAAAAGTGAATAAAATTGGTTTAGGAAGCAAAAAAATGTTTAATTGGATATAGCTCCCAATGCCAATATTAAAAATAGCCAAGACAGGGAAAAATATATAAACTGTCTAGTGGTGGAACGTGGTCAACATGTTTCAGCAAATAATGGCCAAGTGGCCTTGCTTTCTTCAGGACCTTAAAATGACGCTACTGCAAACAAAAAAAAAACGAAGTGTTTTTTATAAAATATTGAACAACTTAGATACTGATATAAATGTCACCTGGACCTCCTAGGTGTACTTGTTCCGTATCTTCTCACAATTTCAGTTGTCCACTGATTTGTAAGAAGTAGAGACCTCACCCCACCTGGCTGCGGCTCAGGACATAGGTGAAGCACCGCTCTCTCCGTCGGTACTCCAATGCGGCTTCTGTGCCGTCTGGGGAGGCACAGAAGCCGCGTTTTCAACTTACTGAGGCTGTGGGCCTGCTAATCAGACCCCCAGCCTGCTGCTCTCTCTCTAAATTCATAATACATGTGCTATAGGTACATACCACAATTGGAAATGGACTCCTTGTCAGCCCCTGTACCATGCACTATAGGTGCTCAGGGCATAGGTGCCACCAAGGCCTACCAGGGGCTGAAGCATAGCTTTTGCCACCCCTGGCTGGTTCTTAAATTGACACAACTGGCTGATCACTCAGCTGGGGCAAGTGGGTGTAATCACCCCTTGCTTAGATATAGTATACCTATATCTAAACCTATATCTGGGCACATATAAACCTGTGAGTCACTCCTATTGAAGGCCTTATCAATCCTGGAGGCAGAGTGCGTGGTTTAATGTGAGATGGAGCTCTGGCATGATCTGAGCCTGTCTGCAGCTGTCGGGAACAACTCCCTAAGCTGATCCGGGATAATGCCATACCATATACTATTAAGTGCCTTATAATCCTCGCGGTTATATAGCAACTTTGGTTTGGCTTTATCAAAACATGTCGTGTAAGGTGTCATACGAATTGGAATACTACCCCCTCACCAGTTCTGGCGACGGGGGTAGCATTCCACCCTTCTAGAGGGAGAAGACATGTTACTTTACTGAAACGCGGTTGATTTTAAAAGAGCCTCAGATCCACAAAATGGATGCCTCTACCACAGACACGGGTCTGGCCTCCTGCTGCTGACCGAAACTCCGAAAATGGTGGCCTGGACAAAGGGTTTCCTGTCGCAGGGCGGTGTTACACCACCCCAGACAGGAGATAGTGGATTGTAGCAGGGAGGTTTCAAAGAAACCAGACACTGCCTGGGGAGCACAAGGCTGCCCCTTGCATAATCTGGCCCAAACCGGTTCTGGGGCACACCAGCCCCAGTCTAAGCGCGGCCTGGATCAAAGGAAAGGGGTGTATCCACCCCCTTCCTGGGTCCCACCCATAGGAGGGGACCTAGCAGGATGTCCAGCCCACCAGATTCGAATAAGAGTGGGAGCAGTGCCAATGCAACTCAGATTATCCTGAAGAAACATAAGAAATGAAACTCTGGACCCTTCGACATCCTACTCAACGTAGAAGACTGAAGAATCTCCCTTGTGGTCAAGGAGTGACCACCCTGTGCAAACAGGTACCATCCAGCACCTCAACCCTTGCTTTGTTGCAGTTCCCGACGGAACTCGAGCGACAGAGATTGACGAGATTAAACTTGCCTGCCTTCCTCCAGCCCGATCCACAGTCCCTGCAGAGCTGAGACCCGTGGAGGCGACCGGAAGCGTGGGGCACGCCATCTTGAAAAGGCCACGAGATGCTGACCCTGCAGCCCACGAGTGACCCTCAAAGCTGTACACCGGGGTTTGAGAAGCCCCAACCCTGAACTACACTTGCACCAAAGCTACCCCCTCCACACTTGACGAGTGCTGCGTGGGGCCCTTCTGCTCGTGTTGGCTCAATGCGTTGGCCTGGTCACTTGCCAGCTGGCTTGTGGCCTCTGTGCTGATGAAAACCTTAAACCGACTTGCTTTTCTGGTTGCTCCAGATTTGCACCAGCTCCTGTGAAAAGGAGCCCCCGCTCTGACCCTCCTGGTTTGAGTGAGAAGCAATCTCCTGGTTTCGCGTGGATTGCTTTTGCCAAGTGCTGTTTGCTCCAATCTCAAAGCTGACGGTGTTGACGGCGAGAACCTGCGTGGGACAGATCGTGACCTGCTCCTGGACGTCGCAGATGCCCCAGAGCCCACGTGACAGCGGAGAGAAGCTCCTCGACAACCATCTGATTGTGCCCGACATTGCCTGGTTCCGTCCTGGTTCCACCCTGGTCACTGCTGAGTGACCCAGACTCTGCCCCCTCTGCTTTCAGGTTCATCTCAACTTCGATCCACCCTTGGATCACACCGGACACTTCTTCTTCCCATCGCCTGCAGCATCTTCAGCTCCAAGCACCAAGAGCCTGCGTGTCAAAACCCGACCCCACTTCGACCGTGTGCACCCACTTCCTGTGGGTGAGGTAACATTGCAACGCCGGTGTGCCCACATTGGTACACACCTCTAGGGTCTGTGTCTTAAGTTTTGTTCCTCTAGGTTCAGCGGAAGTATCTTTAAACTAACTTTGTGTAACTTTTACGCACCATTGACATTGCATTGGTGCAAGCCGCACTTTACGTGCTGCACCCGAATCCCGCAGGCTTCTCCCGACTTCAGCATTGCTAGTCCTGACTGCTCCCAGCGATTCTCTAGGCCCTAGGCCTAACAACTGTTCGATTGGTATCTCTTATACCACTTTTTTTAATATATGGTTTGAGTGGCCACCCGCCCTCATCCATAATTGTGCAACTTTATATGTTATACTGTGCTTTTGATTTAGTGCTTGTGCCCCTTTGCTCATAAAGACTACTGGGGATTAATTTAGAAATAAACACATATATTTTTATAATATATACTTGTGTGGTGTCCTTTCATTTGGTATTACAGGATTGTATGTGGTAAAACAGCTCGCTTAACACGACCTCTTAAGTTAAGCCTTTAAGGCTGCTTAGTCCATGCTACCCCTAGGATAGCTTGTCTAACAAGGTTGACTTACAACCAGACACCATAAGGGATTGTTTGGACTGATACAAGGTGGTTCCAGAATTGGAAACACCCATATCAGGCCAACTTCTCACATTGGTGCGCAGCGGTGCGGATTTGAGCTTGCTGTTGTTTTACCATTGCAATCTTTTTATCAAATTGAAAGATCACATCAAGTACCTTAGGTACATATAAATCAAAAGCTTAGCATATTAAGTTCTACTGAACTTAGTAGTTGTAGATTAAAGGGATTAGCACACCCTGACTACAACTCACTAGCAAGGTACAGTAGGAAAACGGGTAGGTAGAAAAAGCTTTATTCGAGTTATACACTCATAAAAGCACACACATGTAAATACATATATTTCTAAAAAACTTCAAACATTCTATAACAATAAATTTATAATTAAAAATACATAATACATAGCATAAAAATTGTTATCAATTAGAATTAAAATAGCTTTTTCATGATATGCGGAAACTAAATGCATGTTACAATATAGAAACCTCCGCGTTACGGACCATTCCCGAGTTTATACAAAAAAAACTGATACCATACATATTAGCCGCATTTTAAAGTTAAAATTCATATATATCTCCCAGTTGTTGTCTGCAAGGATAAATCATACATAGGAAAATGTAAAATTCAGAACACATTAGAGGATAGAGCCCTCCTCCTTATGGACCAAGCCCACCCCAGATATTTAGCAGTTCCAACTACGATTGACATTTCAGTGGAGGAACAAATAATTCTCAACCCCTCAACACCACTTTGGACACCGAGGTTCCTACAAACTGGAGCCAACCAAGATTTTCTTGGATTTACATAAGCATCGCATAAAAAAAGAAAGTGTGCGATGCTTTCATTAGGGGCCCCACATGACGGACAACACGAGCCACTATTAGTTCTCCATCTGGACGTCATACACCTCAAGGGGAGAGACCCTGCCCTTAACTGGAAAAATAATTTCCTGTCAAATGGAACAGTTATGCTGTCCCAATACTTTTCTAGGGAAGGTCTTTGTTTAATTTCCATGAATCTACCCCCCATGGATTCCGAGGTTACGCTCCTCCAAAGTTTCTGATCGATGTGGTTCCAATATAGTTCTTTAATACTGGATTTACTAGGGAATACTTCCCCAAGGGGGTTTTCCCATAATTTGGAGAGCCCAAGCTCAGCAAGGATATCCCTTAGCATTTTTAACCATGTGATTTTGCGAAAAACATCTAATTTGGCTAATGCTAAGAACCCCTCAGCATAGTGTCTTATTTCCACGATTGTCCATAGCCGTCTCCAATAGAGGATAGGCCTCAGTCGGGCACGGTCACTAAGCGATCTTCTACCTAGATCCAAACCAAGCGGTATCAGTGGGGTACTTTGGGGGAGGCTAGTTATCCCTCTCACAAACCTGTTCTCAGATCTTTGAAGGGTGGTAAGACTCTCAAAACCCCAGACTTCAGCCCCGTAAAGGGTTGCGCCCAAGGCTTTTGCGTCGTAAACCATGAGAACAGGTTTTATAGGCCTGGTTTTGGATTTTACTTGCTCGACCCTGAGGGCTCCTGAAATCTGCTGGTGTTTCAACACCGCCTTCTCTATGTGTCTTGACCAACCAAGTTTACTTGAAATCTCGACCCCAAGGTATGTAAAAACATCTACCAACTCTAATTTGATATTGTTCAAAAATACATTGGGTCGAGATTGACGTTTTTGCCCAAAGGCCATCAACTTGGTTTTATTTACATTAACCTCGAGACCCCGTTCTTTACAGAATGAGTCAAAAATGTTCAAGGCTCGCTGGAGACCCGACGGGGTTTTGGACACGATCAAAGTGTCGTCAGCGAACATCAGAATTGGAACTCTGATGCCCGCTAACGAAGGTGCGTCAACCATTGCGTCCATCATCCTGTCTACAATGCCATTAATGAACAGGGAGAACAGCAGGGGTGCCATTGCACATCCCTGCCGGACCCCCCGCTCGACTGGGAAGTTGGTGGTGGATTCCCCATTCCTCCCCCACTGGACCTTTGCATAGTTGCTTTCATGCAGACGCATTATCAGCGTAAGCAAATCAGGTGGGACCCCTATTTTAGACAGAACCTCCCACAGCGTGCACCTGGGGACCAGATCAAAGGCAGCCCTTAGATCTACAAATGCTACATAGAGGCTGCCTTTGCCCAGGAGTAAAACACTTAGTGTAGGTAAGTGCACCACTTACACCTCACTAGTAGTCATGTCTGATGCAGGTGGAGCCTCAGGCTCTGCTCCTGTAGCAGTTGACCATACCAAGGCAACTTCTAGATATGACAACCTTAGCCACAAAGACTTGGGTGCCTTGTGCACAGCAAGTTGGCTAAAGAAGGGCAGAGGCCCTACCATTCCTTCCCTGATAGCCATCCTGGAAAAGGATGACTTAGATAAGGTGAGTCAGGCTCCCTTAGAGACAGGAGAGGGGGTGAACTCCCCTGAGAATGAGCATCTCCCAGAAGAAGAAGAGGAGGAGGAAGAGGAGGAAGAAGGCTCAGAGATAGAGGAGCCTGAGAATCAGGATCAGAGGGTGACCCAGGTACAGATTGGCAGGCTTAACCAGACCAATCTGGACCTACATGGGAGTAGAGAGGGCCAGCACCTCCCCAGATCCCATAACTCAAATCTCCCAGGCAATAGAAGGAGGAGATCTTCATCAGGAGACTCTCATGTTTCTAGTGTCTCAAGAGAATCTCAAAGGGGAATGACTTCCCCCCAGAGGAAAGAGCATAGGGACAGGATGAGGGCTGTCCAACTCCAGATAGAGAGGGAAGAGATAGCCTTGGCTCAAGCTAAACTTGCTTTAGCAAGAGAAAGAAAGTTGTGTGGCTTAAATGCCACTGGTGGCAGCAAAATTCCTAAAGATAAAGACAGGAGCTATGATAATAGAAACCTGACAAAAATTGTGCCCCCCTACAAGGAAGGGGATGACATCCACAAATGGATGACTGCTCTTGAGAGAGCCTGCATGGTACAGCAGGTTCCTGAGGATCACTGGGCAGCAATTTTATGGTACTCCTTTTCTGAGAAAGGGAGGGATAGGCTCCTCACAGTTAGACCTGAGGATGCCAAAAACTACTCTGTCCTGAAGAGTGCTCTTATTGAAGGGTTTGGCCTAACCACTGAGCAATACAGGTTGTTGTTCAGAGACAGCCAAAAAACATAGACTCAGGACTGGACTGATTTTGTTGATTGTGCCACTAAGGCTTTGGAGGGTTGGCCGCAGGGAAGTAAAGTCTCAGACTATACAGGATTGTACAATCTTATAATGAGAGAGCAGATCCTTAATAACTGTCAGAACCAGCTGTTGCATCAATACCTTATTGACTCTGATCTGACCTCTCCCCAAGAATTGGGAACGAAGGCGGACAAATGGGTCAGAACAAGGATTAAGCAGAAACCCCAGAACCATGGTGACCAGAAGAAAACAGACCAGAAGGGTGGGAATCAGAAAGATAAAGAAAAGGACCAGAAGTCTTCAGGCCCCCAAACTAGTAATAAGGAGGGTGGTTCCCAAAATGACAAAAAGAAAAAGAAGAATGATGGCCCAAAGAAACCTTGGTGTAATACCTGCAAATCAGTTTCACACTGGGGCAGTGAATGCACTAAGAAAAATCCAGTTCCTGCCACTGCAGCTCCTAAAGCAACTGCACCCCCTAGTACAGTCAGCAGTGGTAGTGCACAACCTAAGGGGTTAGTAGGGTTAACCTTGGGTACTGAGGTGGAATCTGGCCTAGTCAGAATCCCCACACAGGCAGTTCTCCTATATGATGTGGACTTATCTTTGACCACTGCAGTAAGCCCCAGTAACCTGGGCAAAAATAGGCAGACTCCCTTAATCAATGAGAAACTGGCTCAGGCCTACAGGGACACTTGTACCAGTGTCACTATGGTGACACCTGACTTTGTGGACCCTGGTCAGATTGTACTAGGTGAAAGTTACCTAGTGACCAATGCAAGCAACTCCACTACTTCACATAGTGTGGCTGTTGTGAACTCCTCCTGGGGAGGGATAAATGGCCTAAAGAAAGTTGTTGTGAGCGCAGACCTCCCAGTAGACTGCTGTTAGGCAATGATCTTGAAAGCTCAGTTTGGTCAGAAGTGGAGTACAGGACTCATGCAGAAATGCTAGGGATTTCAGCTCATGTCCTTGCAGTGACAAGGTCTCAGGCTAAGAAGTGCCTTCCTGAACCAGTGGTGGATCTTGAAACATTAGACCAACCACAACCCAAGAGAAGGAGCAAGAGGGTTAAGGCTGTGCCTTCCCACTTGCCCCAGGTTGAGGATCAGGTTTCACAGAAAACTGATTCTGCAGTCCAAGAGGAGACTGTCTCTGAGGAGCTTGAACCTGATCAGGTTGAGTTTCTGGGGACAGGGGGACCCTCAAGGGCAGACCTGGGGCAGGCCCAATTAGATTGCCCTTCACTTGAACCCCTCAGACAGCAAGCTGCTGCTGAGGCTGCAGGGAATGCTCAAGGTGCCCATAAAGTTTATTGGGATGATGGACTCCTTTACTCAGAGGCTAGAGACCCCAAGCCTGGTGCCACCAGGAGGTTGGCTATACCTTTGAAGTTTAGGGGTTTCCTTCTCACCTTGGCCCATGATATTCCCCTTGCAGGACACTTAGGCCAGAACAAGACTTGGGATAGGCTTGTTCCTCACTTTCACTGGCCTCACATGTCAGAAAATGTCAAGGAGTTTTGTCGCTCCTGTGTCACTTGCCAAGCCAGTGGTAAGTCAGGTGGCACAACAAAGGCCCCCCTGATACCACTACCTGTGGTGGGGGTAGCCTTTGAAAGAGTTGGCATAGACATTGTGGATCCCATGGATCCTCAAACCTCATCTGGGCACAGATTTATACTGGTGGTAGTGGATCATGCCACCAGGTACCCAGAAGCAATTCCCCTGAGGACCACCACAGCACCTGTGGTGGCAAAAGCCCTCATTGCAGTTTTCTCAAGAGTGGGCTTTTCAAAGGAGGTTCTTTCAGACAGAGGTACCAACTTCATGTCTGGATACTTAAAAGCAATGTGGAAAGAGTGTGGAGTAAACTTCAAGTTTACCACACCCTATCATCCTCAGTGCAATGGGCTTGTGGAAAGGTTCAACAAGACCCTAAAGGGAATGATAAAAGGATAACCAGAGAAGCTTAGGCGGAAATGGGACACCCCTTTACCCTGCTTGCTCTTTGCTTACAGAGAGGTCCCACAGAAGGGGGTTGGCTACAGCCCTTTTGAACTTTTGTTTGGCCACCCTGTGAGGGGTCCACTGTGTTTGGTGAAGGAAGGATGGGAGTTACCTCTCAAAAAGCCTAAGCTAGATGTTCTGGACTATGCACTTGGTCTCCGCTCCAGGATGGCTGAATACATGGAGAGAGCATCCAAAAACCTGGAGGCCAGCCAAGAATTACAGAAAGCTTGGCATGACCAAAAGGCTGTTCTGGTTGAGTACCAGCCAGGGCAGAAGGTGTGGGTGTTGGACCCAGTGGGCCCAGCAGCACTCCAGGACAAATGGACTGGACCCTACCCTATTGAGAAAAAGGGAGAAGTCACCTATGTGGTTGACTTTGGAACCCCTAGGAGCCCCCATAGGGTGCTCCATGTAAATCGTTTGAAAGCATTTGTTGACAGGGAGGACATGAGTCTCCTCATGGCCACAGATGGGGATCAGGAGGAAGAGAGTGACCCTCTCCCAGACCTGCTTTCCCAGAACCCTGATGATGGTTCAGTTGATGGAGTAGCCTTGGCAGCCAGCCTCACTGAGCAGCAACAGGTGGACTGCAGACAGGTGTTGCAGGCCCACAGGCATATGTTTTCACTCACACCCAGTCAAACTAACTGGTGCACCCATGAGGTGGACACTGGTGACAGTCTGCCTGTGAAGAATAAGATCTACAGGCAACCTGACCATGTCAGGGATTGTATAAAGGCTGAGGTGCAAAAGATGTTGGAGCTTGGAGTGGTTGAGCCATCAGAGAGCCCATGGGCTAGCCCAGTGGTCCTTGTGCCAAAACCTCATACCAAAGATGGAAAGAGAGAAATTAGGTTTTGTGTGGACTACAGAGGTCTCAATGCTGTCACTAGGACAGATGCACATCCCATTCCAAGAGCAAGCAGATGAGCTCATTGATAAATTGGCTTCTGCCAAGTTTCTGAGCACATTTGATTTGACAGCTGGCTACTGGCAGATCAGACTAGCTGAAGAGTCAAAAGCCAACACAGCATTCTCTACCCCTAGTGGACATTATCAGTTTGTGGTAATGCCCTTTGGTTTGAAGAATGCACCTGCCACCTTCCAAAGGTTGGTGAATCAAGTCCTTGCTGGGTTGGATGACTTTTGCGCAGCATATCTAGATGATATTGCTGTCTTTAGCTCCACCTGGGAGGATCACTTGATCCACCTGAAGTAGGTTCTGGAGGCCCTGCAAAAGGCAGGCCTGACTATCAAGGCTACCAAGTGCCAGATAGGGCAGAGCAAGGTTGTGTACTTGGGCCACCTAGTAGGTGGGGGTCATGTTCAACCATTGGAGAGCAACATCCAGACCATACAGGACTGGGCTCCTCCAACTACCCAGACACAAGTCAGAGCCTTCTTGGGCCTGACTGGGTACTACAGAAAATTTGTAAAGAACTATGGGTCCATTGTGACACCATTGAATGACTTTACATCCAAGAAGATGCCCAAGAAGGTTCAGTGGACAGTTAGCTGTCAAAAGGCATTTGATGACCCGAAGAAGGCCATGTGCCCTGCACCTATCCTGAAAAGTCCTGATTACTCCAAACAGTTCATTGTACAGACAGATGCTTCTGAGTTGGGGGTGGGAGCTGTGCTTTCACAACTTAATCAAGATGGTCAAGACCAGCCCATTGCTTTTATTAGCAGAAGGCTGACCCCCAGGGAGAAACGTTGGTCAGATATTGAGAGGGAGGCCTTTGCTGTGGTTTGGGCCCTGAAGAAGTTGAGGCCATACTTGTTTGGTACTCACTTCCTAATTCAGACAGACCATAAGCCCCTCTTGTGGCTAAATTAGATGAAGGGTGAAAATCCCAAACTGCTCAGGTGGTCCATTTCCCTACAGGGGATGGACTTTACAGTGGAGCACCGCCCAGGGACTGACCATGGTAATGCAGATGGTCTCTCCAGGTACTTCCACTTAGAACATGAAGACTTATCTGGTCACGGTTAAGTTTAATGTCCCTGCGTTTGGGGGGGTTGTGTAGGAGAGTAGGGTCTGCTATCCTATGGTCACCCCAATTTTTGCTTTTTGCTTCACTGGTTTTCGACTTACTGAGGCTGTGGGCCTGCTAATCAGACCCCCAGCCTGCTGCTCTCTCTCTAAATTCATAATACATGTGCTATAGGTACATACCACAATTGGAAATGGACTCCTTGTCAGCCCCTGTCCCATGCACTATAGGTGCTCAGGGCATAGGTGCCACCAAGGCCTACCAGGGGCTGAAGCATAGCTTTTGCCACCCCTGGCTGGTTCTTAAATTGACACAACTGGCTGATCACTCAGCTGGGGCAAGTGGGTGTAATCACCCCTTGCTTAGATATAGTATACCTATATCTAAACCTATATCTGGACACATATAAACCTGTGAATCACTCCTATGGAAGGCCTTATCAATCCTGGAAGCAGAGTGCGTGGTTTAATGTGAGATGGAGCTCTGGCATGATCTGAGCCTGTCTGCAGCTGTCGGGAACAACTCCCTAAACTGATCCGGGATAATGCCATACCATATACTATTAAGTGCCTTATAATCCTCGCTGTTATATAGCAACTTTGGTTTGGCTTTATCAAAACATGTTGTGTAAGGTGTCATACGAATTGGAATACTACCCCCTCACCAGTTCTGGCGACGGGGGTAGCATTCCACGCTTCTAGAGGGAGAAGACATGTTACTTTACTGAAACGCGGTTGATTTTAAAAGAGCCTCAGATCCACAAAATGGATGCCTCTGCCACAGACACGGGTCTGGCCTCCTGCTGCTGACGGAAACTCAGCAAATGGTGGCCTGGACAAAGGGTTTCCTGTCGCAGGGCGGTGTTACACCACCCCAGACAGGAGATAGTGGATTGTAGCAGGGAGGTTTCAAAGAAACCAGACACTGCCTGGGGAGCACAAGGCTGCCCCTTGCATAATCCGGCCAAACCGGTTCTGGGGCACACCAGCCCCAGTCCCAGCGTGGCCTGGATCAAAGGAAAGGGGTGTATCCACCCCCTTCCTGGGTCCCACCCATAGGAGGGGACCTAGCAGGACGCCCAGCCCACCAGATTCGAATAAGAGTGAGAGCAGTGCCAATGCAACTCAGATTATCCTGAAGAAACATAAGAAACGAAACTCTGGACCCTTCGACATCCTACTCAAGGTAGAAGACTGAAAAATCTCCCTTGTGGTCAAGGAGTGACCACCCTGTGCAAACAGGTACCATCCAGCACCTCGACCCTTGCTTTGTTGCAGTTCCCGCCGGAACTCGAGCGACAGAGATCGACGAGATTAAGCTTGCCTGCCTTCTTCCAGCCCGATCCACAGTCCCTGCAGAGCTGAGACCCGTGGAGGCGACCGGAAGCGTGGGGCACGCCATCTTGAAAAGGCCATGAGACGCTGACCGTGCAGCCCACGAGTGACCCTTGAAGCTGTACACTGGGGTTTTAGCAACCCCAAACCTGAGCTACACTTGCACAAAAGCTACCCCCTCCACACTCGACGAGTGCTGCGTGGGGCCCTTCTGCTCGTGTTGGCTCGACGCGTTGGCCTGGTCACTTGCCAGCTGGCTTGTGGCCCCTGTGCCGACGTAAACCTTAAACCGACTTGCTTTTCTGGTTGCTCCAGATTTGCACCAGCTCCTGTGAAAAGGAGCCCCCGCTCTTGAAGGACTGGGCTATTCTAAGGCCCAGCGGTGCCAGGGGACAACACCTGAAACCGTCGTGGGATACCTGTTCCGGCGCACAAATTACAGAGACACGGGACACTTCCTTCGGCGTCAAAGATCGAGGTTTATTTACTGCAGGGAACACAGAAGTCACAAGAAGTACAACGCATGTAGGTTCTAGGAGACTGCTTTGAATTGCAACTGTGGATCGCTCCTTTTATACATATTTCTGTCATAGCACAACATGGCGAACAAAAGGTTACAACTCAGTTCCCACAGTAAACTTCAAAAGGGTTGCTTTCATGTATTCAGGGTCCCGGAACATAATTACAGTAGCATCGCCGGTTCCCAACTGTAAAAGTACATTATCCCACCATTAAGTACATTTCATTCCGGCTGTAAACGAGTTTAAGGAAAGAGTCAGAAACAGGTGCAAGGGAAGACAAAGATAGTCAACAGATTGAAAAGAGTGTAGGGGGGCGATATCGGAAACACGATTGCAGGATCAAAGGAGACATGCCTAATGAATGCACGGCTGAAACAATAGACCGGCACGGCAAGATGAGCCTTGAGCGGGGCCATCTGCCTTTGCAGTGTCATCCCCCTCGTCATAAAGACACCCTCAAAGGAACACGTGTCTTTCACAAGAGCTTGGGAATCCCAGGGTCACGAAGCGGACAGTGTCCGTTCGCTGGCTACTTGAGGGCAAGAAACAAAATGGATGCTGTATCTAAAATGGAACCCGTGGGTTCAGATGAAGAAACCCACGAATAAGACGAACGGTTCAAGTCAGCGTAGCGAAAATGTGTACACCCACTAAACTCGTCATTTGCGGTTCATAGATACCAAACTCGTCCATATTCGAACGAGTCGAAAGCACCACTTTAATTGTCACGGAACCTAAGACGCTCCTTTTGCCCGCATGTAGGCAAGCACTAGTCGATATCAGAATCGATCTCGATATTCATCAGATCATTCAGATGTTGCTGCAGCATCATTCTATCCATCAATGCTTCCTTGGTAACAGATGGCCGTCTTATACACGTCGTGGCACAGAGGCCACATAAGGCAGGACCACACTGCACACAAAGACAACACGTGAACAGAAATGCTACAACAAGTCCGATAATCATCAGAATCTTCCAACCCCACGTCGACATCAGGCCCCAAAACCATCCTAGTAGCGTCCAATCACCTACGTCCACGTGTATGGACTCGGAGATCTTATGCAACTTCGAGATGTCTTGATAGACAGTTGGAGCGTTATCAGGGATGAAAATGCAGCAACTCGAATAGATCACCTTACATACACCACCTCTATCTGCAAGAACAACGTCTAAAACCATACGGTTTTGCAACGTCATAAGCCTGTCCGCCTGAAGCTCTGCTGTCAGATTGCCAAGAGCACTTGCAGTTATATTAGCAGTCGATTCCACCACTCGAGTCAACTGCCTCAGGTTCCTACTATTGATCATAGGTCCCCAAAACGGCAAGAAACCCTTAAAGAAGTCTCCTGTTTCTTGACCGGCAGTGTCCTCTTCGCTAATAACACCTCTCACAACTCTAGTCTTGTGATAGTCCGAGGCAACTGTGAAAGTCGGTGGCAACAGATTCGCAATATAACAGGTGCCCGAGAAGTCACGAGGCAACCATGTATATGCACGGTCGTAACATACAAAGTATGTACCCTTGGCAGTCAAAAGAACAGGGGAAGAGAGCGTTGGCAAAACATACGTTTCAGTGCAAGCACTCCTCCCAAGCTGAGCTCGCGGGCTTCGGCCAAGACCTTTCAAGCAGAAATTACCAAGATGGGGTACGATCCAGATCGGAGACGAGCTTTTAAGCTGTCTATCACCCACTGACATGCTATACTCAGCCTCACTCAGATCCCTGTATGCTCGCACCTCTTCCTCTGGGATAAGCGATGCATCGAAAATATCTCTATCTAAGTCAGCAATCGCTCTTGCCAAAGGCTTGTGGTACGGGCCGGGACCATGATCTGCAGTGCGTGGCTCTCGATGGGGGTAGGAATCTAGTGCGCTGCGAAACATAGTTTGGAATGCTCGAGCTGACCCCTGGGAACTATAAGGAAGAACCAAATACGGAATTCCCCTATCCATGGTATGTGGCATTAACCCACACACCCAACAGTTGGTAGTATTCATCACCAACTGATGTTGATGAAGAAGCTGAACAAAGGAGTTATTCATGAATTCTGCACGTCTAACCTGTTCGTGTTGGGGTAGAGGATGAAAGGAATGTGGAGAAATAGTGGGAGTAGATTTTGGTTCAGAAGAAGAAGTAGGTAAAGCAGAAGGCAATAACGACTGCAATCCGAAATACACTCCACCCACCAATAACATGGAAACAGTCAAGAACAGCAAGAACACCTGAAACAGAAAGCATTTTGTTCGTACAACCCTGTGTAGTGTCGATCTTTGAGCTAGAGTCTTGTCCACTTCCGACAACTTTGAGAATTCCATCCTCTAAAAACCGTCCGCAACGTTCTTGACGCACTTCGTTCTGAGTAGCGATTATAAACTCCCAGGAGTTCCCAGGAATCGACAAAAGTACCGACCTAGTGTCAGGAACCTGCTAAACAGAAGGAAGTACCCGCACGGCCCTACGGTCAACCCGGATGTAAGGTTTTCTTTAATCAAGCATTCAAGTTTAATACAAAATCTCCTAGCTGTGGAAAAAACGTACGTGGAAAAGAACTCAAAAATTAATAGAAGAGGCAATTGTTCATAATGTTCAAAATGACAGTAAGGGGTAATACGAATTCAAAAAGGGGAAAAAAAGGCAAAAAGTGTTTAATTAGTCTTTGGTGAGAGAACGAAGAAAATATCTGCTTCTTCCAGGACGAGTCTGCTCTTCGAATAATTGTTCAGGTTGCGGAACAGAGTCCTGTCGATCAGATGACAGTTCAAGTCTCGAGTTCTCCAATGATAAAGGTTCAACAAATGTATCTGACTGCAATGACGTATCTCCTACAGGTTGAGCATCACTGAACGGCACAAATTTTACTGGAGTTTCTGTTTCCGTTGCAGCGATTCCTGTCCTCACCCACGAATCTGCTGGTAAAGGAATAGGCACCTTCTTGGTGTGGGTGGCGTGCACCCAGTTTTTCCGGCCTTCCAGACAAACTGCAGTTCTTGTGGCAAGGAGGACTTGAAATGGGCCCACGAATCTCGGCTCCAAATTGCGCTTCCTGCCGAAATTACGGGTGACCAACCAGTCACCCGGTTGGAGCCGATGTCCAGGACCCTCTGTCTGTGCCGGCAGTGCTTCAAAGACCTGTTGATGAATTAACCTCAGTTTAGCAGTCAGATCATGAAGATAATCAATTAACATTGGGTACTCAAGACTATCGAAGGCCTTAGGCCTAGGGACTCCCCAAACATTCGCAGGACGGCCGAACACAATCTCATATGGGCTAAGCCCTACTCAAGAGTGTACAGTCGCCCTGGTCGACAAAAGAGCCAGAGGCAAGGCATCAGGCCATGACAAACCAGTCGTAGCTTGAATCTTAGCAAGTTTCAGTTTCAGAGTACCATTGTACCCTTCAACTAAACCTGCTGACTGGGGATGATTGGCACTGTGGAATTTTTGTCGAATTCCAAGGCCCTTACACACACTCTTCATCACACTCCCCACAAACTCACTTCCGTTATCTGACCATACAATCCGTGGCATTCCATACCGAGGAAAGTATTCCTTCAGTAGGACTTTCGCTGTGGACAGGGCAGTATTATCTTTGAGAGGGTAGGCTTCGATCCATCCACTCCTCAGTTTCGTCCATCTGGAGAACGTGCAAACCACAACTAAAACGTACTTCAAGTTATTACATCTCTCCATATGGATGAAGTCCAGTTGGATAACCTCAAAGGGACATGTAGGAGGCGAAAAATGGCCAGGTGGAGTGGGGGTGCCCTTGCCAGGATTGTACATCATGCATACCATACAATTCTTAACCACTCTCTCAGCACACTTAGCAATACCATCATTCTTCCATACAGGGGACAGCAACTTGCATATACCTTTCGCGCTAATATGTGACAAGCCGTGCGCCATAGTCACAACGGCTAGCACATATGCATCCGGCAACATCCACTTCTGACTTTCCGACAAATCAATCCAACATCCGTGCTCATCTAACTTTCCTGTGCTCTCCTTCCACTTAGTCTTTTCAGTTTCGGTGGCCTCATTCTGAATCGCCTTCACGCTCTCAATAGTGTCTTCGCACATACCAGTCTCTGCCGGCCACCTTACTGAACTCGTAACATACATTCGGGTTGCAAGTTTCTTAGCTGTCTCTTTAGCAATCTCATCCGCAAACGCGTTACCACGACCAACATCATCCGTACCTTTTCGGTGCGCGCTGCATTTAATAATCGCCACCTGCTTAGGCAAAGTAAGTGCATCCAAAAGATCGTTCACGAGCTGTCCGTGTTGGATCTTCGTACCAAGCGATGTCATAAATCCTCTTTCTCTCCACAATCGACCAAAGCAATGTGCAACGCCAAATGCATATTGACTATCAGTAAGCACATTCACTCGCTTTCCCTTCGACAAAACACACGCTCTCGTCAACGCAATCAACTCTGCCGCCTGCGCGGAATTCAGATTCAATCTCGCAGTTTCCACCACCGTACTCAACGTCACCACAGCATACGCAGTCGTCACATCACCATTCGGCAACTTGAAACACGAACAATCAACTAACAAGGTACCATCGGGATCTGCCAATGGAGTGTTTTTTAGGTCAACACGACCCTTCGTTTCTTCCTCAGTTCGTAAATAGCAATCATGTGGTGGTACATCATCTGATTCCATGTTAGTCGGCAACAACGTCGCCGGGTTTAGTACATTACAGCGCTTTATTTGTATATGACTTGCCAAAAGCGTCAACTCGTAACCGGACAACCTTGCGCTCGTCAAGTGTTGAGTTTTTGTACGATTTAAGAGAGTGTCAACTGCATGCGGAACCATTACCGTAAGCATATTATCCATGACCAATCCTGCGGATTGTCGAATGGACACCGCAGCTGCCGCTGTCGCTCGTCGACAACTCGGCAACGCTCTAGCTACTGGGTCCAAGGTCGAGGAAAAATATGCACATGGACGCTGCTTACCACCAAATAGTTGCGTCAAGACACTCAACGCACAACCCTCTCTCTCGTGAACCTATAGTGTAAACGGCTTACTGTAGTCAGGAGTACCTAACACAGGAGCCGAACACAACGCATCACGCAATTCAGAAAAACTTTTCTGACACTCTTCAGTCCATGGCAAAGGAGTTGGAACATCCTTGCACGTGAGTGCTACCAATGGCTTCGCTAGCAATGAAAAATTTAGAATCCATTGCAGTATGACGTGATACCTAGAAAGGCACACACATCTCTCTGAGTTGTTGGCACAGTCATTCGAGCGATCGCTGCAATTCTCTCTGGGGTCAACCTTCTTCCCTCCTTTGACCATAAGTGACCTAGATAGGTTACTTCTTGACAACAATATTGCAGTTTAGAAGGTGACACGTTGTGATGTAAGTCACAGAGATGCTGTAACAGCGATACCGTAGCAGTTTTGCAGATCTCTTTAGTGTCAGCAGCCACAAGCAAGTCATAAACATATTGGATCAAGGTCGCACCAGCCGGTAACACAAACGCATCGAGTTGACTCTTCAGGGCTTGGCTGTATATCGATGGACTCTCACAGTAGCCCTGAGGAGCGCGTTTAAACCTAAAGCTGCGACCACCTAATGAGAAACCGAATAGATCTCTGCTTTCCTCAGTAATCGGAATGCTAAAGAAAGCATTCTTCAGATCGATCACTGAGAACCAAGAAGCAGAAGCTGGAATCAGAGCCAGTAAAGCCGTAATGTCAGGCACCACAGGAAATTGTGGAATCACAATTTTGTTCACCTCCCGTAAATCAATAACAAAACGGTAAACAGGAGGCTTGGATGGATCAGTGCGTTTCAAGATAGGTAACACAGGACTATTACACACGTTTCCCCGAGTTTCCTCGATAACATCTTTCTTGATCAAATCATAGATGATCGCTAACAACGCTCGTTCACCATCAAGAGAGATACGATACTGGGGAATACGTGGTAACCGCACATTTGATTTCAATTGGACACCATAAGGTGAAATGTCAAGCAGGCCCACATCATTGGGACCTGTTGCCCACAAAGATTTAGGAAGAGAACTCAATTTCGGTGGGAGCTTTTCAGTTGACAAGTACATAGGAGAGATCACTCTCTGACCCAAAGTAAGCTCCACTCCCGCAGGAGAACAGCACAGTGTCGCATATAACCGTTTCAGCAAATCTAGGCCCAAAAGATTCTCACCACAACCAGTAGTCAAAATCAAAGGAGCTTCCAGCTCACGAGGCCCAATTGTGAGGAGCAAAGGGCTAGAAACCGGATTGCTAACGGGGGCGCCAGAGAATCCAACGGAAACATTCTTAAGCCAGACAAAGGTGCGCCTGGGAGTTTCGAATGCATGATGGAACTTTTCGCTGCACCAGTGTCCAACAGAAAAGGCTCAACTACGCCCGATGTAGCAACTGCGACGTAAGGCCCTCTCTGATCAACCGGAACTGATACTACTCCCTCTCTTTGTCTGTGGCTGTCCTAGTAATTACCGTCATCAATATCATGCTCGATGTAATAGTCATCCACATGATACTGTGCAGATCTACCTGACGATGAACCACGCTGATCAAAGCAATTATTTGAATCTGATGAATTATTAGAACGCTCATTCTGATTCTGAGTAACACCACGACCTCTACCTCGCGAAGCCTGTTGAGGACCACTACGACCTCCTCGAGCCGAACCACTACTATTTCGGTCGCGCAAGACCGGACAAATGGCCCTCACCTCTACAGTATGCGCATTGATTATATCCGAGCATAGATCTTGGCGTGGAAGAGTCATTACGCGACTGCGACCTAGCAGATTGTGATTGCAATCTATTCTGTTGTTGAGAGGCATTTTGATTTTAGCGCGGAGGATACGCTTGCTGTAACAGAACTTTAGTTTTGAGGTCCTTTGTTTTCTTATCCGGACGATCATTTTCCTCCTTCTCCCTATTTTCGTAATATTGAGCCGTAGCTAATATCTGAGCAGAGGTAGAAACAGCCCACGAACTTTCGGAATTTTTCAATTTGTTGCTAAGATCAGGCAACAAATTCGATACAAATTTATCTACAAACAACCGCTGACCTCCCTCAGTGCTCATATCCTGACCACTGTGATCGATGAATGCCTCCTCAAATCTCGTAAAGAAATCGGAGACACTCTCGTCCTTCTTTTGCTTGCACGCAGACAGTTTATCCCAATTAACTCTCATTGCTGGCATAAGTGTCTTCATTAGCGTAATAATCCTCTGGGGCAGATTCTCAATAGGCTGTTCAGGCTTAGCCCCACCAACTTGTCGACCGTCGGCCGCCGTAAGAGCAGCCCAATCACCGCCCAACTCGGCTATGTGATTCTCTTGACGGATTTTTGCCCAAATTGGTTGAGGTACTATGTTGCCGAACAACATATCGATATCGGCAAGATTCATGATAGTAGCATCCACTAATTGGGACAACTCTTTGTAATAACCTGCAGGATTTTTACGGGGGTCAGGCAAAGTTTGTTTCACCTGCAAGACTTCCGACCGCTTCCATGGGAGGTGTATCCAAACTCTCTGGAAGTGTGGCGGAATAATAGGAATGGCAGTAGCATCACCTGGCATCCACACTGGGGGAACTTCTCGCATGGGATACTGACCAGGTGTTGCCATCCACTCCTCAGTTTCGTCCTTAAACAATGCTCAAGGTATTACAGTAGGCCGAAAAGATAGAAGATGTTCTACAGCACGTCGAACATTACTACCCACAATCATACCACTCGAAAACTGATGCTGAAGTTCAGTCACTTCGGGCGGCACATTGTCTATCTCATCATTATCCAACACTTCTCGTAAACATTTACACATTTCCTCAAACACAAATCTCTGTGTGGGCTCATTAAATTGAGAGAACATCTCAAAAATTATGCGCGGGGTGTTTTTAACGGGATACCTAATCCAATTTCGCGCCATTTTAATTAACGTATCACTCTACCTACCACCAGGAATCTGACTTTGTCGTTGAGGGACATCGGAAACATCGGACCCAAGGATCGGTCCAAAAGGAGAGTAAAGGTTAGCAACAGCATTAGGTATGCGACTACGAACAGACGGAGAAGAGGAGAGAAGTACCGGGGCAACAACATGGGGACTAAACACAGGAGCAGTAGGAGTAGCCAAAAGAGCAGAAGTAGCGGGAACAGCAGACTGAGAAGGTATAGGCAGTGGAGCAGTAGGAACAGGAGCAGGTAAGGCAATAGGGACAACTTGAGGAACAAGGGGATTCGGAAGGACAGGACCAGCGACAGGCTGACCAGCAGGTGCTGGAACAACAGGTTGAAGAACAGGAGGAACCACAGGAGCTGTAGTATCCTGTGCGTATGGAGGTGGTGACTTCAGTAGGTAGGACAACAAAGGGTCCTCTACCGCTTCCTCTCTCTTCTTATCAGTACTCGACGGCAAAACGGGATAACACTTATCCACCGCCATACGTTGTAGTCTATCAAAGACTTCCTTTTCCTTCTCTTCTTTGTCTCGCTGAAACTGCTCTGCCTTTCTCATCGTTGTAACGATGCCTTCCCTCTTATTTCTTTTAAGCTGTTTGATTTCTTTCTGCTTGGCCTCTTTACGCCATAACCGGAAGGAATCAAACATGGCCGGCCTAGATTTCTTTTTGAACAATTTTGCTTCAAGATTATCCAAATTTGCTGTTTCGAAGCTACCATGAGGTGGCCAACTAAGGACACCATCATTTTTAGTATAGCGGATCCAATAATCATTATATGCGATAGGACCCACTCCATGGCGACTATATAGCTCATAGACCGGAGTTCCAACTGGAGGTATCGGACATGAGTCCTCCAATCGTGAATCCGCACGCAACATTTAAAGCAACTAAACAAAGTACTACGGCCAGGCATCGTGCACACTAACCGAGTTTCACAAACTTCAAGGGTTATCGATTTACGATATCCTCGTTAAAATGCAAGACCCTCGGTTTTTGGCAATTGCAATCGTCAAATAAAACCCAACAACTAAGAACCAAATACTAAGAACCACAAATGCAATGGAACCATGCAAACAACCAAGTTTCAACAACTACCAAGGACTCTGGGAGCGACCCACAAATACTTAACTGAAAGAGCAATGGCGTCACCAGGAAGGCCCGTCAATCGTCTCGCTGTACAAAGGACTACGCCAGGCACCAAAACAGGTCGACAGTCAGGGCATCAGTCCGTCGCAGCCGTCAGGAGGCGGGGATCTTCGCGGGAAAAGTCTTCGGACCACTTATTTCGACAACAGGATCGATGAAGCGGGGTGCACCTTCCCTCGGAGATTTCACACGAAGTTCCTCACGATCGTCGGGCTTTGGACCGGTACCGCTGATGTCGCCCCACTTTGGGCGCCAACTGAAGGACTGGGCTATTCTAAGGCCCAGCCGTGCCAGGGGACAACACCTGAAACCTTCGTGGGTTACCTGTTCCGGCGTACAAATTACAGAGACACGGGACACTTCCTTCGGCGTCAAAGATCGAGGTTTATTTACTGCAGGGAACACAGAAGTCACAAGAAGTACAACGCATGTAGGTTCTAGGAGACTGCTTCGAAATTGCAACTGCGGATCGCTCCTTTTATACATATTTCTGTCATAGCACAACATGGCGAACAAAAGGTTACAACTCAGTTCCCACAGTAAACTTCAAAAGGGTTGCTTTCATGTATTCAGGGTCCCGGAACATAATTACAGTAGCATCGCTGGTTCCCAACTGTAAAAGTACATTATCCCACCATTAAGTACATTCCATTCCGGCTGTAAACGAGTTTAAGGAAAGAGTCAGAAACAGGTGCAAGGGAAGACAAAGATAGTCAACAGATTGAAAAGAGTGTAGGGGGGCGATATCGGAAACACGATTGCAGGATCAAAGGAGACATGCCTAATGAATGCACGGCTGAAACAATAGACCGGCACAGCAAGATGAGCCTTGAGCGGGGCCATCTGCCTTTGCAGTGTCATCCCCCTCGTCATAAAGACACCCTCAAAGGAACACGTGTCTTCCGCAAGAGCTTGGGAATCCCAGGGTCACGAAGCGGACAGTGTCCGTTCGCTGGCTACTTGAGGGCAAGAAACAAAATGGATGCCGTATCTAAAATGGAACCCGTGGGTTCAGATGAAGAAACCCACGAATAAGACGAACGGTTCAAGTCAGCGTAGCGAAAATGCGTACACCCACTAAACTCGTCATTTGCGGTTCATAGATACCAAACTCGTCCATATTCGAATGAGTCGAAAGCACCACTTTAATTGTCACGGAACCTCACTCTGACCCTCCTGGTCTGAGTGAGAAGCAATCTCCCGGTTCCGCGTGGATTGCTTTTGCCAAGTGCTGTTTGCTCCAATCTCGAAGGCGACGTTGCTGACGGTGAGAGCCTGCGTGGGACAGATCGTGACCTGCACCTGGACATCGCAGATGCCCCAGAGCCCACGTGACAGCGGAGAGAAGCTCCTCGACAACCATCTGATTGCGTCCGACATTGCCTGGTTCCGTCCTGGTTCCACCCTGGTCACTGCTGAGTGACCCAGACTCTGTCCCCTCTGCTTTCAGATTCATCTTGACTTCGAGCCACCCTTGGATCACACCGGACCCTTCTGCTTCCCATCGCCTGCAGCATCTTCAGCTCCAAGCACCAAGAGCCTGCGTGTCAAAACCCGACGCCACTTCGACCCTGTGCACCCACTTCCTGTGGGTGAGGTAACATTGCAACGCCGGTGTGCCCACATTGGTACACACCTGTAGGGTCTGTGTCTTAAGTTTTGTTCCTCTAGGTTCAGCGGAAGTATCTTTAAACTAACTTTGTGTAACTTTTACGCACCATTGACATTGCATTGGTGCAAGCCGCACTTTACGTGCTGCACCCGAATCCAGCGGGCTTCTCCCGACTTCAGCATTGCAAGTCCTGACTGCTCCCAGCGATTCTCTAGGCCCTAGGCCTAACCACTGTTCGATTGGTATCTCTTATACCACTTTTTTTAATATATGGTTTGAGTGGCCACCCGCCCTCATCCATAATTGTGCAACTTTATATGTTATACTGTGCTTTTGATTTAACGCTTGTGCCCCTTTGCTCATAAAGAGTACTGGGGATTAATTTAGAAATAAACACATATATTTTTATAATATATACTTGTGTGGTGTCCTTTCATTTGGTATTACAGGATTGTATGTGGTAAAACAGCTCGCTTAACACGACCTCTTAAGCCTTTAAGGCTGCTTAGTCCATGCTACCCCTAGGATAGCTTGTCTAACAAGGTTGACTTACAACCAGACACCATAAGGGATTGTTTGGACTGATACAAGGTGGTTCCAGAATTGGAAACACCACATATCAGGCCAACTTCTCACAGCAGGCAAACAAGAGTATGTATCTATGACCACCACTACATACACCTGAGGACCATTAGCATGAATGGGCCCCAAAATGTCTAGAGCAATATCCTGCCATGGACCTGTGGGCCGCCTCCTTAAAATCATGGGCTGTACCTTATGACTCTTTGATTTTTCACTCATCACACAAGGAACGAAATCACTCACAATTCACTCCATCTGCTTATCCATACCAGGACACCAATAAGAAATACACAAACTTTCTATTGTTTTTGTAACACTCAAATGCGTTTCATGTGCTGAATTAATCTGATCTCTCCTGAGACTACTAGAAGGGACCAATCTTGTTCCCCGAAACAGTAAACCTTTGAACACACCAAGTTCATCTTTCACACTCCAGCAAGACTTGGAACATTCAGACCCAGAGTTCTTGCTATTTCAACTTCTCTGAATGAGTGACAATACCTCACTCACCTTGGGATCAGCAGATTTCTCCTCATGCCACCTAACCTCAGAAATTGATTCACTTTCCACCAAGCACACCCATTCAGCCATATCTTCATCCTCCTCCAACTCAACATTCAAAGTTGAGGGCCCCTCCTTAGCAATGAGGCTTGACAATGTATCAGCTACCCCAATGTCCACTCCTGGAATATACTTCATCGTAAAACTATATTCTTGTAATGCATTGACTCACTTAGTGATCCTACTAGAGATCAGGTCCAACCCTATATGTCGAATATTTCAACCAGAGGTTTATAATAAACCCAGGGCTTCAAATACACTCCACTCTCAGAGTTTGCGGATTTTTGGCAACTCTGCGTTCTGCATAGAACGCAGAGTTACCGAAAACTCTTTGCTCCACAACGGAGCAGAGTTTTTTTGTGTTTGCGTGCTCAAAATTTGTTTTTGCGCCCGCGGGAGCAACTTACCGGGATGCCTGAGTTCACCAGCAAGATTTCCCATCCATTCACGAGCGCCACGAGATTTGGTAGCCTGCTGCACGGTCCCGCAAGAGCGTGTGATTGCGAACTCGCCATTCGGCGCGACATCAGACTTTTTTTTGTCAAGATTGCGATCCCAAACATGCAGAATTTGCAATCTGGAGAAGAATCTCTCTTGAGCAGCATCAAAACCTTCTAGAAATGATGATTTGGATTTAAAAAAACCTCTTCAGATTGACCTGTGTCTGTACTTTTTTGTGCAAGGAGTCATTTTTCTTTTTTTTAAGGGGAATGAAGTGTCCTAGCATCTCCAACTTCCTGTTCCTGTCCAGCAGGCTCCTCCCAGTGCTTTGTCCATCTCTTGTTCACTTTACATTTGGATCTGGAACTGGGAGGATCACTTTTTGTGTCTGCTACATCATATATCATTGTATTTGAGGACCTTTGGATTTGAGATTTCACAAGTAACTTGAAAAATTGGTGTTGCTTGTTTGATTGCAACAACAATTTTTTCTACTTTTCATTGTTTTAAAAAAAATGTATTGTGTTGGGTGGCCTGTAGTTTCAGTAGGGGCCTAGTTGTTACTTTGTATGTAATTTTTATTCACCCTGCCTGCCTCATCCCTGCCCCCCCATGCTTACATGCACGGGCCGCAACTGCATCTTTTGTAAAACATTGTTCTCGTCTCATCTGTGCACATGCACTTCTTTAATGCCTCAGAATATTGACCATGTCTTACTCATGAAGCAGTAGATGGTAGACAATTTGCTGTGAATATGGCATTTATTAATTTTACTCCTTTAATAGAAATCTTCTCAGGGGTCTCACTGATACACCTGGTTCTTTTAAACTAACAGAAAAGAGATTGGCACGGAAGCTGTAATGTAAAAGATATCTTTATTAACCTCAGATGAGGGAGACTACGTCACACAGTGCCCTCAGGAACTGTAAGAGGCATTCTAAGGAGTACAGAAAACACGGAACTTATATATGCTGACCTTATATATGCTTGGGTTACATTAGTTCGGGCTGGACTGTTCCCATGAGGCACAGGGTCAGACTGATTTGCATATAGCCATGTCTGAACTGGGGTGGCAGAGTGGGCTAAAGAACGGTGATGGATTAAACTCAGATCTTTTGACTGGGTGTGAGTGTTTGATTGATTCAGATGCTCCATCCATCACCACCCCCTTTTGTACCGCATTTGGCTGCCACAAGTGTGGCAGGGTATGCTCAGACGTGAGTCCCTTGCTCACTTTGCCACTGGATTCAAGCAAGCCAGGCTGAAGACGGCTGGAATGCCAAAAACCGGTCCTCTGAAGCTTGTTTCCGGTCCAGGGAAGACATGGCTTGGCAGTTCGGGCTGGACTGTTCCTATGAGGCACAGGGTCAGACTGATTTGCATATAGCCATGTCTGAACTGGGGTGGCAGAGTGGGCTAAAGAACGGTGATGGATTAAACTCAGATCTTTTGACTGGGTGTGAGTGTTTGATTGATTCAGATGCTCCGTCCATCACCACCCCCTTTTGTACCGCTTTTGACCACCATAAGTGTGGCAGGGTATGCTCAGACGTGAGTCCCTTGCTCACTTTGCCACTAGATTCAAGCAAGCTGGGCTGAAGACTGCTGGAATGCCAGAAACCGGTCCTCAGAAGCTTGTTTCCGGTCCAGGGAAGACATGGCTTGGCAGTTCGGGCTGGGCTGTTCCCATGAGGCACAGGGTCAGACTGATTTGCATATAGCCATGTCTGAACTGGGGTGGCAGAGTGGGCTAAAGAACGGTGATGGATTAAACTCAGATCTTTTGACTGGGTGTGAGTGTTTGATTGATTCAGATGCTCCGTCCATCACCACCCCCTTTTGTACCGCTTTTGGCCGCCATAAGTGTGGCAGGGTATGCTCAAACGTGAGTCCCTTGCTCACTTTGCCACTGGATTCAAGCAAGCCGGGCTGAAGACGGCTGGAATGCCAGAAACCGGTCCTAGAAAGCTTGTTTCCGGTCCAGGGAAGACATGGCTTGGCAGTTCGGGCTGGACTGTTCCCATGAGGCACAGGGTCAGACTGATTTGCATAAAGCCATGTCTGAACTGGGGTGGCAGAGTGGGCTAAAGAACGGTGATGGATTAAACTCAGATCTTTTCACTGGGTGTGAGTGTTTGATTGATTCAGATGCTCCGTCCATCACCACCCCCTTTTGTACCGCTTTTGGCCGCCATAAGTGTGGCAGGTTATGCTCAGACATGAGTCCCTTGCTCACTTTGCCACTGGATTCAAGCAAGCGGGGCTGAAGACGGCTGAAATGCCAGAAACCGGTCCTCGGAAGCTTGTTTCCGGTCCAGGGAAGACATGGCTTGGCAGTTCGGGCTGGACTGTTCCCATGAGGCACGGGGTCAGACTGATTTGCATATAGCCATTACTGAACTGCGGTGGCAGAGTGGGCTAAAGAACGGTGATGGATTAAACTCAGATCTTTTGACTGGGTGTGAGTGTTTTATTGATTCAGATACTCCGTCCATCACCACCCCCTTTTGTACCGCTTTTGGCCGCCATAAGTGTGGCAGGGTATGCTCAGACGTGAGTCCCTTGCTCACTTTGCCACTGGATTCAAGCAAGCCGGGCTGAAGACGGCTGGAATGCCAGAAACCGGTCCTCGGAAGCTTGTTTCCGGTCCAGGGAAGACATGGCTTGGCAGTTCGGGCTGGACTGTTCCCATGAGGCAGAGGGTCAGACTGATTTGCATATAGCCATATCTGAACTGGGGTGGCAGAGTGGTCTAAAGAACGGTGATGGATTAAACTCAGATCTTTTGACTGGGTGTGAGTGTTTGATTGATTCAGATGCTCCGTCCATCACCACCCCCTTTTGTACCGCTTTTGGCCGCCATAAGTGTGGCAGGGTATGCTCAGACGTGAGTCCCTTGCTCACTTTGCCACTGGATTCAAGCAAGCCGGGCTGAAGACGGCTGGAATGCCAGAAACCGGTCCTTGGAAGCTTGTTTCCGGTCCAGGGAAGACATGGCTTGGCAGTTCGGGCTGGACTGTTCCCATGAGGCACAGGGTCAGACTGATTTGCATATAGCCATGTCTGAACTGAGGTGGCAGAGTGGGCTAAAGAACAGTAATGGATTAAACTCAGATCTTTTCACTGGGTGTGAGTGTTTGATTGATTCAGATGCTCTGTCCATCACCACCCCCTTTTGTACCGCTTTTGGCCGCCATAAGTGTGGCAGGGTAGGCTCAGACATGAGTCCCTTGCTCACTTTGCCACTGGATTCAAGCAAGCCGGGCTGAAGACGGCTGGAATGCCAGAAACTGGTCCTCGGAAGCTTGTTTCCGGTCCAGGGAAGACATGGCTTGACAGTTGGGGCTGGACTGTTCCCATGAGGCACAGGGTCAGACTGATTTGCATATAGCCATGTCTGAACCGGAGTGTCAGAGTGGGCTAAAGAACAGTGATGGATTAAACTCAGATCTTTTGACTGGGTGTGAGTGTTTGATTGATTCAGATGCTCCGTCCATCACCACCCCTTTTTGTACTGGGTTACATTAGTCAGCATAAAACCAAGGGGAGGTCCTGGCATGTACCAGCATGAAAAATGACTAATATGGGTATACAAGATTTGCTTGCTCAACAAAGTGGGAGGAGAGTCCAAACTCTTCTTGTACCTAGGACAAGATGTGGCTCTAGGGGTCATATGGCTGACCCCCTGTTCAAGCTACAAGAGGCCTTTTCCGTAACTGTCCAGCTGATCAGTTCCAACTGGACCTGCACTGGACCCTTTCGCCTGCTTTCGCTGGAGTGACTCTTGACCACCAAATGCTGTTTCCGAGGTCCTGGCCCACTGGCTGGTGCCAAAGTGTACTCCTTCTAAAGTTCCCTGAATAATAATAATAATAATAATAATAAAACATCTTATATATCGCCTGGTTACACTAGGAAACAGTGTGTCCTGAAACCTGGGACTTGACAATTTTTGGGCTTCAAAGACCTGTGGAGGACCAGGCCCAACCTGCCATGCCAATCTGATGAAAGGGAGATGTCGCTGGACCAAATATTCAGATTGCTCCCACTCCAAGGTTTTTTCGCAGCAGGAAATAGGATCCAGATGGACCTCACGCAGAAGGTATCTAGCCTTGTGGAGTCCTCTCCAGCTGTAATCTCCAGCCTTGCCCCGCTGAATAATCTGAGCTCCAAAAAAGTGACTATCCTAAGCTAGAAATCATTACCAGGTAAAGGCGCAATAAGTATCCTACCGGTGAGAGATCTTCTTTAGGTGCAAAGTTCGAACTTCTCATTCTCTGGGCTTTCCCTGCCAAAACACAACAGCTTCACCGACAAGACCAAGGGGAGGTCCTGGCATGCACCAGCATGCAAAATGACTACTATGGGTATACAAGATTTGCTTGCTCAACAAAGTGGGAGGAGAGTCCAAACTGAGCACATTAGTAAGAATAGCCGGACAGTTCTATACTAGTAGCAGGTGCATTCTACTAGCTAGGCTCCTCTGAGCATGTGCAAGGCTCTGGAAGAGGGAAACAGCACATGGCGAGCACATGGCTAACTAAAATGGCTGCCAAGTACAAAATGGCTTTCAGTCCATGCTAACAGATCCCTGCAATCGTTAACAGATAGTCCTTTTAGCATGAGCTAAAGACACTCCTATGATCCAGTGGGAACATAGAAAATATTTGCATTTTTTTTTTATAAATGTATCAATATCCTAATTCATTGCTAGGTGGGCATTTTCCATTCTAAACATTTCATTAAGCGGGGACATATAAGGTATAAGCAGGAGTACAGAGGAAAAAGAGCATTGGGTCATAATTAACAGGAGAGAGTAATGACTATTGTCACAAATAGAATTATCATTTTTTTTTCACCCCAAGCAAAAAGCAAATCCTAGAATCATCTAGTAAAAACATTTTCAGGGCTCCTATGCATTTCAGTGACCATCCATTTCAACTTCAGAATAGTCAACAGCCCATATCTAATAAAAACATTTTCATTAATACATTCAAGGAAACTGCAAAGTCAAATTTTTCAATTGCTCAGAAAAACGTTTTTCGTGTTTAATAAACATGATAAGAAATACAAATATTAAGGAAATTAGACAGGTTATTACAAAAACAATATTGGTTCTAAGGGACACAGGGGCATAGGAATTAGGATGAAAAGCCGCAAAGGGGTACTCCTCCTCAAAAATAGGACGACCAAAGGGGTAAATTATTAACGAAAAAGAAGTCCTTTGGGAAATTGAAGCCGCTGTACAACCAGCCAGAGGGGAGTCTTCTTCCTGTGTCCGTTTGAGCCTCACAGGCAGGCTCTTGTGGTTTCCACGGTGGAGCTGCACAACTCGCAACTCAAGAATCACGTCCCAGTTCCAAGGGAAACGTTTCTTCTTTCAGGATAAGGTAATCACCCACCAGGGCAAATACTCTCAGTGATCCTGTCCAGTGTCTCAGGCAGTGCACCAGTTTTCTTCACTTCAATCTAACAGGCACCAGAGACCCAGTACCTGTACCTTAAACTCAAGTCCTTCCCTAACTCCTATATTGCTCTATTGGCGCACTGCTCTTTGTTGGGGCCACAAATTGCATCCAGTGTGCCCAGGTATCTCTTGACCAACAAACAAAGGTGCGAACTTGCTTTCACTTTGGGACCAGGATTCAGAGGCCTGATGCTAGGATCTCCAAAGCAATCCTTGTTTCAAAAGGGGTCACCTCAAGCAAAGCCTCCTTGCTGTTCTGGTCGGTCTGTGACTCTCTCTCAGCTGGACATCAAAAACTTGATCCACAATTTTTTCCTTTCTGATTTGTGACCCCGTATTCCGCCAAAGACTGTGGCAGGGGTACACAATTCATCCTAGGGCTTCCGCCTTCACTGAGGTCCTAGTTGCTAGCAATGCCTGTGCTGGTTACCTTCACCGTGACTTCAAGCTGGACTGGTGCAGACTCCCCAAGCTGCATCTGATTACCAAGCCCCTCTGGCAATTAGTCTCCTGGAATGTAAATGGGCTAGGAAATGAGGAGAAACAAAAAAGCTTAAAGGAGCTGGGGGAAAATACAGAGATTATATGTATTCAGGAGACCTGGCTATGTGGTGAGACCCCAACTTTCGACCGATTCTGCCAACTAAACCGATTAGCTAAGAAGTGTAGATTTGGGCGACCTGTGGGTGGAATAATGACCTTTGTGTCAACAAAAATAATGAAAAAAGTAATGGAACTACCCGTGAAATGTAAATGGCTGTTGGTCTGCAGAATACTGCTATCAGGATGCATAAATATTAATACAGTCTTGATTATAAATGTGTATATGCAATGGGCCACCACGGAGCTATATGGGGAGGAAATGGCTCTGTTTAAAGAGGATATGGACTTCCTGTGTGAGACATATTGCGAGGACATAATTATACTACTTGGTGATTTTAATCATAAATTGCATCCTAAGAATGTTGATTGCTGTTTCCAAGATATAATAGTGGCTTATGAAATACCAGAAGCTACTTTCCCATCATGTATAATAGGAGCAAAGGATAAGCAGTTGATGAATTACTTGGGTGCTAAAAATCTCTTCTGCTTAAACGGAAGAAGCGAGTTAGACTGTCCCGCAAAAAGAACCTTTAAACTGGGTGCTCAAACTTGCCCGATTGACTACATCTATCTGACTCCTTGGAACTTCCATCGATCCTCTGGGTTTAGGATTATAAATAGAGAAGGAAGTGATCACAACATGTTAGCTTTAGAGGCCCCCGGTGTTCAATTAGCACCTCGCTCACTAGTCTTGGAACAACAGATGGAGTATCCCAGACGTTGTACAACCAGGCTAATGGAAGAATATGCCTCAAGATTAATAAATTTACAACAAAAACTAGACCTTGAGACTGCGAGTGGACAAACTCTTGAGTGGTACACAAGTAAAATCGAGGAGGTAGTCCAAATACTCAGTAAGGGACTAAAAGTTAGAAACGGTGGAAATAACAAAACTAATCAGAGTAATAGGAAGACGGGGAAAGTAACTGGTTGGTTTAAAAGGGAATGCCAGGAGAAAAAAAGAGAAATCAGGAGGATGGCACGCCGTAACTCCCGAAACAGGGACCAGGATAGTAGAAAAGCGTTAGAAGTCCTGAAAAGAGAGTATAATATGCTAACCAGGAGGGTTAAAAGAGAATTTAAAGAAGGGTGCTGGTTAAAACTACTTGGGGCGATAGAAACAAAGAACCTACGCCAGTTTTGGAAACTAGTGCACTCAGCAGAAGACTGCCAGCCAGGGGCAATGAATTGTATAGTGGAGGAAGCAGCTTGGGAGGAATATTTACATGACTTGTATAGCCCGGGGACAGAGCGGGAAGAGAATAGGTACACAGATTGGAGCGGTCTGGTAATAGATATGAAACCCGACTTCTCAGTCACCGAGGTTAAAAAAACGTTAATGGGCTTGAACCTCAAAAGAACAGCAGGCCCTGATAACCTTCCAGCACTGATAATTAAAACACATCCAGACTGGTGGGCTAAATTCTTCGCAAACATGTTCCAAATTACTTTAGATACTGGGAAATTCCCTGATACCTGGAAAGGGGCAATAATACGGCCCATACACAAGAAAGGGGACATGTATAGTCCAAAAAACTATAAATTAATTAATCTATTGGACATTGGGGAGAAGATCTTTGCTAAAATAGTGCTTGGCAAACCAAAAAAATGGGTAGAAGCCAACCAAATCATCCCGGTACAACCGGGGGGAATTAAGGAAGGGCACTCCACGGTGGACCACTGCTATGCACTATGGGCCTTGGCACGGAAGTCGATAGAACAAAGGGGGAGTATGTGATGTTGCTTTGTCGACTTCCGTGCAGCCTTCGACTCTGTGGACCGGGGGAAACTTTGGGAGTGTCTGATCAAATACAATATCCCACGGAACCTTTTAGAAATATTAAAAGAACTACACAAAGGGAACTGGGCCCAAGTAATAAAAGACACCCAGGGGGCACTCACAAAGAAGGTAGCCATAGGAAATGGGCTAAGACAGGGCTGCGTCCTGGCCCCGATTCTTTTTTCTATCTTCCTAGCAGATTTACCAGCAGTATTGGCGGTGGAAAAAAGTGCCAGCCCCAGAATGAGTGGCAGAAACATCTCATGCATGCTGTATGCAGATGATTTAGTTTTTACTGACCAGATCAAATTAGGCTGCAGAGGAAATTAAATGCTTCTAATGAATACTGCAAGAATAAACTGTTAACCGTAAATATGGATAAAACAAAGGTCATGTGCTTCGGGAAAGGGTCAAAGAGCTTTTGCTGGTATCTTGATAAAACCAAACTAGAAATAGTAAAAGAATATACATATCTGGGCCTATTGTTCGAGTCTAGTTTAAAATGGAACAAACATATGAAAATCCAGAATGCAAAAGCTTCAGCATCCATTTGTGGTTTGAAAAAAATTAATAAAAACTTTGGTGATAGGTCACACAAACCTATGCTGGAAGCCTTTGCAGCCATGGTCCCCCCACAAGTATTATATGGAGCAGAGGTACTCCTTTTTAGTGGGAAAGGCGACTGGGACCGGGAAGAAAGTAAGGCCTTAAAAATGCTTCTGTCCCTATCAAAGTCGGCAATGGTGCAGGAGATCAGACTTGAAACAGGAATGATAGGGTGGAATACCCAGGCCAAAATGCTAGTGGCTAGATTCTGGAAACTCCAATCTCAAAAGGTCTCACATTGGTGTAGTGAGGAGATCCGACAAAGTAGCCTAAGATGGGCAACCAAGGCAAAAAAGAAAATAAAGGAGATAATGTGCTGCCTAAAGGTGGGGGTAACCCAAAATTCCTTAGAGGTTAATTTCACAAAAAGCTCTCTAAGAGCACAAGGAAGGGAACTTTCTAGAACACAAGACCTAATATATGTAAGAAATAAAAAATCTGTCCATAACATGATAGAAGTATGGGAAGCCGACGTGGGGTATCCTTACCTGGAAGCCTTGCCGTACAATGGATTTAGGTGGGACATCTTAAAAATGTGAATTGGCATTATCCCCTGGCAATTGGAGGGGAGATTGATGAATGAAATGATGTACCCTGATGGTATATGTAAATGTGGGCTAGGGACTAAGTGCGGAACAGTGCACATATTACTGGATTGTTTTATGAGTATCGAAACGAGGAAACAGTTTCTGCGACCCTTATTTATAAAGTATGACATTAAAGCAAGAGCACAAGCAATCGATTTATTATTAAGAATGGAACATCTAGATGTAGCAATTGCTCTTGGGTATTATTTGAAAGGAGTGAATTCACTGGCTAGGGAAAAGCTCAAGTAAGGATAGTAAACTCCCCTGTAATCTATATTTAGCAGTACCGGAAGGATAAATCATGGGTGTGGCCAATTCAAATAGATTTAATATTGTACAGCAAATGGATAAAGATTTGATTTTCTGTTTTAGAATGTACAAAAGTTTTGATACTTTTAAAGATTTTAATGACTCTCAGTAATGAAATCAATTGTCAAATAGAAGTAACAAGGCGGAGTGTATAGAAGGAATGGTTAGATTTTATTAAGGTTTACATTCTTTGCTTTTAGCTGATTTTGTATAGAGCTTTGAATTTATTCGATTGTTTAAAGACTAAGGTCTAAATAAACATAGTTTTTCTCTCTCTCTCCCTCTGGCAATGGTTGTAAGGCAGCAAATATCTATTGATGGACAGAACAACAGGTCTTTTAGACAAGCCACAGAAACAGTCTATCAACAGAGAGGATAGTCTCAGAAAACTTCCTAGTCTTGAGACGCCCCATATATTAGCAAGGAATCCAAGAGCCACTTCATTTATCTAAGTGAGAGTAAAAAAAACAACAGCCTGGACCTATTGGCAAGTATAAAATTAACTCTTTGGTGAACTGACAAGAGTAATACGTCACCCAATCCCAAGCAGCAAAGGAAGTCTGTGTTCATTTACTAAATTCTGAGGAAAAGAGAAAAACAATACAGACATACTCTAAATCCTTACACCTATAGATTCCTAATCTGAAGACCTCAAGAAAAAAGGAAATGTTCTACACTTTACTCAAAGATTTTATATTACTTGTACAGGACTGCAGACACTTCTAAAATGATTTCTCTTAATAAAAGCACCTACATTGTATGCTTAGGACCATGCTCTCATGTTATAGGTACAAGAGGAAAATCTAAAACTGCTAATTTAACAGGGATTACATTTTCTCCAGCAGAACATGTTGTGACAAACAAACTCCTATAAAAAAATATTTCCTTCAAAAATGTTTGCTAATGATCACATGGGCAGCTTCCCTGTATTCTAATTTTCACAATCCAAACTATGCAACATTAGCTCTAATACGGACTGTCAGTTTATTTACACAGACTAGCTAATAAAAAACTAGCAATGCCCTTGCAAAACTATGTAGCATGAGAATAACATACAATAATGGTGTTATCACCTAAGAATTGTAGAACAAAAACTACCCACATCTAGTTCCCCTTAAAGGTCAAATAAGGGAACAGCAACCTAGACTACTCATTCTTTCATAATTTCATCAAACAGGATGGGCAGTAACATAGCATATATATATTTTTTATTAATGCTTAAAACAGTATTACTGAATAGCAAAATTAAATGTTTCTTCGCTATTTTACAGACAACTTAGACAGGCTAAAAAAAAGAGTATGAAAAAGAGAGAGAAAAAATAAAGTTGCCTACCCTTAATTTGTAGAGGAGCTAGCCTCCTTGCCCCATTTTGACAGTAGGAAACCTAAAACAGGTTTCACTTCTGTCAACACTATCAACCCCTATTTGTAGCAACTGGACATAAACAAACTCTGAGGAGGTAAATAGCACATTTGAGAGAGCTAAAGAACATGAATAACCAACCTCCAATCCCCTTAGCAAGTATACTAGTTATAACATGAGGGCACACAAAGTCAATACTAAATCCCATTACCTCAGCACTTGTACAGTAATCTTCAAACTAAAAGCATTAGTGCTTTATATATGGCAAAGCTATCTCTTAATCAAAGCTCACATATACAATTATATTGCCGTTTATTTATATGAGTGCACTGCGCTGCCATCTTTTCTTTCAAAAAGTTTCAGAGATCAAAATGTCAAAGGCAAACCTTGCTCTGGGCCCTGCTAGGCTTCTAAATGTAGAACTCGACCTTTAACGCTTTACCAGCTGTCCCATTTTGTGTGTAAGGCTTTCCATGCGGCTTTCCCCAATTCAATGTGATCCTGGATACTGATAGCTGAAAAGCAGACCTATTCCCCTCCTGTGTGCCAGCAAGTTAGAGGTAAGAGAATAACTTCTGCTAGTTTTTATATTTATTTTCAAATGCAAGCAGTTCACGGTATACTTTTCTAACAGTATAGAGGTCAGCTATTTGTGTTATACCTAAATGTGTGCATTTACTGAAACCTTAAAGCAGTTTGAAAGCTGTTCTGAATTGCAGACCTGCATTTAAATAGTGAATTTTAACCAATTTCGACTTTGATGTTTGGGGCACTTAAAAATGAATATCCTGCAATGTTTTTGCATAATAGTCATCTCCAGAATGCTCCCTACATAGTCCAGAGATGGGTCATCAGAAATATATAATAATAATACTGCGGCTTATAAAGCGAGACAGCTACCCCCAATGGGGGTGTCCCGGCGCTATGGCAACAGGTAGAAAAGAGTGCGCCCAAGAAAGAAATGAAAGTGTACCAGACCAGTTATTCACCCCCCCCAAAGAGCCAAGCCAATATATAATGTATACCCTTATAAAAATTAGTTTGGTAAAGTGACATTTTACATGTAAGTTTCCTCAGATTGCGGTATAGCACTGCTTCAATTTAATTTTAATGCTAGGAGTTCACAGTATAATTATTAGGCTTTATAAAGATTATAAAAAAAATTTAAAGCACTTATTTTCAATAATTATATTTTTCATAAAATTAAAAAAAAATTAATGACTCCAACCCTTTCCATATATGAAAAAGCAAACTTCATTCCTTTTTGCCTTCAACATGTATTTATTTATAACCCTAAGCACAGAAGCCTAACTTGAAACATGAAAAATCTGCTCCACTTTTTAAAGGACAGTCATTATTTAACATCAGAATCACGGATGTGTTTATGTAATAAGGCAGTAAGAAAGGAAATCCTTACTTTAAATGTTTTCCTGTTATCCAAAATAATGAACCTGTATTTCTAACTTTTAAAACAGCAATGTGAAATGCAGGGTTTTATAACGTGCTTGTACTGACTTAAAATCCTAGTTGACTCAGCATCCCTTGCTCTCTGTGGCCTACAGTTAAAAAGACAGCTGCTTCTCAGTGACAGTTAAAACTAACCCTGGGCGTAGTACTTCGCTACGCCCACGGAGTGGACGTAGTGTTGCCTACTTCGCCATTTGCGAAGTAGGCGTAGCAGGCAACACTACGCCCACTCCATAGGCGTAGCGAAGTTGCCCGCCACCCGCCTCCCTCCCACCCTCCCTAAATACTTAAATAATGTTTAAAAAGAATAAACACCACTTACCGTGTCGGCTGCCTCTCCGGGGCTCCCTCTGGCAAACGTGCCGCCATCTTGGATACTAATGCGCATGCGCGGCCGCCCGCGCATGCGCATTTCTCACGAGATTTAGCGAGGGCGGGAGGGAGGCGGGTGGCGCGTAGTGGGGCTACGTGAAGTGCGTGGGTGGACGTAGTTTCTGTCCCACTTCGTGTAGCTTAGCGTAGCCCCACTATGCCTACTACGCCCAGGGTTAGTTAAAACACACCTGTTGGAAAGCTTCTTTTTTTAGTTTTGAAATGTAAGCACAGTGACAGTCTATTTAAAACTGAGGTATTTCAATGCAGTCAAATCTTTTGTTCTATAATGTGTGTTTAGTTCAGCAACAACCAAATTCACTCTTATGATGTGAATGCCTTTAAATATCTAATACAGTGTATCTAAGGAAAGTGCTGTAACATTATATATATTAGTTTATTTATTGTAAAACACAGATTTTTTAGGCCTATTTTATTCCTATTTAATGTGATTTCTAATTTGGCATTGTGGCAATTTGCACACACGTATAGTGTCTTACTTTGTCAATTTAATAGTAGCATGCAGCTATTTAGCATATATTATATAATTCATTTCTGGATTTATAATTAATATTATTTAAATGACATTTTGCATAACAGAATGATGACAGCAAAAACACACAGACAAACACATTGAGCTCATTCCAGACATTTACAGAAGGGGGTCATACATTCAGAACACACAATACAGCGCAATTAAGGCTAGCCATTCTTACACAAAGAGCGCAATCGCTATTGACTCACACAAATACCATCAATGTCAAATCATAAACCACATAGACATTAAACACATATTTAACCCACAGATCAACACTTAGGACCGAAAGAAAGGACAACCCACAGACTGTACTTAAACCAAACCATTTGTAAATACTAGTTGTAAGTCATATTTACAAGAATCAAAAGTAGAAAAATTGCACAAAAACAGCCCAAAGTTCCATTTTGAAGAAGCCAAACTACACCAAATTCACTAGCTTTGGCTGGCAGAACATAAAAAAAACCCGCTCTGCATATCTCCATTTATAAAAGTGCGCACAATAGGATCCTTTTTTATGTACATATTTGAATTCCATGGAGTACTTTGTCACCAAGGAAGAAATGTGTTCTTATACCTAAACCTATTTAGGTATCCCCTCTAGGGGAGCCAGCTGATTCTATTCACATCACATTCCATATATTCTCATCACTTTATCACTTGGTATCACTTTGTATCACTTTCTATCACTTTATCACTTTATATAACTTTGTATCACTTTATCACTTTTTATATCTCACTTTATATATCTCACTTTTAGATCTCACTATATATATCTCACTTTTTATATCTCCCTTTTTATATCTCCCTTAAAATCACTTTGAATCTCACTTAATATCACTTATCTCTTGTTATATCACTTTAAATCTCACTATATCACTTTAAATCTCACTTGAAACTCTCTCTTTGCAGCGGCGCACTTCTCTCACTGTCAAGTTCTGAATGACCTAACGGTCGTTTTTAGAATACTCACGCCAAAAAGGTTCTCAGTAAGGAACAGTAAACATGTGGAGGATCAAAATCAGGAATACCAGACATATACTGAGCAGCAGGGGCAGAGAATCTCTGTGCGCAGGGTACCTCCTTAGAAGATTCCTGTCTCCTGTCAAGACCACTCCCTTAGATAGCCACTTCTGATGCGGTCCACGTTGAGACGCCATTTGTAGAAAATAGAAACCTTCTCAGGGGTCTCACTGATACACCTGGTTCTTTTAAACCAACAGAAAAGAGATTGGCCCAGAAGCTGTGATATAAAAGATATCTTTATTAACCTCGGATGAGGAAGATTACGTCACAAAGTACCCTCAGGAACTGTAGGAGGAATTCTAAGGAGTACAGAAAACAGGAACCTTATATATGGTTAGGTTACATTAGTCAGCATAAAACCAATGGGAGGTCCTGGCATGTACCAGCATGCAAAATGACTAATATGGGTATACAAGATTTGCTTGCTCACCAAAGTGAGATGAGAGTCCAAACTGAGCACATTAGTAAGAATAGCCTGACAGTTCAATACTAGGAGTAGGTGTATTCTACTAGCTAGGCCCCTCTGAGCATGTGCAAGGCTCTGGAAGAGGGAAACAGCACAGGGCGAGCACATGGCTAACTAAAATGGCTGCCAAGTACAAAATGGCTTTCAGCTCATGCTAACAGATCCCTGCAATCTTTAACAGTGCGTGCACCAGTAAATATTGCCTTGTGGCCAGCTCAGAGCAGTACGTCAGACAAGGGATAGGATGGATAGCTAGTGAATCACAATGTCCACACAGACCTTTAGTTGGTTTTTGCTGAACCAGTGAAAATATCTAGGGATCCCAGTAGAAAGTGATCTGTTTGGTTGCTACATTTTAGATAGAGGCCTTTGAATGCTGTTTATGCTGCTGATGTGAAAGGAATTAGATTGATGTGTCTTGTCCTCATTCCCAGTTTCAAGACTGGGAAGACGTGGTCCCATTCACGTAAATGTGCTTTTGAATCTTTCCTACATTAATCAGGAAGGGACTAAGATATCAAAGAGGGGTCAAATGTGTCCCAGTAATAGGATCTTTAGATGCTGAACTTTATGTCACTGTGTTTCTTCTGTCTTGTTTTCCCCAAACAAGGGTGCGCTGTTCTGATCACATTTGTTTGCCAGTAACATAGCTGAAGGCTAGATTTTGAAGGTTACATGATTCTCTCTTTCAAGCATCCTTGTAAAGGAACCTTGAGGAGATCTATGGTTGGACTAGGAGCCAGCCGAAAAAATTAAAGGCATAGGAAATGTGGCGGAACATCTTAAGATTTGAGCAGAAACTGGCTGTCCGGTCCGGGGTCCTCTCTAGTTTAAGGATTTGCACATTGGATAAGTGGATATCAATGCAGTTACAGACCTGAACCTCAAGATAATTATGGATATAGGGATATATATATTTTAGTAGTGGTCAGAAGCCGATTACTGATTTTTTGCGACCACTATTTTATTCTGAGAACTGACCTATTTCTAATAAGTTCACACTTTCACAAATAGCCAGAATGACCTGCCTACTAAATATTCCTTTGGTAGTATGCATTTAGTACCCCACTGTGATGGCTATAATCTGAGGGATGGTGGCCTACAGGGGGCAGCAGACCACCAACCTAGTGATTGTATTACAAAACTGAAAACCTATTTCTTTTTTTTCCCTTAAAGCAATCAGGGCTTTTGTTTATTTTTTATTTTGTTATTTTGCCTTGTTGGAAAACCTCAGTGACAGCAGCAGTGGTCCCCTCACCCACTACCTACTCCCCCGGTCACAAACCATTGACACTTAGGTAACCATATTGTAATTTGGATGGGACACCCCTAAAATGGCCATTAAGTTTGTAATTCGGTAATGATTTCTAAACCCATTTTGCTATTTGGAAAAATGTTTTTAAATCACAAAATGGACTTAGTACCTTTGTAAAAGAGAGAGATTGTGCTGTCAACATCCCTGCATTTTACAGAATCTGGGGGTTTTCAACCTCAAAAACACTTTGTACATCTGGCCCCATAGTTGTTTCCACTTGGTGGTCTGCAGACAGAAGCAGCAGCAGGTTTCGATTCCCATTGTTCTATTTCTCTAGCTTAGGAGGTGTTTTAGAGGCAGAGGACCACAGGAAACAGTAAGGTGCATGGCCATCTCTTCATGATGTGAACATAATTTTTGTTCAAGCATGGAATATGTTTAGGACTGTCAAACTTCTTGTTTCAGATCTGATATCCATGGTGCAGCCAGAAGTGGATCGATAAGTTATAAGCATACAAATGAAATTGGAATACATATTACTTGATGATATGAGTCAATAGCTGCAAGTACCCATTGAACTGAAATGTGAACAGTTCTGCTGCCTGCTTGGTGGCTGCTTTTGCAAAATGTTACACTTCCCTTTAAGAGGGTGGACTTAATTCAGTCCAGTGCAACCTATCCATTCGCGTAGCCCATTAAAAAGAATTTGAGGATTGACCATGTCATATGCAGTGAGCAGGTACAAGAGAATGAGGGCCGTAGATCTGTTCTCGTCCAGTGCTGGAAACAGATCATTTTGTGATACTTCTCTGTATTCTTTCTAGGTATCAGATTGGACTGAAGCCAGATTGTCGATCATGGAATATGATATGGGCATCCATGTGATCTAGGGGTTTCAGTGTTGCTTTTTATGCCGTGACTTTGTTTGGAATTGGAAAATTCGGGGTTGGCCAATAAATGGAGAATTTTTGGGGACTGCTGAAGTTTATTCATGGGTTCTGTAATCAGTGTCTGTTTAGGTTTATCTGGAAGGAAGTGGTAGAGAACAATATATTGGCCAGGTTACTTATATCAGGCGCAAAGGCTGGGAGAGGTTTCTTAAGCCAAACTGCCAATCATGGGGGGTGTTAGTATTTTAAACTTTGATTAATGAGTCTGTGCCATGATTTGAATTTCCCTTTTCAGCTGAAATGCAGTAAACCTGTAATTTGTACAGATGGTATTCATGTGGCAGCGGGAGGTCAAGCTTGAATTCTTACTGTTATTGTCACACTCATACATATGAAAGAAGGACCACAGATCCTCATAATTTTGCTGCGAGTCAGTCTCTGGCCCAGAGCTGCGCAGGTAGATCTGGAATAGTTTTTTTTAGAAAAGTTTTGCAATCTGCTGATCTGAATCACATTATATTTTAATTATTTTGCTTCAATTATCATTTTGTGGTAATCTATCTCATAACAATAATGATCTCATTTGAATTTTATGTCTGTCACTTCAGTTCAAGTTTTGAACCTGTTCTCTTCAGGTGGCGAGCTTTTGGAGCAGCTGTTTGTTGATCAGTTATATTTCAGTTTCCTGGTTCTTCAAATGAAAAGGGGCTAACATCTGTAGTATCTTTGGAACACTACAGTGGAGGCTGTTTCTAAATCGCAGAGGCAGCTTTATTTTTCTGGGCACAGCAGAAATTCTTTATTGTGAATTCGATCTCCTCCATACTAACTTTTGTTTACATTTCTGATGGTATTTATGTCTGATGAGTGGTGTCACATAGTATAGGGGAATGATGTGTTTGTGGGAGCAGTGAGAGACCGGTGCACGGTGTGACATAATTTTGTCAGTCTCTGCTTGACTATTACTGTATAGTTTTAATAATACTGAGAATTGTTTGTCAGCCCATATTTCACTTGTCTCAGATCTTACTTATAAAAAGAATTAGTACTCTTTTGGCCATAAATCAAATCAGATCACTTTGTTGGGGAATGTCTCATTTCTAATGCAAGTCCTTTGCCCTTCACAATGGAGTCATTTATTGAAAGATTAGCTACGTCCTCAGGGGAACACTACACTTTCTTTAATTACCCATTTCGGTGTCTAAATAAATTACCAATTCTTTGATAGAAGCTATTCCTCTAATGGAACAGTTTTTTCCTCACTCTCGTTCGTAGCAATTGCCTTCAGTCTCGATCAAGATGGGGCCCGTAATCCTGTTTTGTGAAGAAAGTCCTGTTTGCACCCAAAATGCCATTACAATTTGGGTAGACATTGAAAGGTATATAAAATCTCGCACAGGGAGAGCACTCTAAAGTTCAATTCGATTCCTATTTTGCCATACGTATATTCAAGCAAACAAAATCCCAAATGTCCATGATACACAGGCGATGTTGTCACTTGGATGCACTGGGGGAAATCTATTTGAATAATCAGAGCACCGAACTGCCATCCAGAACAAGGAGTGAAAGAGAAGAGCTAGCGGGACCAAGCACTGAGAAGGCTTTGAAAAGAACTGGGTGTGCTGACACACAAACAGAAGAAAGGGACAGAGTGGTGTCAGGCCATATGACAAGATTCAGAATAGAAAACTGAAACACAAACTCTGTGGCCCCCGACAAAGCTACTTGTGGGGAAGATGTGCTATGTATGGGTGTTATTGTCTGTCTCTAAAGAAGAAGAAATTAATAATAAAGATTGGACATGTTTTTTATAATCAACAGCAACTAAGTCTCCTTATTGGATGGCACATGATTTACAGTATCACCACAGTATCATTGGAAATGTTGAATTTTGTTTGCTTGAATATGCGTATGGCAAATCTGGAACTAAACAGACTTTTTGAGTGTCTCCCATCAGTGAGATTTCTTATATGTGAATAAGGGGGTTGTAAGAGAGTGCAACCCTGGAGCTTAAGCACTTAATTGACTGAATTATTACACTACACACTTTTGCGATGGAGTACTAGCCATTTCTGCCAAGAGTGTTGGGGTCTGTAAAAATCACAAGTATTTGCTCCTGCACTTTGTGGCCCTTGAAACCAGTTGTAAATTACTGGGCCAGGTAACACACATAGACAGTTTTCACTCTTGTTAACAGGAAATAACATGCTATTGATGGGACAAGGATCTGCATGTTACGCGACTTGCTTGAACTCATGAACCTCGCATAATGTAACATCATAATCAACCTGTTTTGTTTATTAATATTGCACTTTTACACTACACGCGGGTCTCCCAGTGATGCTTGCCTATGTGTTTACTAATCCTAACTACACTTGCAGCTAAAATGATCGCTGCTATGCGGGATTCTAGTCTGCGCATGCGTTGGTCATACCCATGTGATGTGACGCACTCGCAGTTCTGGAGGGAATTTTTCGCTCATGCGCAGTACAGCTAAATATGGCCGCTTTGTTTCTAACATGCTCTTCGCTTGCCATCGCTGCTTTTGCTCAGCCGTTTCGTTCTGCTTAACTCCTAATGCTATAGATATTATAAAGTAAGGGGTGTAGTATAGCCAATCATGGTATACAGTGTCTTCAATTGTTCTGTGTTTCTAAATTGTTTTCGCTTACTTTTCATGTATCGATCTTTGTGGGCCTGGGAGCGGTGCGCCACTCCATCTTTGAAGCCCGTGTGGTACTAATCACGTGATGAAGGAGAAGCGAGTCATGCATTAGTGGAACTCAACCAGCTGGCTGCCGAAGCTAAGATGCTCTTGGGAATCGACCTGTTACCCAGCAAGACGAAGCTGACTTGTACCTAATTTTGATACAATTGTATTAACTTATGTATACGCTATTGTTTTCTGAATTTCTATGCCATGGGAACTGGAATGTAAGGGGTGGGTTCCAAAACTGAATATTTATTATGGGAAAGTTCAAATTATAGGTGGTGTCATGACCTAACCGCCTCTTTTGTCCAATCCGAAGTTGGGGATCCTTTCACTTGCAAGCACTCTGTCCGTAATTTCCACAAACTTAGTATGGGGTGGAGAAACCTTAAGTGCTGGCGAAGCACTTTGCTGGGAGATTCGAGAACCCAATCGGGGTTATTGGCAGATTCCTTGCAGAGAGGGTGTAGCGCAGGCGTTGCATCCGAAGCTGCAGGTGTTGGTCGTACCCTTTGGTCAGCCCAGTCCTGATCCAAATCCTGGGGTGATCCTGTCCTGACTGTCCATGAGCTGTACCTGCTCGCCTACTGGCATCCTAAGTCCTTGAGGGTCCTTTCCCGCCTTTCCAACTGACCCGTGGCCAGGGTTAGTCTTCATTCTGTCCTAGGTAAATATAATTAATGTGGGTGTTTGTCTATCTAAATCTTTTCTTCCGATTTTCCTAATAAAGTAAACTTGCCAATGTGATTTATCTCTGACATTTGACTCTCACGAAAAGTATTATTCTAGCATGTTCCTTATCTTCTCCTTACCCTTACTCAAACACTGAACTGTTTTGCATATCTAGTATGTCCCACTGTTACCCTCCCTATACAAAATAAGTGCATCTTGGAAAGTATCGCTTCTTCAAAATTGTTTAGTATATTCAAATTAGCATTTAGTAGAATGTTCCCTTGTTCTTACCTACCCTTTAGTAACGTGGTAAAGGTCTGTTAGACACAATTAGCGTGTTCCTTTTTTCCCATTCCCTTTATCTTTCCCGAATACTAGATGATCCTTACGTTGATTCATAGTTACACTATTTTTCTAATCTTGGTTATAGATGTTTTGATCTGTGTGAATTTTATTCTCATGGCATATGATGAATTTGATGATTAGATAAAGCTTTGAAAACTTCTTGTGTTTGTGGTTATTACAAAAGTATAAACAAAATATAAATTACATGGTATTGGTGTTTTTCTGCTTGAATCTCATAACTAGCTCCTGATCCATTGTGATCATAGGTACCTGTTCTCGAGGATTGGTAAGTCAGGTACACGGAAATAAATAGAAAGGAAACTCGAATTACTGATAGCGGTGTATAGGCTACCTGATTTATGAAATATAGTGATAAACACGTTATGGGCCCAGTAGTGTATATTTGGTAAAATAAGAGTCGGTGACCTGCGCGCTCTATCACTATTACCATAATTTCGAGATGTTACAATTCAGAATCAGGTGTGAATCATTCAACCACTGATTTGTGCATGCTAGGTGGAAGAAATTGTATTATTAAGTGGAGTGGGTGACTACTCATTTTAAGGGAGAACCACAGCCCTAGTCAGGGTAAACCACTAAAGTCACTAACTAAACCTGAGCTCAACTTCCTGGTAGCTATCGCACAGAGCAGACAGACTTAACCTGGAGGCAATGTATAAAGGGGCCGATTTACAATAACTGGCGCATCCCCAGGGATGCGCCAGTTATTGTGCGCCGGAGCTCCGCCACCCATGGTGCGCCGCATTTACAATGCGGCGCACCATGGGGCAAAAACGGCACAGATGCGTGACGCATCTGTGCCATAAAGGTGGCGCATTGCTGGAGTTGCATCGCAAGCGCGAGGCAGCTCCAGCAAGGCTCGGTGGTACCCTATCTCTCCAATGCTGCGTCAAGCCTTACGCCTGCTTCAAGCAGGCGCAGGGTTTTGACGCAGCATTGGCCTAAAAGTGACTGAGTGAAATCTTTTCGATTTCATTCAGCCACTTTTGCGAGGCACACCTGCCCCGGAACGCCCACCCTGTGCCGGAACGCCCACATGTGGCGCAGGGCTTTTCAACGTGACTCATCTGCCTAGATGTGTCACGTTGTAAATGGGTCGCAGGGATGCGCCACGTTTACGTCGCCGTTGCGTGACACAACGGCGGCGCAAGTCTGACATAAATCTGCCCCAAAGTATTTATGCAGTATGAATAAGGGGTGGGTGCAGTTAGCAGAGTTTGAATCTGTGGAAGTCCATAGAATTACATTAAGATTAATCTAGATTCCATAGAATTACGCGACGGAGCCGAGAGGGAATTTGGTGCTGTTTTCTTAGCAAAAAATGCACCCTAAGTGAGCCTTTTGTTTGCTCCTGAAAGCAAGTTCAGACCTCAGCCTATTAAAAGGCTAATTATTGGCTAAACAAAGTGGGAGAACAAGATGCGGGTTTGGCTTGCAGAGATTTCAGGCAGGGCAAAGATAACTTTCTAAAAGTTAATTTTCCATAATATTTAGAAAACAAAAGACTTAATTGTTGACTTTGATGTTTAATAACTACTAAAATAGTTGTTTGATTATTTTTTTCTAGCTAGTTCCATTCACTAAATACAGTATGAGTATTTAATATTGCATTCCACTGCTTTCCCCTGGAACAGCCAGCCTTGCTACAGTGAGAATATCTTTAAGGTGCTAAACGCAGTAAGGACATGTGTAACATTAACCTTTAATTGTCCTATTTTTAAGTACCATGCACCATATCGTTTGAGAAATAATGCCTATTTAGTTGTGACTTATAAATATTCACAAGGAAGGTTTAGACCAGTCGAAAGAGGTTATTCTGAGAGGACGAATTTGCAGCTAAAACTGCACATCCAGGCTACCGGTGGAAGGCCAGCAGTCATGATTAAACAATGGGTGCCGCAGTCCACTCGTGACATTTACCTTATAGGTGCTGGGTACACCTTGATACCATATACTAGGCACTGTTAGGTATGTTAAAAATACCAATCAGGTATGCACCAATTTCATCATGTTGAAAGGAGAAGCACAAGTACTTTACTGCTGGTTAGCAAGGTAAGGTGCACAGAGTTCTATAGCCATCAAAAAGTATGTTCAGCAAAAGGCAAAAAAAATATCCGGGGTGGCCCTTCAGAAAGCGCAAATTTCCAACAAGCACCATAAGTGTGTGTATAATGTTGCAGAGTCACACCAGACACATGCTATCTTTTTCAGAAGTGATTTTACGCAGTTTCAAAACAGCAAGCTCACTGTGCTTTTACTTCTCTATCATGCCATCACAATGGACATCTCTGTTTGGCATTTTTTAAAGAACCTTTACTTATAAAACAGTGATTCATAGTTCATGTGATAGCAGGCACAACCATTTATCACATCTGGCTGCTTTCTGTCACAGACATTCACTCTGTACTAATTTCATTAGGCACATCAAATGCAACATTGTAAAACTAAGAAAGACAGCTTTGTGATGTGCAACTTATGTAATATGCCAAAGGTTAAGCTGACACATATAACAGAGATGATTCTGAGAATGTATTGACATGGTTCTAATAGTGAAGTCATCCACTCTGTAAATCTCATGATAGCAAGTGGAAGGTGCAATCCACCAGATTAGAATATGTTTAGAATAAAGAGAGGATACATTTTAAGTATACATTTGCATACGTTTGTAGTGTAAAAGTTAATTCAGCCTGGAAAGTTTGCTAAATTATGTTAATGTTTAGAAAAACGGTCCAGGCTTAGAGATTAATAATGCTATTTATTTAACATTAAATTTGTGTATGCCGCTTTAACCCCTATTGGGACAGCAAAGTGCTTGATCATGGAACCTTCTTTAAGAATTTCAGAAGAGGTAAGTCTTCGACAATCTGTGGTACACTAATAGATACTCGGGGGCATATTTATAAGGAAGTGGCTTAACTCTGCGCTCTGCCACTTCTGAAACGCAGGGCAGCACCATATTTACAAGAATACGGTGCAGCCTTGTGTTTCCCCCTGCACTGATGCTAGTTTAGCTGCCTAGCCCCAACGTAGTCACCCTTGCAACATAGTGCAATGGTGCGTGCTTTGAGGGGAATGATTGTTTATGTGCAGGATGGAGTCCCTTCCTGCACATAAACAATCTGAAATGGCATTTTGAAACTTCTATGTGTGCTGCTTAATGTAAGATACATAGAAGTTGCAAAACATAATTTTTTTTAATGATTGTTTATGTGCAGGAAGGGAAACCTTCCTGTACATAAACAATCAATAGCATTTTGCTGTTTCTATGTGTGCTGCACAGCGCAGCACGCATGGAAACTGCAAAAAGGAGGAGAAATAAAAAAAATGTATCTTTGATGCGCCAGGGTAAGATCGGGTTTTCCCTGCTCTTAATTTTGGCGCTTCCCCATATTTACGGCACCCTTGTAAATTTGGGGCAGTCTCAAAATCAATGGGTGTTGTGGTGGAACACCCACCCCAACACACATTGCCCGCCCCGTTCACACTACGTATAGTGTGAAAGGGTGCCTTCTTCACAAGGTATGTGTGTCGGGTAAAGTGTGGTATTAATCTACGTTAAGTGACTTAACGCTGCCTTGTGAATAATGAGAAACAAGGAGAAATAAAGATGTTGCTTCTCGTTACGCCTTTCCTGTGGAGGCATATCTTTTTGGCACATTCCCAAGTTTTTCAGGTTTGGTAAATCTTGGAATTCATCAAAAACCATAGGAGTTGCGTGGGCCCACCCACCGCAAGGCCCATGGAATTCCCCTTTTGCACAAAGTAATGCAATGCAGCAATTTGTGCTGTGTTGTATTACTCCATATTTTTGAAGCCATTGAAAACTACGTAAAGTGGCTTTGTGTAGCAACAAAAATAAGACTTAGACATTGAAAACTACGTAAAGTGGCGTTGCGTAGCAACAAAAATAAGACTTAGATGTTTGCGTCACGCACGTACAACATTGCGTGGTGTAAGCATGATGCAAAGCTCTCATAAATATACCCCATAGTGTGGGTTAGATGAGGCAAGGAGAATGGAATTGGGAAGCACAGTGGCAAGGGATGTTCAATGGGTAGAGCTTGGTGACCTAATTTAATTCTCCTCTGGGAGAATTTAGTTACATGAAGATAAGATGCAGTTGCAAAAGGAGGTGATGTAGCTAACAGATATGGGAGAACAAAGCTAGGGTTATGGCTTCAAAGCCCTTTTCAGGCCCTACCAGACCAAAACAGTGAGAACATTCATGGAGATATATTTAACCATTCATGCTTTGCCTGCTCACCTGGGTTAGATGCCCTGGAAATCATGACTAAGCATTGGTGGGATGTGCGTGGCAGGGGGAGGATATGACTGGAGTGGTGGCCAAAAAGGAATCGTCATACTTCAGATTTGGGCAAGAGATACAGGAGATGTACAAGAGAGAAAGTTAGACCAGAAGATGAGCCCCACTGGTGGCTTTAATGGTAGGATGATAGGGATACAGAGGTGTGAAAAAGGAGTACTAGGGAAGGGAAAAATTAACGAATACTGGTGTAATACAATACCATGAGAGAAAGGAAATGAGCGGGGAAGGGACAGAAGAAAAAGTGGTGCAAACGATGGATAATACAGCAAAATGAGAGGTGAAGGTAGGCAGGGAGGACAGAGAAAAAAAGAACAGAAGTGTGCATGTAAAGATGGGATATTAAACAAAATAAGAGAAGGAAGGTGAGCAAAGATGGAGGAAAGGATAGGGTGTTTTCCTGATGGCATTTGCACTATCTCATAGTTTACATCCATGACACCTTGAACCATGATGGTGAACGGATCAATTAAATCTTCAATAACTCTTGGTCATTCCGAACTGTCTGTGACCTTTGGAAAGCTTATGTGGTTGCTCAATTTATAAAAAGGAGAACCTGGACTGCACACTAGATCTATCATTGCATGTCAAAACTCTGGAAAAACTGTACCCCAGCAGCTTTCCTTTTTATGGAGAAATTGAAGGCTAGGCAAGCTTTTACCAGACTCTTCTGCTGCCTTCCATATGGTTGCCTATGTCATTCTTCTCATTTAAAGAATGTGGAAACTGGCGTATCAGGTTTGGCGAGTAATTGGCTTTCATCGTTTCTGGCGAATCATACTTAGACTTTGTACCTGCTTTCTTATAGCTCCGATAGAATGCGGATATAGGGGGCAGCTGATCATAGGTAGGTCTGCCCCTCCAGGTATTTTGGGGAAGTGGAGCAGTCAGATGACTGCTCAGGTTTTGATCATTTTTTGGGCTACGTACATAGCTCAAGGGGTATATAGTTAGGCAATTTGAGGTGACAGCCAACATTTTGTCTAGGTGACATGGTGGCTGGTACTTGTTAGGTAGCACTCCTATAGCATGCAGCTATATTGCAGCTTTGCAACCCACTTAAAGTGAGACCTGAATCTTCTTGAGGAAGCGGGTCACCTTGACTTGTTGACATTTGGGGCAATGCTACGTGGTAGTCTCCCCATTAGGAACGTGGCAGAGAGGGTCACAATGGCAGTGTTTGTTTGTTCACCAACTCGCCGGACTCCTGTGATGGCATCGCACCAGACGAGCAAGCAGGTCCAGTCCAGCACGAGGTGAGTAGCCCCTGCTTGGAATGCTGTGGGCTGTGGTGTCCTGCATGGGCCCAGCCCCAGACAGTCCTTCGATACTGGCAGAACTCAGTGGTGGTCAAAATGCAGGCAGTAATCAGGAGTGATTAAGAGGCCTTGCTGCCGGCAGTGGAGGCTTTGCATTATGAGAATAGGGATGGGGCTGCGGCGGACGCACGAGGGGCCTCCAGCAGAGGGAGGGGTAAAGGGTGAATCAGAGAATTAATTAAGGCAATAAACGCATAACAGGGAGGTGGCAGAGGTCAAGAGAGGGGAGGGCCCTTGGCAGGATGCATCAGGATGCATCAGGGGAGAGAGAGGAGGAAGATAACTATGTACAATTTGATTTCACGGAAAGGGTAACACAATCTTGTTAAAGACAGTGGTGGCCCTTCTGTAGACAGGCCGAGCATGAAGCAGAAAGGGGGGCAAAATAGGAATAAGAAAAGGTGCTGGAATCCCATTGATTGGGACAGTGGCAGCAGGCTCTATCGAGAGCCAGCTGGGGTCAAGGACCAGTTAGTCCCTGGACATCAGGGAGGAAGGGGCAGTCAGGGGAAAGTGAGACATTGGGTGTGGCCAGGTCAGGGTATTAAGTGGAGTCAGGTAAGGGGGTGGTGCTGGCGATGGGCAGAAGGGCAGCCACTCTGGCTTCAGTAGTCCAGCTAGAGTGGAGTGATGAGGATGGGGGAAATAAGGAAGGGAGTCTGGGAGATGCTGGTTTGATCTGGGGGGTCACAGGTCGCCTCCATTGAGGGTGTATGGGAAGTCAGGACATGTTGGAGGATGGCAGAGGTAGGGCTTGGGGGCAGGGGCCTCGCCATTCCGAGCGCAGTTTGTTGGTAGTTTGGGACACCTGGCTGCAACATGACCAGTAGTCTTGGAATCACGTGCAGCCCGAGTGCTTGGCTGAAGTCAAAGGAGTCTGAGTTAGTTCAGAATTTGTCTTTTACCAGCACACCGGCACACCAGGCCTTTTTTCACTTCCGCAGGACAACGAGGAAGCTGGGATAGCGGCCTCAGGAATGCAAAGTGTGGCTCACTGTGTGGCCAGCTGGACTGCAGCGGGGGACGTCAAGATCACTGCCTCAAGAAGGTTTGGTGTTGCTTCAGTGGTGCAACATGTGGAAATATAATTCGAAGGCAATTTGATATCTGAACTAATCATGCAAATAGATAACTGTGATTTATTATGATTGGGCACCTTACAATGTATTTTCCCTTGTTGCAGCGGCAGGGACTGACGTCTCTCTACTAGATTCTCAGTACTGGGAATTTCATTTAAACCTCAAGGTACGATTTGCTCATTAATCAGCTAATATGACTCATAGTATGAGATATTCCAAGAATAAGGGAGGTTATTCTCCACAGATTCACCTCTATTTCCGAAGGGGATGCCCCATGGAGAGATTTTATAATCCTCGCACTTGGGACCGCAAGTAATAAGTACTGCAGTGTCAAATAGATGTATTTCCTGAAACAGATACAGGTAGACACAGGTAGACACATAATTAATGCTCTTTTCCATAAGATCTTAAATATTTTGTAACTGGATAGGGTCCACAATGTATTTCATGTACATTTGGATTACATCTGACATTAATTTGTAAGGGATGTTGAGACACCCTAATCTGGATTGGGTGGAGAGATCTATGCCCCCCATTGGCCAGGATGCTGGTATTAATTATTCCTCATGAGCAATGTATGCATGAAAGTGGTTTGAGTTGTAGTGTATGAAAGGTAGTGGGATGGAACACTGTATATAATTTGATTGATTTTTCATGAAAAAAACTAAATATATTTATCGAATGACAAAGGCTAACTGATTGTTTTTTGTATATTTTTGTTTTCTGTAACTAGGTACAGATTTATATGTTCATGTGGGAGTGATTTTATCCTTGTCCTGAGGAAGATGGTTTTTGAAAACAGACATCCAACGAAACGTGGCGACGCATACTACAAAAAGGCAAACTGTAGATTGTGGTGACATTTGAAGATTTTAATAATTGTTTTTTATATGTGGATATATTGTGCCTTTGACTGTGTTATGCCCTGGTGATAGTTTGGATGTGAAGAGTGACGCTGTTCTGTGAAGTGTACCTAAAGGGGATCTATTTTTTACTACAGTCTGTTTGGTGCCCTACCCCTTTTGTGGTTAAGGGGCCCTTCTCACTTGTTTTGTGCCACTTATAGAAAGGTCTTAACGTAAGGGATACCAGTGTTGGTACAGATGAGCACAGCCTAGGAGAGGCAGAGGCCATTTTGCTGAGACAAAGGGAATGCAAGCAGGAGGTCAGGGACAAAACAGGCAAAGCAGATGCGGGCAAGGTACATACGGGGTCTTCAACCATAGTTTCTGGCGAGCTTGAAAATTCAGAGGGTAGGAGTGAGAAGCAGGACAAGAAGACAGTGGAAGCAGGAAAGACAGACAAGCTGTGTAGCAAAGCGTTGAAAATAAAAAAAACTCCCATATATGGGTATATCTAAACCATTGTGAGCTCACATCATGCTGGCCCATAAGGAGAAGATATGGAATGGGGAGTACCCATAGATGCTGAAACTCCTACATATGGAGTTAAGGGCCGAAGAAGGTTCAAAGGAGAAAGAATTTGAGCTGTCCAAGTGGCCCAAGGGGCCTGTGACCATAGAGAAGTGGACACCAGCATTCCTTATTTATGCTAATGTGTTGTGTGAAAAGTACCCGGAGAGGTCGGTAGCATTATTTAACTATAGAGACATAATCAGAAAAGCCCAAATAAATTAGGGAGGTAACGTGTGAGTGCAATATGATGAATAATTCCGGGCTGTGATAGTCGCAATCGCACTCAATGTGTTATGGGTAAACACGGTTCATCTAGTAGGTGATGCAGTCGAAGTGGAGCTCACTGTGCTCTGAGCTTAAATAACATCCATTATACAGCACTTCCCTCAGGAGTGTCGTCTCCTCGACGCACTCTGTGATCAAGTTCACGTAATTAGTTCAATAATGTTCTTGACAGGTGTTTGTAGTTATTCAAATGAATTTTTATTTTCTTTTTCTTCATAAAATGTTTTCAAGACATACGTTCGTAGTCATTCTGCCCAATGCATTTCGAGCTTTAGCCCTTCGTCAGGGGACTTGAAAGTCCTGAAAGGTACGTTTTCACCATGCGTTTAAGTAAAGCGATAAACGTGTGGTTGTAGACGTGGGTCTCAAACTTTCTCCGGGTGAAGCCCGAAATGCATTGGGCAGAATGACTACGAACGTATGTCTTGAAAACATTTTATGAAGAAATAAAATGAATTTAAAAGAAAATAAAAATTCATTTGAATAACTACAAACACCTGTCAATAACATTATTGAACTAATTACGTGAACTTGATCACAGAGTGTGTCGAGGAGACGACATTCCTGAGGGAAGTGCCGCATATTGAATAATTCCAGGCCCCATATGGCCCTGGATCTGGAGGCACAGTGAGGTGAGCTTGACACTGACTTGTGGCAGCACACTACAAGGCTCACAAGAACGGTTAAATGATTTTCACATCCAGAGGTTTGCTGATAGTCTAGCAGCCCTTTCAGGGCTGTACCACTTGGGGAGGGGTGGGTGGGTCAGGAAGAAGTCAAGGTAGGCAAAGTGGAGCTTGATGGGATTTTCATAAATGAATATTGTAAATTCTGGCATAAATATTTCAAGTGTGCAGGAAGGCACACTTTGGTCAATTGCTCTGGGGCGGGCGGTCAAGCTGGCTACAAATCATGACATGGGCAACAGGGAACCACAGGGGTGCAACATCATGGTCAGCCAATGGGTTACAGGACAGGGACGAGTGGACAGGGATCTGGGGGCAAAGGATCTTAAGCTGGATAGGTTCGAATTTTTTGTTTTCTCACTACGACAGGAAGGATGATGGCAGGCTATTGGTACAAGGATTTAATTAGGGGTTCAGGCTAGGTTACGAGGGCCCAAGTATGTGGCACTAGCCGGCTAACTTGAAGTCAGCCAGCACACTCAAAGAGGTGGGACAAATTAGCCAAAGAAATTCAGGAAGACAGGATGGCTGGCCCCTTTGCTGATTGGCCGATGGATGACTTAATTTTGTCCCCTATGAGAGTGGTATCCAAAAAAGAACCAACTCATTTTTGGTTAATACAACATCTATTATGGACGAAGGGTCAGTCAGTTAATGATTTGATATCGGACAAGGAAGTTTCATTGTCATATTCCTCAGATGATGGGACCCTCTCATTGTGGGAAGGAGTGTGACAGGAGGCACTAATGGCTAAAAGTGACATTAAGCTGGCTTTCTGTCTGCTGCCAGTACAGCCTGCCGACTTTCAGCTTTTGGGGATACAGTGTGAAGAAAAATGGTATGTTGATAAGGCATTCTCTAAGGGCTGTTCCATCTCATGTGCTCTCTTCGAGTGCTTCACGCACATTCTTACAATAGCTCTTCACATGATATACAGGACATGAGCATATCATGCAACACTTGGATGACTTCTTTTTTGTGGGGAACCCTGGTTCCATGGACTGACAGCATCTGCTTGTAAGTTTACAGGAGCTCATCGGGCAATTTGGGATGGCTCTGGCACCGGAAAAGACAGTGAGACCCAGTACCGTGTTGACCTTTCTTGGTATCAAGATTGATTCAAGGGCTATAAAACCAGATTTCCAGAAGATAAAAAGTGACCACTGTGTGGCTGTTGGAGGTAATGTTGGCAAAGGTCAAGGGGACAGTAAAAGAGGTGCAGGTGCTCTTGGGGCATTTCAATTTTGCATGGTGAGAGCAGGGAGGACATTTTGAAGGAGGTTGTGATTGGTACGGTCAGGTTTGCAGTTTCAGTGACTGCTGGCAGGCGTTAAAGAGGACCTGAGGATGTGGCTAGTCTTTCTACAATCCTTTAATAGGATTCCATTTGCAGCTTTAATGGAAGTGGAGTGGGATGCACAGATATTCTCAGATGCAGCAGGTGGTTGTGGCTTTAGATTGTATTGGCAGGGGCTATGGTGCACAGTGGAATGGCCACTGGAGTGGAATTGGGATGGCCGCAGTATCGCCATTTTGGAATTTCTTCCCTTAGTGGTAGGTGTAGCATTGTGGAGAGATTAGTTGTCTGGTAAGAAAGTCTCTTTCAGACTGATAATATGTCTGTGGTACAGGTGGTCTACAGATAGTCTGCCAGAGATCCCCAAGTCTTGAAGCTACTGAGGACATTTGAGTGGAGTTGCTTGACATTGGATATTGCTTTTAGGGAGAGACACATGCCTGATGTGGACAATGACATTGCCAGTGCTTTGTCTCATTCACAGTGGGACAGATTCCATGGACTGGCCACGGAGGTGGACACAATCAGGAACCGAATGCCTCAGGACCTTTGGTCAGTAGGAGAGAGAGGATGCTTCAGTTGGTAATGGAGTCGCTAGCGGTTTTGAGGAGGACAACTTATGAACAGTCTGGGTGGAAATTTTAGGAGGTGGGGTTCAGAAAAGTAGTGAGGATGTGGTGCAATTTATCATGTTGCTTATTGAAAAAGGTCAGCCCAGAGTTACTATATCAGGGAAGTTCACAGGTAAGCCTTTATGAGAATGCTTTGCTGGAGCTATTTCCTTTCGGCCGGTGAGCTCGGGAAAAGGATTTTGGAAGGTTGGGCTAGACAAGCTGAATCGGTTGATCCAAAGAAGAAGCCTTTGACTTGGATGATTTGTGCGAAGAGCTCAGGGTTCGGCCCAGTGTTTGCCAAGGAGAGAGCGAGACTGTCTTATTTTTTGCGTTGATGACTTGGATGGTCTAGGGTGCATTCTGGGAGCTTTTAGGCAGTAGGGGGAACCAGGGGGTACTCTGGGAGGAAATTGATAGGTGTGAAGAAGGGCTACAGGTTTGACTTTACAAGTCCAAGACAGATCAGAGGGGTCAAGGCAGGAGTGTATTGCTGCCATATTACCCAGTGAGTGAGTTTTGTCCGGTCCACTGGGGGTCACCTCTCAGGTCCCAGAATGTGTTGGGAGAGGATAGAGTTTATTTTTATGGGGTTGGGAAGCCAGCATCAGTATTCCAGCTTTGAGCCATTCTGTGCAAGGCGCTGGAGCTCCTGGGCCTTGTAGCCTGAGGTTTGGGGAAACTTTCCTTCCACATAGGCATGGCAACGGAGGCCGGTAGGGTTGGAGCAGGGAAAGGATCATGGGCCTGGAAAGATGGTCCTCAGACTTTTTTCAATGCTACGTCAGAGGTGGGGTTGTGATATGCTGAGTATTTCTACGGGTTCTCAACTTTGTTTCTGTTTTACAGGTTCTGTTCCCGGTCCAGAGGCTGTCATTTTGGGGCGGGGGCACCACCATGAAAAGGTCACAAGAAAGGCAGGTAAAGGGCCACAGAAAAGGGCCCTAGGGCAAAAAGCCTACATAAGCTTGTGGCCGGGGCAGATGCCATGACCCCCTACGCCATCCATGTCAGTGTGCGCACTGTTTGCCATGCACGACATGGTGCATGGCAACAGTGCACCTGACTTGCTGGCACCGCAGCCGTGCAGCCGACATTGGCTTTAGGCTCTCTCCTAACGCTAAAGCATGCTGCCACCTTGGCTGCACTGTTGCAACACCACCAGCCTGCAGTAATGTTGTAACACGGCTGTCACGATGAGTCTAACTTGGCGGCATTCTCTCGGCTGCTGCCGCTGCCGTGCTGGAGGTGTCCCCGCCAAACTTGTAATCAGCCCCATAGTTAAAACTCATAATGGAAACACATGGAAAATGGCTTTAATAACAAACAAGAGACAGCCAATGTAAATGCCTAGTGATGCCATTCAGCTTATTTTACGCTTCTGCAAATTTTCTGCACTCTGTTAAAATCTTCAGATATCTATTAGACACAGATGTAGTCATGTAGCTTGATGCCAAACCTATCTTTTCACCATTATTGAAATGGGGTAACCCAAAAAGGTTCAGGGACCTGGGTAGATAACGTTATATTGGAAACAGTGGTCCCAACCAAAATTTTTTTATCAACAGACAAATCTGCACAAAAATGAATTAGTTTAGTGAGCTTCCTAAGTCAAACGCTCAGTTGAGTCAATCATGATTACCACTCAGGTAACCTATACACAACATAGTTCTTATGAAAATACCTGACACAAACCAAGGATTTATTTTGAAAAAACACAGGAGTTTTAATGATTTACTCCATTTCGATATGCTGTTTTTATATACATTTATACAGTTATGTACAATTGCAAACTAACGGTAAAAAGGAGAGCAAAAAGCTTCTAAAGTAGTGCAAGAAAAATGAAAGAAGAGAACGTGACATAATAAGAAAGGCGTCGACGTTTCGACCCGTCTTTTGGTACATGGGCAAGTTGGAGCCTCGACCTGCGGGTCTTCCTCAGGACGAAGATTGCACACACGTTTTTTTACCGTAGACAATTCACAGAATTGGCCCACTAGTTGTTAATGGGCTGCCTCCGTCCTCCAGTACTGGGATAGACGGGTGGTCTGATGGACCGAGATGGGACACCATAAACGTCGACGCCTTTCTTATTATGTACAGATAGGACCACTTTTGAAAACCATTATACATGTCATTACTTGACTGTATAAATGTATGAAATATAACAGCAACTAATTGTGGCATTTTCTGTGATATCAGCTGAATCCTAAGTACAGCTGTATTTGTAAAAAATTCGCCTTTTCACTTGTCACTATTCTTTTCGAGGCTTACACCCTTCTCACCACAATCACGTTCTCTTCTTTCATTTTTCTTGCACTACTTTAGAAGCTTTTTGCTCTCCTTTTTACCGTTAGTTTGCAATTGTACATAACTGTATAAATGTATATAAAAACAGCATATCGAAATGGAGTAAATCATTAAAACTCCTGTGTTTTTTCAAAATAAATCCTTGGTTTGTGTCAGGTATTTTCATAAGAACTATGTTGTGTATAGGTTACCTGAGTGGTAATCATGATTGACTCAACTGAGCGTTTGACTTAGGAAGCTCACTAAACTAATTCATTTTTGTGCAGATTTGTCTGTTGATAAAAAAATTTTGGTTGGGACCACTGTTTCCAATATAAACCTATCTTTTCAGCAGACCTTCCTCAACATAGTAAACATGCAGGAGATGTTTTAAAAAGACTAAACTGGCATTCGCTATATGCTGAAGCTGAAAAGGGAGTCTTCCAAACCTCCACCATTACGATTTTGGACCTTAACATGTATGCATCTGGTGTCAATAAAGGTCAAGACAGTACAGGAATGACCCAGCCCACTAGTATCAAGTAAATCCAACACTTTATAAGTTTCAGTAACTGTTAATTTTATTGACATCTTATGCAGGATTTCTTTTCCATGACTCCTCCCATCGTGCATCTAACGAAAAATGGACTCACTTTAGTTAGACAAAAAAAACACAAGATAAAGGTTTTCAAGCATTGAAAGCACTTTCACACCGGCACACTTTCTTATGCAATCTCGATTTTCTTGTAGCACTGATGCCTCTTTGGTGGCTGTATTGCCCATATTATGACACAGACAGCCGGCCACTGAGGCCTCCACAGGCCTCATTTATAACACATTTACTATTTAACAATGTTAGGACAACACATTATGGGGTTGAAATTATTTTATGCATTTGATGCAGCATAAGTCTTACACAAAAGAGCAGATTAAACTTTAGCAACAACATTTTTTTTCCAAGAGGTGCGTTTCAAACATGAGTTGATGTACACAGACTATTATGGCGTGTGGAGATCTGATTAAACCTTGCTGACATTAACAAGAGTGTTAGGTGGTGGGGGCTTTAACATTGGGACTGACTCGACCTCTTTCCTGGTTTATCTGTAAAATGTATATCATCAGTTGTACTCTAGGAAATGCAGCATACAGGCCCTTGGGATTCCAGTGCAATGTTGCATAAGCAAGCAAGAGGTAAGCAATGAATACCTAGGGAATGTGAAGATTTACAGTAATAATGAAGTGTGACCGTGTCAAAGCTGCATACATGCCCATTTACATGCTTAAAATGTGGCAGCAGGCTGCACAACTGCAAACCATCCATAGTCATCGCATACACCTAATGACTATGTGATGTGTTCATCGCCTTCAGTTAGAGAAACAAAAAAGCATCTGTTTAGCAACCACAAGCAGTCAGCATCAGCAAAACATGTGACTGAATTTGGGTCACAAGATGCTTTCTGCACATTCTGTAAAGCTAAATGTTTTACTTTATAAATGCCTTCTGTTGCAACCCAAAGTGAATAAATAAACAGGTTGCTGCTCTGCTAGAAACACACTGAATAGCACGAGTGGTCTACAGCAGTGGATTTTACTTTTGACATTATTTCTTTATTAAGAATTTTATAACCATCACATACAATTTACAATCTGTCCTCACTAAACCTCAATGTATAACATAGGATACAGTTCGTTTTTTAACTGAAGTCCGTGAGCCAAATAGTCCAAGAACAGTTGGTTCAAGTTGTCTTTGTCGGGCTACTGGAGATCACCTTCCCTGGATTAGGGTGAACATGTCTTCACAGAAGATGTTCAGTGAGTTGGTCCTATTCTCTGTGAAATACTCACTCAATTAGGACAAAAGGAGGTTAGGATTCATTGGTTTATGTAGGATAGGGGTCTGACATTGGCTCAAAGGAGGAACAAATACGTTCAAAGGCAGGGGATTGTCCCAACAACCAGTATAATATTTGTTTGTGGGATGCTGCAACAGTGATATCATGCATCCAGTCTGTATGTGAGGGCGGGGTCCATTAATTCCGTCATCTAATAATTGCCATGGTAGCCACTGCCAATGCTGCGTCAACCCATCTCTTTGAATGGTGGTCAATGCCAGAAATATCACAGGTATTGCAGAGGAAAATTAGACAGCAATGAATCTTATTAAGTGTGTTTGAGGGTGGAGGTGGGCTAAGATTTTCTGACACACACAGTAGTGCACCCACCAAGTGCATAACTTACTTAACAGTAATCTTTATTACTCCAGTTAACCTTGTCGTCTTAGTACTTACTACACAACATGTGGCAACCTCTCCTAGATAAAAATAAATCCTTCCCTACCTCTTCCTCCATCCACCCCTGAGTCCCCCACAGGGCACATGAAGGATTGGATAGTACAGCAATTCCTGACATTCCCCATGCACTGGGGATCAAGGTGGTGGTATAGAGAAGAAGGATATGGATGTTATTACTGAGAAAAGGAATTAACAGCCTGATTCATCAAAGACCCGTTTTGCGAGTCTTTAATAGCGATTCATAAGGAATCGCTATTACAGACTCGCAAAACTGGATTCATGTAGGAATCGCAAAATGAAATGCGATTCCTACATATTCCTTATTTGCGATTAGCAAATTGCTAATCGCAAATAAGGAATAACTCCCCATTCATTCCTATGGGCCAAAAGGCCCATAGGAATGAAAGGGGAGTATTCCTTATTTGCGATTAGCAATTAGATAATCGCAAATAAGATAGCGATTTAAAGGGTGCCAGGGGTGTCCAAAGGACACCCTGTAGCACCCCTTAAATGCAAATTTAAACAGGTGTTGCGCACACACATGTCCAAAGGACATGTGTGTGTGCAACATGCAACTTAGAAAAATGCTTTTAAAAGCATTTTTCTAAGTTTTCGCTATTTACCACGAGGTTTGACCTCGCGGTAAATAGCGGGCCGAAATTGCGAATTCGCAATTTAAAAATGGATGATGAATTGCATTTAAGGAATCTCAAATAGAGATTCCTTAAATGCAATTCCTCGCAAAATAGCGAAATTGCTATTACCGATTTTTGCATTTGGGATGATGAATCTCAAATGCAAAAATCGCACTCGCAAAGGGCCAGATTCTCAGAATCTGGCCCTTTGCGAGCGCAATTCAGCTTGATGAATCAGGCTGTAAATTCGGAGTGAAGAAGATTACCGGAAAGTAATCGGAACAATATCTCCTCAAACCTTGCTCAACCCGGTCCTTACTGTACACATATATCCCAGAGCAGTAAGCTCACTTCTCAATTCCTACAAGGCACACAAAATCCTGAGCAGTGCAAGAAACGCAAAAAAAACAAGGGATGCAGCAGCTCACAATGAATGCAGCCACGAATAAACGTACAGGGAAAAACCTCCAACCAACACATAGCAGGAGAAAAAACAGGCAGTCTAAACCAGAGTGAGAGGCCATGACCCCTGTGCAGAAGCCCAACCAACAGACAGAAAGAAATAGTGTAACATGACCCACCCCGGGAACTAGAATGAAGATCCCAGGAGCGACAGACCAAGGAGAATTGATCCACAGAACAACGACTCACCAGTAGCCATGAGATCTGCAAAAATCCAAACCAGCAGACATAAAACAAAAGGGCAGATCCAAATGGCAATAACACTGGGAAGTGTGACCAAGACGTAAGGCCCAACAAAGCTTGAAGGTAATGGCAAGAAACAGTCAACCAACTAGCCCCAGACATAAAAGAGGGTAACAAGAGCTAATACCCAAAAGCAGAACAAATAAAGGCACACAGGAGTGGTACCAACAAAACCCCCAGTTCAGGGAGAAGGCCCCAGGATGAGTGACAGACCACATAAAAGACCAACACAGAAACATCACCAACAAGCAGCTGAGTGGAAAAAAATTAAGCAATCAGATCAGTAGATCTGGCCCAGCTATGGTTGTGCAGTACTCTCTGCGGAAGCAGACAGAAAGACACAACACCTTGTTAGCCTAAAGGCAGGGACCCACGAGAGAGAAAGGAAGAGGAGATTAGGTAGGATTTTGTTTTTTAGTTAGACCATTCCTTGCCTGGAGAAGGTGGGCACACTTAATGTAGTAAGGACGTGGACGCAGAAGTGCTGAGAAGGCAATAGTGTAAAAAGCAGGCGGAAGAGGAAGTGGAGAGAAGTGTTAGTAGGTTAGAGGGTTGGGTGATGTAAAGGGTGCAAGAGGGAGGAAGATGGTATTTTTAAAAGTAACATTCTTGGAATCATTAATATATAGAACCATATGCCACTACAGAAGTAAGCAGAGGACTTGGGGTCATATGTACAAATGTTTTTTGGAGGTCACAAATGTCACGATTCGCAGAATGGGGCTGTTTGCGTGGGTAAAAAAGCCTTTTGAAATATACAAAAGCCAAGTTGCGATTTGGTAACTTGCTACTGAATTGCAATTTGGTTTTCTGATTTGGTATTTGGAAGGGATGTGTTTAGGGTGTCCCTTCCAAATACAGAATCGCAGTGGCATGTATCAATGCTTTGCGGCTTAATAAGTCTCCAAACACACATATTTTACTGACCACTGAAAGGCAGTGGTAACCATTCACAAATGTGAAGAGGTCCCCATGGGCCCCCTTTCCCTTTGAGAATATTAAACTAAATAACCATGGACCATTGCCTATTCTTAAAAAATGAAATTTATAAATGTTTCATTTTTTATTTTTGAAACATATCCTATTTTCCTTTAAGGAATATGGGCTGAATTTATTAAAAAGAAAGATTGCTTTATTTAAAAGCTATTATAGACATGGTGGTCTGCTAACCAAGGCAGGCCACCATCCCTGTGATGGTTATCATTCCTAATGGTTTGCGAACTGAGACCTACCGCATTAATATTCATGAGGCAGGTTAATTTGTAACCCATCAGGAATCGTTAAGTAAATGTTATAAGGTCTACTACTTTGGGAATTACAATTTCCTAATAGCGATTTTGTACATCTGGTCCTTAGGGCCTTATTTAAAGTTTGGTGAACAGGATACTTCATTACAAATGAAGTGGGTGGCCTGTCTGCCATATTACAAGTGCCTCATTGCCAATGTCACTTGGAATACAGAGGACACAATTGCTGCCATTTTTAGGTTGGGCCTAGAGTCTGCACACATGTGCTGCTCTGCGAGGCATAATCCCTCTGTGGGCTTTGAACATGCCCATACATGCCCACAAACACCCAAGACTTTTTCATTGGTTGCTTGGTCTGCCTTTACAAATTCTATTGCTTTTATTGATGAATAATGTACATGTTTTCTGCATTGTAGATGTTATGTAACTGCCCTGGCTATTGCCCCTGCTACATTGATCTTTTCACTAATGGCCATATGTTTTGTTTCAATGCACTACTTTTTCTGTCCAACCTCTCATCGCAGCTTGCTTTTTTTATTGTTGCCAGTTCCTGTCTTTGGTGCATGTTCAGATTTGGCAACCATTGCTGCTCCCAGCTGCTTGTTTTTATTCCAGCTGTGTTGGTGTTGTGTTCTCGTCCACCATATCAGTTTATTAAAATTACGCCATACATTTTTTATAAAAACACTACCTGAGGACAGCTCTCTACCATTAATCAGTGCAGCACACCTGGCTTTATCTTTAAACATGGCCGATGCCGCTTTTCTTTTCTTTTCTATTTAATTACTTGGGCAACATTTGCCACATGCCACGCCTTATCTTTATCATAGCGGTACAAAAGGGGGTGGTGATGGACGGAGCATCTGAACCAATCAAACACTCACACCCAGTAAACAGATCTGGATTTAATCCATCACTGTTCTTTAGCCCACTCTGCCACCCCAGTTCAGACATGGCCATATGCAAATCAGTCTGACACTGTGCTTCATGGGAAAAGTCCAGCCCGAACTGCCAAGCCATGCCTTCCCTGGAACCGATTCAAGCTTCCTGGGACCGGTTTCTGGCATTACAGCCGTCTTCAGCCAGGCTTGCTTGAATCCAGTGGCTAAGTGAACAAGGGACTCACGTCTGAGCATACCCTGCCAACTTATGGTGAACAAAGCGGTACAAAAGGGGGTGGTGATGGACAGAGCACCTGAACCAATCAAACACTCACACCCAGTCAACAGATCTGGGTTTAATCCATCACCATTCTTTAGCCCACCCTGCCACCCCAGTTCAGACATGGCCATATGCAAATCCGTCTGACCTTGTGCCTCATGGGAACAGTCCAGCCCAACTGCCGAGCCATGACTTCCCCGGACGGGATTCAAGCTTCCTAGGGCAGGTTTCTGGCATTACAGCCGTCTTCAGCCAGGCTTGCTTGAATCCAGTGGCAAAGTGAGTAAGGGACTCACGTCTGAGCATACCCTGCCAACTTATGGCAAACAAAGCGGTACAAAAGGGGGTGGCTATGGACGGAGCATCTGAACCAATCAAACACTCACACCCAGTCAACAGATCTAGGTTTAATCCATCACCGTTCTTTAGCCTACTCTGCCACCCCAGTTCAGACATGGCCATATGCAAATCAGTCTGACCCTGTGCCTCATGGGAACAGTCCAGCCAGAAACGCCAAGCCATGCCTTCCCTGGACCGGATTCTAGCTTCCTAGGACCGGCTTCTGGCATTACAGCCGTCTTCAGCCTGGCGATGGATTAAACCAAGATCTGTTGACTGGGTGTGAGTGTTTGATTGGTTCAGATGCTCCGTCCATCACCATGTTGTAGCTGGTTCTCACATTGCCTGCACCCTGCTAGACAAAGGATTTTGTGTATAAAAAGATGCTGTAACCTCTTGAAAATGTTCTTGTTTCCGGACTTGAATCTACCAGGGGCGTGCTGCTGCTGGGGCCCAGGGGAAGGCTTGCCTCCCTGGGCCCAGCCCCTGGATTGCTGGAGGACTCTGTGGGACCCCTCTGCCTTGCCCAGGATGATTGGGGGACTCTGCTTTAGTCCTGGGACCCTTTTGCCTTTCTGCCCAGCCCCCCAGGACCTGTTACAGCTGAGAGCGCTTTATTTTTGGTGGCCTCCACAGTGCTGTGCTTTATTTTGAAACAGGCCTGACCTTCAGCATTACTGCGCTCTGGGAGCGCTGCGCATCTTTCCCTTTGGGAGGGAACCCCCACCTTGGAGGATTTCCCCGTGATGCCGTCCTTGCGGGTCCCTACCCCGCTTATTTATATATTTACCGTGGGTGTCCACCCGACTTGGCCGCTAGCGTTATGTTTTTAATTTCGCAGGAGCCGACCCTGCTTTGTGTTCCTAAAATCCAGAGGGAACCCACCCCTCATTTGCCGTCCCGATGGCCGCCGCCGTCCGCGGCCTGCCTGGTTGTGGGCGGGGCTGCAGGACAGAAGCGGAAATAACGCTGCGGCCGGGCCGGAGATGGCGTGTGGTCGGTGCAGGGCTACCGGGAGCTAAAGGGAGCCCCGAGATGGACGACGCGGGAGGTCGGGAGCCCACCCCGCCTCCCGGAGCATGGTAGCCGAGTCCTGGGTCCCGAGAGGGGGCACGGCTGAGGAGGAGGGCAGGGCGCTCCTCCGGAGAGAGAGAGCCCGACAAGCATGGTGCTTCCTGACGAGCAGCCGCACCGGATGACGAGGAGTCCCCCGAGAAGCCCGGTTTGTGAGGAAGGGCTGGGGGGGGAGCTCCGTGAGGCCAAGCGGTGGCTTTGCCAATGCAGGCACAGAGTCAGAGCGGCCCCGTTTGCTCAGTGGGCCGCTCCAACAATGGGCATGTTTGTTTCAGAGCTTGCGGGCTCCAACAAGGCCCACAGTGATTCTAGAGCCCACGAGGCTCCCTGGGGGCATGTTTGTTTTAGAGCCGCGAAGGCTCCCATGAGGGTCCATATCTGTTTTAAAAGTCCCTGTAAGGGGCTTGGGGGGGCCATGGTTATTTGAAATGCCCCCAAAGGGCCTGTGCAGAGCCAGTAGGGCTCCAGCAGATGGCGCACAGTTCTTTATTTAGCGCCAAAATGCTCCCAGGCACCCAGTGTGTATAGATCCTAAAGGGCTCCCCCCATTTTAGCGCAAAATGGATGTCCAGTGCCGAGAGGTCTCCAACAGTTGGCACAGTTTTGTGCTAGGGCCAGTGAGGGCCCTGTCACAGTTTTGGCTGATTCCCAGCTGCCCAGCAATTAGTGGGCAGCTGCACCGTTTAGGCGCCAAGGGAGAGAGAGTCCCTGAGAGGGACAGAAGTGGCACAGAGGTGCCAGGCCTTTCACAGCTGCGCAGCACTTAGTGCCAGCTGCAGCGTTTAGGCCCAGCCAGTAATGGGCAGCTGCAACGTTTAAGCTTGCGCCGTTGGCGCACTCCTGAATGGCGCTGCTTTGGCAGCGCGCACTGAAATTCTGGACACAGGGCATTTGAGCCCCTTCTTGGGATGGCCAGTTGGCCAGGGGGCTGGTATGTGGGTAGGGCGGAAGGCCTTAATGTGATTTTATTTTTGCGCGAGGTGATTACCTAATATTTTTGTGATGATAATTGCCTAAATGTGATTTATGCGCTAATCTGATTTAAATGTGATATGTGCTTTAAATGTGGTGCTAGGAAACGTAATGCATTTAGTATGTTTTATGCACCCTGTATGTGATACCTCTAAAGATGGTTTTACCTATGGAGGTTGGTGTTAGTGAGAGTTTACTTCACTGTGAGTTACGCCCCTAAATGTGATTTATTCTTAGGAGGCAGAGTCTAATGTGTTTAGACTAGTGGGAGATTGCCTACTGTAGTTATACTGTTTAGGCCTAAATGTGATTGCTGCGTAATGTGCTTTGCCTTTATGCTTGTGTTATACTTCTAAAGGTGCTCATGCTTAGAAGTTTGCTTTGCCTAGTATGTTATACTAGTGAGCTTGTGTCCCTGCGTGATCTAGGCCTATGGTATTAGTATTGCGTAGTGTGTACCTACCTGTTACCAGTGGTTACTGGTTGTGATCTTTAATTGTTATTTGGTGTGACAGTTATTCTAAGTGCTAGTTCTACTAAGTGCTGATTCTGACAGTGGTCCACGTGGCCCTGTCCTGGTGTAAATAATCCCTTGTGAATATTGCCCGTGCCAGTTGGCACAATGTATATTGTGTGATTACTATCTGATGTGTTTTGACAATACACAAGTTATTTTTATATAACCTTGTGTGGAGTTCCTTTTGTGGTGTGCCTAGGATGTTGTTGCTGTTGTGTGCGTGCGCAAATGCTTTACACATTGCCTCCTGGATAAGCCTGTCTGCTTGTGCCAAGCTATCAAGGGGGTGAGCAGGGGTTATCTTGGCGTGTGACTCCCTTGCCCTGACTAGAATGGTGGTTTCTGCCTGGCTTTGGCGTAAGCCTTGGCCAACCAGAAATCCCAGTTCTAACATTGGTGACCAGCAGTGAAGATTAGGACTTGTGTTTGCGCAGTACCACAGCGACAACTGGCTACATTACAAAACTCTGCATTTTAGATAGTCACATGTTTGGGATTATTGTTTGTGATTTTGTTTGTCCTCAGGAGTGTCATTTTCAAATAGTGTTCCTGCGCTATTATGTGTAGTGGCAGAAGAGAGAAAATGACAGGGTGGGACGCCAGTAGAGGGGGAGGTTCCCATAGATAAGGAATCCCTTGCTGGGTCCAGTGCCCAATCCCTGTTACTGTCCCCAGATATGTGGGTAGATGGAAGAGAGAGAGTGTGGAGGAGAAATGGCTAGCTCGGGAGGGTGGTTATCCCCTGAGAGTAGTGTGTGTCTGGATTTCACAGTATGGTAGCATCCAGTGGTGGCAGCTAAAATGTGTCCAGTGCGTGAAGTCCCATTCCCAGTTCCCAGAGTATGGTGCCTGGTGCTCAGTAAGAGGGGTACAGGTTGAGAGTCATGGGCAGTGAGGAGCTGTCTCACCAGTCTGGAGGGGGAGTGTGTGGATGAGTGGTGTGTTGAACTGGAGGAGTTGGTGTGAGTTTTTTTGGTGATAAAAGGAGCTTGCACGGGAGGTGTACCTCTGGTGCTGTGCAGGAGGTCCTGCAGACGCACTGGACGAGAAGGTGGATGTCTGGCGGTGTGCTAGATGTCTTGCAGAGGCATTGGGGAGTGATTCTAAAAGTAGTGGCTTGTGTTTCTGAAGATCCTATGTAGGGGAAGAGGTTCATGTGTAGCCCAGCTAGGTCCCAGTAGGATGGTAGGGGTGTAGGGGCTCAAGTCCTGTCTCAGTGGGGGTGGAGTGAGTGTGGGGCGGTGTGTCCCACGTTGGCCTGAAACCCTGTCTCAGGACCTGGAGGGTTCCCTAAGGGAGCGCCAGGTCAGGGGCCTAGGCTGTACTTACAGGTCATTTGAGGAGGATCTTCCTGTGTCTAGAGGACGGGGAGTGTCTGTAACCAGAAATCCGGCGGACCTGGTGTTGGGCAGTACCACTCCTAGTGGAGGGTGCAGAAGTCCTGGTTCGCTGGGCATTTGACCGTCTAGAGTGCTTGACCATTTGTGGGGCCTCTGGAGGTCGTTCCCCGGGGAGGGGGGAGGCCAGGTTCAGGTTCAGCCTGACCTGGAGGGAAGGGCATCTGTAATCAGTGTCCTGACCGGTTTGGCTTCCAGAGGTATCGCTCCAAGGTGGGAGGGTGCAGAACTCTGGAAGGGGGTGCAGAGGGACGGTGTCCTTACCTCTGACCCCAGTACAGCCTGAGGGTTTATACCCTAGGTTGGGAGATTAGGAAACTTCCAGGTCAAGAAGGAATCTCTGCCAAAGTAGATCAGCTGAAGAGACTGAGGGGGCTGACCTTGCTGTGCGATCTTGGGCTCATCTGCAGTTTGTTGTTTCCACTAAGGTAGAGGAAAGGGGACTTTGCTGTGTGCTGTGTCTCCCCCACCTGCTTGAAGAGGGACTGTGCTGTGTGCTTTGTACCTCCGAAGTGAAATAGTTTCCAGATCCCAGGTGGTAGACCAGTTGTTGGAGAGAGATCATGAACTGGTGGGAGAGTTGTGTTCTGGTGGGTGCTTCCCTGGGAAGGTGCGGAACCCCAGAAGTAGAGGTAGGGTGGGGCATTCTTGCCCGTGACCTCTGGTCAGCCTGAGGGTATGGTCCCTAAGTTGAAGGATCAGTGGTAGTTGTAGCTACACTGAGAGGGAGAGTGGAGGATGCTTATTGTGTGCCAGGGGTTACTGCCCCCCACTCTGTGAAATAGTCAGGACCTGTGACATCTGGATGGCCTAGGGCCTGGTCCTGGCCATGGACGACTAGAGATTGCCAGTGGGGTATCCTAGTTGGGCCAGAGAGCTCTTGTTGAGAGGAAACCATGTGGGTTCAGAGTGGCGTAGAACCGGAGGGTGTCCCTGCGGTGCGGGCCTGTGTCCGTGTTTTGTCGCCCAAAGCAGGGAAGCCCATCAAGGGAATGATTGGTCTACCCTGCGTTTTGTCTGGAAGGGGTTGTGTTGGACCCGGCCCTTTTGGCAGGTTCACCCCGAAACTTTTTGCTTTTGCCTGGCCTGTTTCTGTAACCTGGTGTTAGTGGTTTTAGGTCTCTGCGTACTTTTTCACTGTGGTCCAATGTAAAGTGCGTGCGCTCTCTGTGTGTGTGGTGAGAGTGACCTGCCCTCCCATAGGAATGCATGGGGAATATGTGTGACCATGGTAGTTCCTGATGTGTGGGGAGTGCAGGGTCGAGTTTGGTATGTGCGAACTCGTGAGATTGAATGCTGTGCAATGATGTATGCGGCATGATTGTGTCTAGTGTGGAAGCGCCACTTCTAGAAGTTGGCATGTTTGTGTAATTTGTGTCTGGCGTGTGATTGGCTGGAGCTGGCTGGTGAGCCTGGCTCCAGGAGTCAGGATGGGTCTGCCCCCGTGGTGAATGGAGAGATTAGCATGCTGATGTGAGGGAGGGGGTACACCTGGGACCTGAAAAGGGCTGTGCTTTCCCCACACAATGCTGGCTCCACCTCCTGTGGTGCGTCTGATGTCCCTAGCCTGGCCAGTGAAAGGAGTTCCCCATAACCAGTTGTAGCTGGTTCTCACATTGCCTGCACCCTGCTAGACAAAGGATTTTGTGTATAAAAAGAGGCTGTGATCTCTTGTAAAATGTTCTTGTTTCCGGACTTGAATCTACCAGGGGCGTGCTGCTGCTGGGGCCCAGGGGAAGGCTTGCCGTCTTGGAAGCGCTGGTGCCCATGAAGCGGTAGTGCCGCAACGAAGCGTTTTTTCTTAAAAAGAAAAACGCACTATTTTACACGAGTTCACAATTTGTGTACTCCAACTTGGACTAGGGCAGGACGCACCTTAGCGTGTGTGGACCACCCAGTTCAATAACACGGTCCTGACGAAAACCAATGAATATATACAATGGTTGAAACATGTAGACCTATTTAATCAATAGCATTGTAAATATCACACTTCACATAGCGCACTTGGCTATTTTTTTTTTAAAAACTACTCTCGACACCAAAGTCTACCTAACTAGGCATAGGTGCCACACATTTTTTAACAAGGGTTTAAGCACTCAAGAATAAATACTTGCAGTGAGTAGTTTTGGCCCTTTTTAACTCACTTTTTGATCGTTATGCACACATAAAAGAAAATACTAACCAGCTCCACTGTAGTCAGGTGTCGTAGCACACCCTATAGGCACTCGGCCTATGGGTTGGGGCCCCGATGATGAAGCATGTCACCAACTAGGTTGGTGAGTGAGGGGTCTTCTACAAGGATATGAATTATCCGCTAATAGGTTGGGGCATATTGTACTGAATGGAGCACTTAAGCCTACGTCCAGAGAATTTTTTCTCTGCTGTCAAGGGGATACTCCTCTATTGTTTTTGTAATTAATCTCGGGGACCAGGAGTTCCCACCTCACATAAATAATTGTAAACTTCCCTCACTCTCTCTCTTGTTACTGAAAAAAAAAACCCTCTGCCTTGCCCAGGATGATTGGGGGACTCTGTCTTAGTCCTGGGACCCTTTTGCCTTTCTGCCCAGCCCCCCAGGACCTGTTACAGCTGAGAGCGCTTTATTTTTGGTGACCTCCACAGCGCTGTGCTTTATTTTGAAACAGGCCTGACCTTCAGCATTACTGCGCTCTGGGAGTGCTGCGCAGCTTTCCCTTTGGGAGGGAACCCCCACCTTGGAGGATTCCCCCGTGATGCCGTCCTTGCGGGTGCCCACCCCGCTTATTTATATATTTACCGTGGGTTCCCACCCCACATGGTCGCTAGCGTTATATTTTTAATTTTGCAGGAGCCCACCCTGCTTTGTGTTCCTAAAATCCTGAGGGAGCCTACCCCTCATTTTCCATCCCGATGGCCGCCGCCGTCCGTGGCCCACCTGGTTGTGGGCGGGGCTGCGGGACGGAAGTGGAAATGACGCCGCGGCCGGGCCGGACATGGCGTGTGGTCGTTGCGGGGCTCCCGGGAGCTAAAGGGAGCCCCGAGATGGACGACCCGGGAGGTCGGGAGCCCACCCCGCCTCCCAGAGCATGGTAACTAAGTCATGGGTCCCAAGAGGGGGCCCGGGTGAGGAGGAGGGCAGGGCGCTCCTCCTCCGGAGAGAGCCCAGCAAGCATGGTGCTTCCTGACGAGCAGCCGCACCGGATGACGAGGAGTCCCCCGAGAAGCCCGGTGAGTGAGGAAGGGCTGGGGGGGAAGCTCCGTGAGGCCAAGCGGTGGCTCTGTCAGTGCAGGCACAGAGTCAGAGCGGCCCCGTGTGCTCAGTGGGCTGCTCCAACAATGGGCATGTTTGTTTCAGAGCTTGCGGGCTCCAACGAGGCCCACAGGGATTCTAGAGCCCACGAGGCTCCCTGGGGGCATGTTTGTTTAAGAGCCGCGAAGGCTCCCACGAGGGTCCATATCTGTTTTAAAAGTCCCTGTAAGGGGCTTGGGGGGGCCATGGTTATTTGATAGGCCCCCAAAGGGCCTGTGCAGAGTCAGTGGGGCTCCAGCAGAAGGTGCACAGTTCCTTATTTAGCGCCAAAATGCTCCCAGGCACCCAGTGTGTACAGAGCATAGAGGGCTTCCCCCATTTTAGCACAAAATGGATGTCCAGAGTCAAGAGGGCTCCAACAGTTGGCACAGTTTTGTGCTAGGGCCATTGAGGGCCATGTCGTAGTTTTGGCTGATTCCAAGATGCCCAGCAATTAGTGGGCAGCTGCACCGTTTAGGCGCCAAGGGAGAGAGAGTCCCTGAGAGGGATAGAAGTGGCACATCTGTCACAACTTCCGTCTGTGTGTTTATTTCTACTGTGCTCAGAAGCAGTTGGCATTTAAAAAAAAATGTATATACCTGAAACAATGCCCTTTGCTCACATACAGAAGGAACTAAAATGCGAAGTTGAAACTATTTCTACAAAGTCATTAGTCAATAGTGCATTAATCATCGCATTCTCTCTTTGTAGGGCATGTGAACTCAGTGTGGCAATACAGGTTCTGCCTCTATATCAGCAATCCTTATTGTACGAGACCCTATAAAATAGATACCTGTCCCACTGTTTTGATGACTAATAAAGTTCTGATACTCATCTGCTTTGTATTTCCTGAGTGCCATTTTCCGGCAAGGGCGGTGCATTTGTTTTTTCTAAACAAAAAAAAAATCTGTTTACCAGAGTGCAAATCATGGCGCACAAAGTCGAGAGAGGAGGGATTTCCGCACTCCACATGGTCTGCTCAAGTGCATGCATGAGTGTGTGTGTGTGTGTGTGTGTAAGAGGAGGGGGCGTTAGTGTAAATGCTTTCTTTTACCACAAATTGTCATGGTGTATTACCACTGCTCTTGAAAACACATTGTAAGCGATTGTATCACCACCTCAGCACCAGTTCAACACCCCCTCAACATCAGCACATCACCACTTCCGCATCAGTGAACCACCACTAGCACAGCCCCACCTCAGTACCAGCACAGCCCTACTTCAACAGCAGTCAACACCAATGCAATACCACTTCAGCATTAGCACAGCATCACTTCAACATCACCATAGCATCACCTCACCACATCACCAACTCAGCACCACTCAACACCAGAGCACCAGTGCAGCACCACCTCAGCATCACTCAGCACTGCCTCAATACCACTGAGCATCAACGGAGCATCATCTCCACACCAGCACACCACTACCTCAGCATCACCTGGGTATAATTTTGCATCACCTGAGCATCACCTCCGCCCCAGCACACCGCCGCCTCAGCACCACCTCAGTCTGCTCTCGGAATCTGGCATCTGTTGATTCTCCCCTAGTGTCCGTCCACTGCTCTTGTTGCAATTCAGATTCTCTTTCCCAACGTCCACCCTCAGATTCTATTTCCCAACGTCCACCCTCCATAACAAAAAAAGCTATAAAAAACAAGCAATAGAACAGTCAGGATGAAGTTGCCAACATTGCAAGGACAAAAAAACTAGAAGACATTTTTTATATTTATTCTTTTTTATAGGGTTGTTCAGTTGTACATAATGTCTTCTCGGTTATATATGGTAGCAAAAATGCTTTTAACACATTTTCTTATTATAACTTTTCAACATGCTGCACAGCAGCCACACTGCTCTACAACATAGCTTAAAGACATTGGCAAAGCCAGTAGCTCTGGCTGAACACTTATATGGTCTCAAAAGTGCGACCTATTGGTTATGCCAATGCTTGTTTGAGGAATTATTCCCTCTGCCCAGCTCCTAATATAAGGCCCTTACTTATATTGTTTGAATATTGACAGCAGAGCTGATTAACACAATTAGTGAATATTCAATGCACTACCAATAGGTTTGAGTCCCAGGCAAGCAGAGCTATTGAGGATAAGGACGAATGAGTTAGGCTGTTGACAGTAATGCTATCAGTACATGAATGTATCAGCTTGCCACCGCCCTCTGTCTCCTGTCCCTAAAAGTAGCTAGATGTCTGTTATGGGAGTTGCAGCTAAGGACAAGTACCAGTACACACATACTACATTTTGGTGAATCTGATTGTTAGTCTCACTTTACATTCTAAATTAATACAATTTAATTTTTTATGCACTCCTAAAGTGAAGCATACTTACCACTTCGAGCTTTTTTTATGGTGAAAAGTGACATCCTACAATAGATCCTCAGTTCAGCCATAACAACCTTTATCCCCTTACAAGTACACATCCATTTATTAGACTCACAGTGCCACTCTGTTGTGGAGAAGCGTGTAGTTCAGCCTAGAAGGCTAACAACATGCTCCCTCACCCTTGAAACACAGGGCTGTACCATATTTACAAGAATAAGGTGAAGCCCTGCGTTTCCCCCTGCACCGGTGATAAATGTAGCTGCCTAGCACCAACACAGGCACCCTTGCACCATATTACAAGGCATTTACAAGGCAGCGTAACGCCATGTTAAGTGGCTTAATGCTGCCTTGTAAATAAGCCGAAGCCCCTATTGCCACCACAATGTCTTAAAAAGGGACTTTGTGGTGGGGATAGGGGCTTATAAATATGCCCCTCAGTGTTCAGTTGCAGCAATCTCATAACAGGTAAAGCTATGGCACTGCTGAGACATCCATGCACCTCTATCCTGAGCCAACATTCACTAATTTCACAGCATTGTGTCATTTGTAGGGCTTTCACAATGCACATCTACCTTGATCATCCTCATGAACTAAATTCAGCCATTGAATTATTCAGAGATCTCTCATGAAACAACCGTTTGCTTTGTCTACATCATGCACTACTATCTCTTAACCACGACATCTTTAAAGCTCCCAGAGTGCACCTCCATATTAATTTGCACCATGCACTGGCCACCCACTACCAGAACACAGGTCTCACAAAGTAGCTCTGTTCTGACTGCAGGCATGGGTTAAAAAAGGAGGACACTGACACAGCACTCTTAGATATTAACATGGAGCAATGTTTATAATTGTGTAGGTGAAGCAAGTTCCCTTTTGAGTAAGATATTTGTTACCCATGTAACTCAGGGGCATATTATCAAGGGGGTTTATCTCCGCTTTTTTGGCTTTAAAAGCCAAGAAAGCGGAGATAAAATTATCTCCCTATTACCTAGCTGTCGCTAACAACAGTTAGCGACAGCTAGTAGGAGATAGCGACCATCTTGGGCTCCACTTTGCATGTCAGTGATATTTATCACTAATGACATGCAAAGTGGGCGTGCAAAGATGTTAGCGACTGGAAACAGTCGCTAACATCGCTATCTCCTATTACCAACTTTTGGAGATATTCGCGCTAAGCGCGAATATCTCCAAAAGCTAACACCTGCCCTGAGCAGTTCTTAGCCATGTTATCCAATGGGAGGTGGATAACATGGCTAAGAGCATTAGCATGAATATCGCTGACTTTTCAGCGATATTCATGCATTGCGGCCGATTTTTATCGCATTTGCGATAAACCTTGGTAATACCAAGTTTATCTGCGATAAAAATCGCCGCAGCTTAGCGGTAAATTTTTGTCTCTAACCAAGCAATAGCGATAATTATCGCTATTGCTTTAACAAAGCAATAGCGATAATTATCGCTATTGCTTGGTAATATGCCCCTCAGATATCTGCTTAACCTTTTGGACCAGAACTGCAAATCACAGAAAGGCCAACTCAGCTTCTTATACACTGAAGGTGATAAAACTAATATCACTCAGCTTAGTAATAACTTTTGTCATTAACTGCCTCCAGGTAATTCCATTTATAAATGCCCTACAAATGCTGCCAAGCACTCTGAAACAGAACTGTAAAGGATTGAACAAATTGAGGAGCTTATTTACTAGAAGGTCACACAGCACAGCAGAGCAAATCCCCTTTTGCACTTCGCTGCATGACAGGGAAAGGGAGAAAATGTGCCATTTTTAAGGCAATATGGTGCATTCATACCTTTTCCCCTGCACTGGGGACAGTTTGCCAGCCTAGTGCCAACACAGATACCCTTTCACGATGGTGCATGAGAATTCATTTTGTGCAGGTAGGAACACCTTCCTGCACAAAACCAATCCTGAGAGGCATATTTCTCTTCCTGCACATAGAAAGAGGAAGTAACAAGGAGAAATAAAGATATTTCTCCTCATTACACCTCACCTGAGAACAAGTATCTTGTGACGCATTCTCAGGTCTACCAATTCTGACAAATCTGGGACTGCATCAGAAACCATGGGAGTTGCATGGGAACACCCATGCAACGCCTTTGGGATACTTTTCCCAAACTGAGAAAGGCTAACTCTGAGATTTCTGCATCGTTGCCATAATCCAAATTTATGGAGCCACTCAGGACCACGCAAGGCCTTGCCTGGCTTCTTAAATCACATGCAGATTTTGAGTTGCTTTTGCTCCACGTTGTGTGGTGCAAGAGCGAATCAAACCGGCTCATAAATAGGCTCTACAGTGCTTCAAATATTATAAGGAGCAAGGTTTCTGCATTATATAGACAGTTTGAGAAAAATTGGTAATAGATCTGTGGATTGAACAATGTCACTAAAACTATGTAACTTGAGGTTTATGGGCTACAATCCCAGTAAGATAGCTCAGATGGTTGATTGTCTGTTGTCGTGATCGGTGTTGTGTCAACACAGTTGAAGGATATATTTATGTTTGTGTGTGTGTGCTTGGTTTGTTATTTATGTGTTAGGTTAGGTATCTGATGAATAATTATGACCTAACCGCAAGGGGAACCAAAGCACTTTCCAGAGAAACTGAAGGTGCTCTCCATTGAAGTATGTTTCTTATGATCTGGTTTAAACCAGATCACAAAATCAGAATGCGATAAGGTGTGGGGTACATTAAAAAAGTAAGTGCAGTCAGCTTGTACATTACACATATTTACATGCCGCAGTTATGAGTCGTGGTGCTAAAGAGAATGTTTAGCAGGATATGGGAGAGCGATATTCTCAGGATATTGACATATTGCTTTGAACAGTTTCTGTAGTCTGGTCTTCATTTAAGATAGGCGGGAGTGGTCTTGTCAGAGACAATAGCGTTTGAGGTATATTTACAAGGTGATGGCGCCACCAGAACATCACAGTTAGCGACGTTCTTGTGGCGCTATGCCCTTCTTCATATTTACAAAACACCTTTTAGATACGGCCCTTGTTCATGCATCACATAATGGGAAAGGGGCTTGAAATGGGTGTTGCTGTGGGCGTTCCACCACTACACCCATTGCTTTCTGATGGTCTCCGGATTTACAAGCATGTGTAAATCTGAGGCAGCGCCAACATCTAACACCATGCAAGAGCAGGTGTTCGAATTGTGAAAGGAGGAGATATACATTTATTTCTCCTCGTTTTTGCTTTTTTTTGTGTACTGAATTCTGCAGCACACATAGAAAGAGCAAAATGCCATTAATGATTGTTTATGTGCAGGAAGGTGTCCTTTTCTGCATATAAACAGTCATGAAATAATGACAATTAGCTACTTCCATGTGTAATGCAGAAGTAATAAATCACCATTATTGGGGCACCTTCCTGCACATAAACAATCATTCCTGCAATCCAGGCACGTTTGCACTATGGTGCAAGGGTGCCTATTCTGGCACTAGACAGTTACATTTAGCGCCAGCACTAGGAAAACACATGGGTGCGCCATATTTTTGTAAATACATCGCATCCCTGAGCGCCAAATTTGACACTGCTCCCCGCTCCAACATTTTGTTGTAAATATGCTCCTTCGGAAAGTTACTGGCTTTGCAAGCAGCTTGTAAATATTATTAGGAGTTGTTTTAGTTAAAGTTGGCAACAATGTGGGTCCTACACGGAGAATCTTAATGTTGTTGGTTGCGCCCATTGCAAACTGGACTCACTAATGCACGTATGTTTTTCCCCAAATTTTTAAGACATACTTTTGTAACATTCCCCACAATTTACAAGTACCCTGGTGTGCTGAGTAAATATGTACATCAAATCTCTTATTTCATTATGTTGTCTTATTTACAATAAAACACATCTATCCTCTAAGGCAGAGTTATTCAAACTGTGGGGCGCGTCCCCCTGGGGGGGCGCGAAGCCATCTCAGGGGGGGCGCGCACTCCACCAGCACCATCAAATTTCACCTTTCATTGTTTCCCACGGCGGCGAGGCAGAGTGGAGCTGCAGGGGCCCTAAGAAGGGGTGAAGACTATCAACACCTCATTAACATGTCAAAAGGTCTTTAAAAGACGGAAACACCCATTACATCGATGTCAAAAGATCGCGGTGCCATCACACCACGACTTTGACATCACAGTATAGTTTGAATCGCATGCATTTACTATGCATGCGACAACTGCGGTGTCAAATGCCAAACACCAGCACGAGGCTAGGTTCCTGCAGTGTCAACTTATTGTAATGCACAAGAGGTTCCTGCTCTGGTCGAGGCTTTGGAAACATGCAAGTACGGCATGAAAAACAAAACCCAAGCACGAGGCTTTGTGAAATAACTATAATTATGCATGAAATAAGTATAATTCTGCATTACATTATTGTGTGCCAAGAGGTTGGTGGTGGATGTATGAGTGATGGGATGGATGGATGGATGGATGCCTGATGGATGGATGGATGGGTGCATGATGGATGAATGCATGATGGTTGGATGGATGAATGCATGATGGATGGATGGATGGATGGATGGATGGGTGCATGATGGATGCATGGATGGATGATGGATGGGTGGATGGTGTATGGGGGGTGGATGGATGGATTAATGATGGAATATATGGATGGATGGATGGATGCATGATGGATGAATGCATGATGGGTGGATGGATGGATGGATGGATGGATTGGTGGGTGCATGATGGATGCATGGATGGATGATGGATGGGTGGATGTATGGGTGCATGGATGCATGATGTGTGGCTGGTGGATGTATGGGGGGATGGATGGATGGGTGCATGATGGGTGGATGGGTGAATGATGGATGGATGCATGGTGGATGGATGGATGGGTGCATGTGAATGTATGGGGGATGGATGGATGCATGATGGGTGGATGGATGAATGATGGATGGATGCATGATGGATGGATGGATGGATGGGTGCATGATGGATACAGGGATGGATGATGGATGGGTGGAAGGATGGGTGCATGGATGCATGATGTGTGGGTGGTGGATGTATGGGGGATGGATGGATGGGTGGGTGCATGATGGGTGGATGGGTGAATGATGGATGGATGCATGATGGATGGATGGATGGGTGCATGTGGATGTATGGGGGATGGATAGATGGATGCATGATGGGTGGATGGATGGATGAATGATGGATGGATGCATGATGGATGGATGGGTACATGATGGATGCATGGATGGATGATGGATGGATGGGTGGATGGATGATGGATGGGTGTATGGTGTATGGGGGGATGGATGGATGGATGGATGAATGATGCAATGTATGGATGGATGGATGCATGATGGATGAATGCATAATGGGTGGATGGATGGATGGATTGGTGGGTGCATGATGGATGCATGGATGGATGATGGATGGGTGGATGTATGGGTGCATGGATGCATGATGTGTGGCTGGTGGATGTATGGGGGGATGGATGGATGGGTGGGTGCATGATGGGTGGATGGGTGAATGATGGATGGATGCATGATGGATGGGTGCATGTGGATGTATGGGGGATGGATGGATGCATGATGTGTGGCTGGTGGATGTATGGGGGGATGGATGGATGGATGGGTGCATGATGTGTGGATGGATGAATGATGGATGGATGCATGATGGATGGATGGATGGATGGGTGCATGATGGATGCATGGATGGACGATGGATGGGTGGAAGGATGGGTACTTGGATGCATGATGTGTGGGTGGTGGATGTATGGGGGGATGGATGGATGCATGATGGATGGATGGATGGATGAATGATGGATGGATGGGTGGGTGCATGATGGATGGATGGATGGATGGATGGATGGGTGGGTGGATGAATTCATGGATGCTGCAATGCCAAACACAAGAACGAGGCTTTGAAAACATGCAAGTACGGCATGAAAAACTAAACATAAGCACAAGGCTTTGTTCCTGAGGTTCCTGCGATGCCAAACACAAGCACGAGGCTTTGGAAACATGCAAGTACGGCCTGAATAAATGCGGTGACATAAATGTAACTCTACAGTGCTTCTCAGTGGAGAGCATAGTCTTTGAATGGTACTCATTTTATTGACCACAGAAGTTTCTTTGAGGAGGCTTTGCAAGAATTAAGTGGAGAACCCGTTACAATTTGCACACATTTTATCTTGAAAAATGTAGTTTTGGACTGTGTAGTAAGCCTCTGTCATTTCACCGCACCAACTCTCAAACCTGCAGTTTTCTAAACACTCTTACTGTGTTTAACATTATTAGCCAGATATGGACTGGGAAATGCGGATGACGGTCGATTATGTAGAATACCAGGTTCCAGAATTTATTGTCAAGTGGTGGGGGGGCCCGACATCTAAATAAATTCAGATGGGGGGGCTCAACCTACAAAAGTTTGAAGACCTCTGCTCTAAGGTGATTTCAGCATGTACTCATCATCATCCTCCTGGATCTCACAGCTGCATCATCCTCCTGGATCTCACAGCTGCGTTTGACACCCTCTCTCCCTCGGTATTAACATCTCGACTGAGGGAGATAGGGGTGGAGGGGTCTGCACTTAGCCTACTGACCTCCTTTCTTGATCGGAGAGAACAGAGAGTCAAGCTGGGAGAGTTTCTATCTCCATCCCTTCCTGTGCACTGTGGGGTTCCTCAGGGGTTGGCATTAAGACCGACCCTCTTCAACATCTATGTAACCCCACTGGCCAGGCTTATTAGATCTTTTGGGATGGAGGTAGTCTCCTATGCCGACGACACGCAGATTCTGGTGTCTCTCGCCCAGTCTGTCACTCTGACTGCCTCCAATTTTAGACTATGCATGGAGGCAGTCGCCCAATGGATGATCAGCAATTCATTGAGGCTTAACGGCGAGAAGCCGGAGATTCTGGTGTTCGGCGGAAAGGAGGAGATATGGTCGGCGGAATGGTGGCCCACTTCGTTGGGAGCCTGTCCAGCACCTATGGGCCTGGCTAAGAATTTGGGAGTCCTGATCGACCCCTCGCTTAGCATGCAGCAGCAGGTGAACAGAACAATTGCCACCTGCTGGGGTGTTATCCACATTCTAAGGAAGATCAAACACTACCTGTCCCCGCAAGCGAGAAAGCAAGTCGTGGTAGCCCTCATAGGGTCGAGATTGGACTACTGTAATGCGCTGTATGCAGGGATCAACAAGGGCCTGCTGCAGCGTTTACAAATGGTTCAGAACGCCGCAGCGAGGTTTGTTTTAGACCTGCCCAGACGTTCATCAGCCACCACTGCTAGGAAACTCCTTCATTGGCTCCCGATGGAGGACAGGATTCTTTTTAAAATTCTCTGCCTGACATATGGAGCCTTGGCGAGAAATAGGCCGGGAGGAATAGGAGACCTTTTGGTCCCTTATAGCCCTTCCAGAAATTTACGCTCTGCCAAGAAGTCTCTGCTACGAGCGCCCCGCATTCGTAGAGCTAAGTTGGGGGGGCAGAGCTTTCTCGAGTCTTGCGCCTAAATGGTGGAACACCCTACCGGATGAAATTAAGTCCCTTCCTACTATGCAAGCCTTCAGAAAGGCTTTGAAGACTCGTCTTTTTGCCAAAGCCTACCTGTAGTTTTTGTCTCTGCCTTTTTTTTGAGGACTTTTGTCTGTTAGGCGCCTTGATGCCTTCAGGTTTTAGTTGCGCATTATAAGTTGTTTTTCATTCAAGTAGAAACTTCGCATGGCCAAGCCGTAATAAAAATTGCACGCTTGAACACATAGTACAAGTTTTCAATTTTTCCACATATTAAAAAAGAAAAAGAATGTAACCTATCCTTGAAAGCTTCTAACTTTCGTATTGTTAGATTGGTTGGACTATGGAGCTGATCAGTTTCAACTTTCTTACTGCTTGATGCAACAATGCAAATTCCATACTAGATGACTCAATACCAGTGAAGGCATTATTTATCATTGCTGATAAATAACAATACCACAAGGTTTGTTATTTACCAGGTGCGGTAATTAACACCGGTTACGAGTTCATGGGGAATAACATGCAGATTTTGGTGTTTAACACACCAAAATTCACATGATACGGTAAATACCATATGCTGTTAAATTTTGGCAGGTTGAGCTTGCCGAAATGTAATAAATGTTGAATTATTTAGCGCAACCGATATTCATCAGATGCTTTGAATACCTTTAAACTCAGAGTTCTGATCCATGCGTAAACAAGAGTTTATGCAAAGTTTGGAATATTAGGAACAACTCTTAATCAGGGAGGAGTAAATAAAAAAAATTGAAAAATAACTGGGGTAATTAAAAAAAAAATTCAAAATGAGGAGCTAACTCTACATTTCGAAACACTAAACAAAAACACAATTTACTACTCAAGGTTTGTAACCTTAAACTGCATCTTTTTCAACCAATCAACAGAATTGGTTGAAATCTCAGACCAACGTATAAGTTTAAATTCCTGATTGTTGTAGTCTTGGTGCACCATAGAACAAATTGAGAGCAACAGGTGTGTCAGAAAACAGTGAAAAATGTAAATATTCATAGAATAATCCTTATCTGTGCATCCTCAAGCAGTCAATCAATCAATCATTTTTTTGTAAAGGGCAGCCGGAACAGGTCTCAGGCCACTGAGGTGGAGGGGGGGGTCTGGTTCCTCCGGCCCGGCAGGTTCACTGTGTACCATCGAAGAGCCAGGTCTTGAGGTCCTTTAGGAACTTGGGGAGTGATGTAGTCCATCTGAGGGGTAGAGGGAGGGAGTTCCATGCATTGGCCGCGAGTAGGGAGAAGGAGCGCTCCCCTGGTCTGCTTTTCTTGATCCGAGGCACAGTTGTGAGGGAGAGTTGTGCCGAGCGGAGGGAGCCCTGGGGTGTGTGGAACACAAGGAAGTTGTTCAGGTTGGTGGATCCTGCGTTGTGTAGGGCCTTGTGTGCGTGGGTAGGGAGTTTGAAGTTGATTCTCTTCTCTATGGGAAGCCAGTGTAGGGTCTGTAGGTGTTGGCTGATGTGGCAGTGACGTGGTAGCCTGGTGGCAGCTTTCTGGATGTTCTGGAGTTTACGGGTGAGGTTCTTGTTGATCCCGGCATAGAGTGTGTTGCTGTATTTCAGTCTGCTGCTGATGAGGGTGTGCGTTTCCATTTTCTTGTGTTCGGGGGGATCCACTTGAAGGTCTTGCGGAGTAGGCAGAGGGTGTGTTAGCAGGAGGAGGTGATGGCATTTATCTGGAGGTCAATTTTGAGTTCGGAGTCCAGGATGATTCCGAGGTTGTGGGCAAGGGCTAGGGGTGTCGTTTCAGGCATTGGAGTGTGGGCCCATGATGAGTATCTCTGTTTTGTCTGTGTTGGGTTTAAGACAGCTGCTCTTCATCCATCCTGCGACGGTTGCCATTCCGTCTTGAAAGTTAAGTTTGGCGGTGTTGGGTTCGTTGTATAGGGAGAGGATGAGTTGGGTGTTGTCTGCGTATGATGTGATGTTGAGTCAGTGTGCTCAGCAGAAGTCGTAGAATTCAACAGCTTACTGAACAAGTCATTCAGTGGTTACTTAAGGTTTTTCAAATCATGTAAGTTAGTTTAACTGTGCTGCCTTACTCTTTCTTGTTTTAAATATTGAAAACAAAAGTAGCAGGCACTTGAGATGTGGTTTTAGCTGTTGAACTGGCCATTCACAGGTGTCAAGTCTTTTGACTAAAAATGAAGATCACATGGAATGGTGAAAATCCTCTAAAACAGTAGCTGTCAAACCATTTTAGTTCAGAGGCCCAGAGAGCAACATGTTTTATAGTGAGCCCCCCTCCTTTAAAATTTTATGGTGCAAAGGAGGTAAAGTTTCAGGGAGCCAGACTGCTTATAAAATAGTTTCAAAGGACCTTTTGTCTAGTCCTTGAAGCACAACAAACGCTCTTTATTTTTTGCCTCCCACTCTTGGGCTATCACTCAAAGAGTCATATGAAAGAAGCCCCGTGGCCTAATGCTAGCAATAATAAGTAAAAAGTATAATAGAAGCCCTGTGACCTAATGCTAGCAATAATAAGTAATAAGCAATAGGAGAGTCATAATTGGGATGGAATGGGCCAAGACTGAGGCAGTATCTTCTGCCTTTATTGAAAAAACCTTCCCTTGGGCCATCACTGGGCCATTGCTTCAAAGTATGCAGAAAGTCTGGTTCAGAAAAGGTGCCTATGGGTCTAGTGCATCAAAATATTAAAGGGACAATCCTATAACCCTGGGAACCTGGGTTCATAAACATAGAAGAAAAGAATGGTTCCCTGCAGTGGAAGTCACAAGCCTAGGCTTCTAGGTTGAAATAAAATCACAGTCACAGCATTTGAAATTTGACAAATTATTTAATTCAATCTGACAATAATAAAGATAGTTACGCAGGTTCTTCAGAACCGATACAGTGAAAGTGAAAAGTGACATCAGCATAAGTGCAGTACAGAAGAATTAAATAATAAATTTGATATGTAAATTAGCAGCTAGGGACTATTCATCCTGGACAATTAATACTGGCAATTGAGGTTAATACAATCAATGAATATAGTCCGCTAGTAAAATTGTCAACGTTTCGACCCTGTTATCAACAATTTTTCAGGCTCATCATCAGGACAAACAAAACAATGGTAGTAACCTGCAAGAAAAGGGAAAAGGCATACTTATTAGCTAAAACCCTGTAGTAGCTTGGGTGCACAATAAACTTTGTAACAATCAAGACAACACACCATAGCAGGAAAGAACCCACAATTTAGGGCAGTGTATCAATCAGGAAAATGAAAGATGTGTCACCCGTCCAAAGGGAAAAAATCATATGAACAAATTCCAAGTCTAAGAATATAAAGACAAAAATTAACCTAAGTAGCCCCATATGTGCCAAATGACATGACGTCTGTGAGACCTGGCATCCGTGGCGTGGTTTCCCCTGACTTTTTGCCATCTGAGCTCCTGTTTTGCCGACCTCATTTTTGCTGGCTTAGGATTCTGGGCACTTTACCACTGCTAACCAGTGTTACAATGCATGGGCCCTAGACAGCCCTAAGGGCAGGCTGAAGTGTATTTAAAAGGTAGGACATGTACTTTTAAGTTTTACATGTCCTAGGAGTGAAACACTTCTACACTTGTTTTTCACCACTGCAAGGCCTATCTCTCCCACAGGATAACATCGGGATTGCCTTAAAACATATTTAAGTGTAATATCCAATTGAGGAAAGATAAGATTTGGAGTTTGGTGCCTCTGGATTCACAATTTAAAATCAAAATGTATGGTGAAGTCAGATTTCAAATTGCAAGTCTGAAAATGCCACTTTTAGAAAGTTGAAATTTTCTTACTTTATCCCTTCTGTGCCTCTGCCTGTCTCTGACAACACTTCTGGGTTGCGTGACAGCTGAGGTTTGTGCATTCGCTATAGACAGTCACACAAAGGGAGCAGGGGTGTGACATTTGCATCCTGATGGTCTATCACCAAACTGATGGGCCTTCCTGAGGCATATTATGGGAGAGCAGCTGACACTTGAACCTGAATAGGGCTGTACATCTCCTCACACAAAAAGCTGCATACCCCCACCCCCTGTAGTAAGTCTGGAGTCAGGGCAGGAAAAGCAGGGATCTTGTGATATTTGAAGGACTCTTTAAAGTTTCCCCTACTTCAAAAGCACATTTGGTATAAGTACTGGACCCCTGATACCACCAAAACAGAACTTTCCTGGAACCAAAGATGCTCTGCCTGAAAGAAGAGCTGCTGTGCTGTGGGAGGGACAGCTACTTTGCTACCTGCATTGCTGTGTCAGCCTGCTGCCTTCTGATTTGCTGTGCTGTAGGAGGGTCTGTCACTTTGTTTACCTGCATTGCTGTGTTAGCCTGCGCCCTGCTGATTGCTGTTTTGTAGTAGAGACTGCCACTTTGCTTACTGCCGTGCTGTGTTGGGCTGCTGTTTGCTGCTTTTTGCCTGGAGGTGAGAAGGACTGGACCTGTACTCTACATCCTTTTACCCAAGTTTCTCCAATGGATTTTTGGCTTGGATCCTGAACTCTGGAGTCTCAGGGTCACAAAATACTTCTTGCAACTCTGTTGGTGCTGCTGGACTCTGCATCAGTGAGTCCTACCCTTTCCTGAGGTGCCCCCTACAGCCCTGGGACTCAGAAGTGGGTTCTGCTCCTGTTTACTGCAAAAATCGACACAGAGACCCCCTTTATGCTGATCAGAACTGACGCAGTGCCCTCCGATGCAAACGCAGTGCCGATTCGACAACAAAGCGGGTCCCGACTGCGAGGTTCAACCCCGACGTAGTGCCGATCTGAAGACACCTCTGCGAGGCTTGACTTAGAGGCTGTGTCAATCCTTTGACACCGACTGCGAGGCTCGACGTCGACGCATTGCCCGACTACACGAATCGGAACCAACGCATTGAGTCTTCGACACTGGCGTGTGCTTCGTCTAAGGTACTTTTTCAGCGGGCACTGCGTGGGTCATGTAGGCAGACTTCCCTCCACTGTGGTCGGCCTGGTACTTTGGAATTGCCCCAGTCCAACACAACCTCAAATAACCTTTTAGCTCGATTGACTTCTAGGCACTGTTTTGGGATTGAATTTTTAAAAATTCACATCACAAGTTCTACTTATTGGATTTTTGTTGTGTTGGTCTTTTTTTACTCAGATAATATTCTCTATTATTTTAAACTGATGTGGCTCTTAATTTAAGCCTGACTGTCCTGTGCCAATTTACCAGCGGTTGCACACAGGTTAATTAAGAACTAGGATTGTGGTCCCTACTTGGACAAGGTGTGTACCTCTGCTAGCTAGTGACTCAATTTCTAACAACTTCCTACAAAGTGAAAGAAACTGCATTGGACGCTATTTGTAAAATATCCGTGTTTGCTGCCCTAGTCAACAATACATGTACTGAATAAGTAAGAAACAGATGCTCCTTGGTAAGCCAATCAGAAAACTGATGCTACCCGCCAGGGACACACCCTCACGGAGGACAAGACAACCCAGTGGAAGTTGAAAAAACGTACATTTGAGAAAGCTCACTGTCAGGGAGAGACGCCCTTGGGAGAGAGACTGCTATCAATAGAAAAGCGCATCCCACTGTATAAATGCTGTGAATGCATGGGCGTAGGAAGTGTGGGGGATGCGGGGGACATATCCCCCCAGATTTTGGAGTGGGGGGGACACGGGGGACAAGGGTGGGGGGGACGAGGGGACAAAGGAATTTCCCTCTCCTGTGAAACGCAGGGCCATTAGCACGCGAATGCGCATAATGGCCCTGCACTTGACTTGTGACCCCCCCTCCCCCTCCCTTCAACCCCCTTCTCCCTCATCGTGTGTCTCAAGCAGGGGCTGCTGCAGCTCGAGTTGCTGTGCGCTCGGCTGGACAGTGTCTGGTGTCCGCCTCTGTCTCTCTACACACGCTTTTCACAGGTCTTTAAAAGACCATTTACATTCATTTGGAACTGGCTAAGAAGGCTTTGTTGTTTTGTTAACTTATTCCAGAACCCCCGGTGTCCCCACTCCGCCTATTCTCTATTCCTTACTTACTTAATTTTATTTTTACTGTCACAGTAGGAGAATGCATTTAGTGAAAAGGCATCTCACAAGTAGGGATGCCACCTTTCCAAAAGAAAAATACCTACCATTTGTTGTTTGCAGAGTCCACAAGAGAACTTTTTGTTGAGAATATATTGTTGCATGATTTTATCTTTTGTTGTAATTTAGTCTTTAATGTTGGTTTTTCAGAGCTATAACACTGCTTTGTTGGAATCTTTTAAACCTGAATAACTATTTTCCTATGGGGGCATTCATTTTTAAATGTTGAGTGCAATTCTAACTGTTTTAAAAATGTACACACTTTTGTTTTACTTGCATACTGTGATCATTATTGCTTAGCCTCAAAATCAGTGTTCATCCATTGAAGTGCTTGATCTTCCACATGCAAAGCGCTGTCACATTTTATGTTGGTTTTCAGTGCCTTATAGACAATGCAGTTTAAATATGTGCGGGCATTCTCTCTGGGATTTGCAGCTTGGAGTTCATACCCTGACTAATGAACCTCTGGCAATACCCCAATAATTTGACATTACAGTCTCAAAGTTTGGAAACCAGGGGTGGGGGGGACTTGACAACTTCTGCAAGAATACGAGCTAGAATCAGGATAATTTCTCTCATTGTTGACCTCTGTTAAGGTTAGTTTTTTCTGACTTCAGTCACACTTTGTTGATGATAACTGCTCAGAAGTGACCACAAGCATGTGTGAGCACTGTTAAAAGATTCTACAAAACCAGAAAATATTTTGTGGAGCAGTTATAAACATGCAGTACATTTTTCATTGAAACAAGTTTGATTACTTTCAGTTATGTGCAGCATTTGTTCTGAAGCGGATATCTGTTGCTAGCAAGGCTTGCATTTTGTAAATTCAAAGGGGAAAACTTTATTGACCAACGATTTTCTTAGGATGCAGCCAGGCAAATGTGAACCTGAAACCATGTTTTTGTAGTTTACCACAGTGGTGACCAGCTTGCAATTGATGCTTGAACTCCTGTTCGGCTTTGCAGTTTTCTAGTGCAGGGGCTACATCGTCTGGAGCTGGCAAGAGTGCCTGTAACATGTTGGAGACCAGAAGACTATTTCTATGGCACTCAGCATAACAGAGTAAATGATTTTGCTGATTCAATGCAGGCAAAGAATGGAGGGGGATTGCTGGTGAAAGGGTGCAAGGTCAGCAGTCTATGTATGAAGTTGTATGGAGGCTCCTCTACTGTGGCACAGAATGGAGAGAAGGTCCCATCCCCCACCTGATACAGCAGAGAGAGGAAAGGATGGCACCCCAAACTGAATATCGGTGAGCAGGGTATGGTCCTCAGAGAGAGCAGAGGAAACAGGCAAAAGGAGGACTCTGTTGGGACTGGACAGTAGAATTGTTTTTTGTAAATAAACCCTTTGATCTCCCCGTTTGGCATCCACTGCCATGTTGAGAGAACTCCTGACAAATGGATTTTAGGTCACACCTGAAGCTGCTTTCATAAGATATACAAGTTTAGTAATTTCTTTATGGCAATAAGGCAGTGCTCCACATTCCTATCTACTGGCACGTAAAGCACTGTTCACATTAGATTTGCAGTCAAATATGATTGTTACTCTGTTTTAAGCCTTCTAACAATTAATAAAATAAGACCCATCATGTTGGTGTCTCTAGAGTGAAGAGCTTTTTTGTGTTGTGCTGTCGTTGATGACTGTTACAAAACACATTGTCCATGAAGATGATGTACAGGGACCCCAAACTCTGCAGAGCGATTACAAATCCATAGTAAATGAAGATTTTCAGAAGTAAGCAAGGAGCACCTACAAGGACGATTCATACTGTGCTCTTCAATTGAAACTCAAGAATTGTGTTCAAAAGCACCTCCAGACAACCAATGGTGCAACAGATATGCTAGAGGATGCTTGAAGACATTAAAAATAAAGGCAGTGAGGCACTCAGCAAGACAACATCAGAGTGAAGGGTTATTTGGATCTGATACCGTTTTGCTGACGATGTGCTGAGATGGAGGAGGAATTCAAGTGATGGAATTCTGGGGGGTCTCCCGTTTAGAGGTGCTTGTTCCCCCCTGTGAAGGTAATCCTCAAAATTGTCCCGACATGCTGGGACCCTGGACATGGATGACTTATGAGTGTGTAGCTCATGTATGTCAAGTAGGATGTGTGTGGAGTTTAAATGCAAGAGGAGACTGTGGTATCTCAGGGATTCATTTTGATTTCCTGTACTGGGGAAGTGGATAAGGTAGTGGCTGTAGAGAGCCTCAACATCACTCTGAATTAAGGGTTTCTCCAATGCATTACTGAAGTCCTCTGCGGTGGACCAGACTCTATAGATTGGAATGAAGGAGTCAAAGGTCCTTTTGTAGTGTTGAGAAACCCTTTCCCCCTCCATCTCCATTCTTCCCTAACAGTGTTACCAACAGCAAGTTGAGAGAAATTGAATGGAGAAGCCTCTCCATCTTTTGAGCCTTAGTTTTGGGTCCTCTCTGACAGGAAACCTCCCAGATAAGAAACCTCCCTGATATGAAACACCCAACATAACCCTGCCTTCCTGCTGGCACTGAAGAAAAGGCTATGGCAGTAAGAAATACACCAAAGACGGAGACTATCTGAAACAGCTCACAGAGCTGAGTTTTTCTTCTAACTTGCTAAAAGTATGGGGCAGACACCACTAGCCAATGTGCTAGGCTTTCCCTGGAACCAGAATCTGAGGTCCCTTACCAGTGGAGAATGAGAAACTCTTCTGTGCTCCACAGTATGGAGTCACTTACTGACAACTCCACTTTGCTAGGTGCTGGGAACAGAGACTGGAAAGTTCTGCAACCTGCACTCTCAGGCTGTGTTGTGAGGTTCTGATACACTGGTGCCCCTGCAACGTGCCCAGAAGCAGAAGTGTTTGTGACGGCTAAGTACTCACAAAATCATTTCATCCTGTGATTCCGCCAACTACCCCCTCCAATAAAAGCCAACGTACCAGTAGCTGTAATTGGATTTAGATAGCACTTACTCCCCCTAGCAAGGCGTGGAGTGCTTTACGACAAGTAGAATGCTACTCTGGAACACAAGGTTAGTGGTTAGTTCAGTGGTTATTGTTAGTTATTGTGATTAGTACTGTGCTCTCAAGGAAAAGTGCATGCATTTACGCAAGATATTTTGTGATGTATTAATACCAGGTGGTGTGCTCATTAGAGGAGGCTCTGTGCTTTTAGGTGAATGGTTGGTGAGGTAGATAGGCTGGTAGAGATTAGTTAATGTTGCATTACAGGGATAGGGTCTTAAGGAGGAGAGGTTGTAATTGATGACATGAGGTATCAGCCAATTGCTGAATTACAATAAGAAGGATTGAGACAGACAGGCATGAGACAGAGAAGGCTCTTCTCAGAAATAGAAGGTATGCAGAGGATGCAAGGCTAGAAGAGGGTCACTCAGGAGAAAGAAAGGAGAGGAATCAAGCAAGAGTAATTTAATGTCAATATTTCATGCAGGGTTGAGCAACATAGTGGGAGAAGGCTTTCTGAGTTAGCAATTAGTCAGAGAATGTAGGCTGTAGCAAGAAACAACATTATACATGGCGCTCCACATCTGAGGAAGATAGCTTAAACATGTGATTCTGAGTGCATACATCATTTAAAGATTTACAGCCTGATTCATCAATCTCCCGTTTTGCGAGGCCCTAATAGCGAATCATAGCGAATCGCTATTAAGGACTCGCAAAACGGGATTCATGTAGGATTAGCAAAATTTTTTGCGATTCCTACTGATTCCTTATTTGCGATTAGCAAATTGCTAATCGCAAATAAGGAAAAACTCCCCATTCATTCCTATGGGCCAAAAGGCCCATAGGAATGAATGGGGGGTATTCCTTATTTGCGATTAGCAATTTGCTAATCGCAAATAAGATTGCGATTTGAAGGGTGCCAGGGGTGTCCAAAGGACACCCTGTAGCACCACTCAAATGACATTTGACACAGGTGTTGCACACACACATGTCCAAAGGACATGTGTGTGTGTAACATGCAACTCAGAAAAATGCATTTAAATGCATTTTTCTGAGTTTTCGCAATTTACCGCGAGGTTTGACCTCGCGGTAAATTGCGGCCAGAAATTGCGAATTCGCAAAAGAAATGTGGATGATGAATTACATTTAAGGAATCTCAAATAGAGATTTCTTAAATGTAATTCCTCGCAAAATTGCGAGATCGCAATCAGCGATTTTTGCATTTGGGATGATGAATCCCAAATGCAAAAATCGCACTCGCAAAGGGCCAGATTCTCAGAATCTGGCCCTTTGCGAGCCGATTTGGCCTTGATGAATAAGGCTGTAGAGTTCAATTCTGCTGAATGCCAAGCCCTGGGTAGCCTTTTTAAGCATAGTCTGGAGTATCCCAAACTTGGTACATGGTTTGTACACTACACAGGGGAGCTGGCACAGACAAAAGAGAAGTTCTCATGTAAAGGTCTTTCTTCACTCTTCTGTAAATAGATGTTTTCACTTACTCAATAAAAATATTTTTTTTGTCACTGGTTGAGATTGCCACTCCAGTATGCAAACATATTTATACCCTGTTTAATCACCTAATCCCGTCCAAGTGTATGTTGTGTGTAACTATTGTAGTACATACAGTATACGTGTATGAAAGCAGTGATGAAGGCCTATGTGTTCCATTTGGATGTCCCAAGCATGTTTCTGTGCACAAGTCGTGGGTGAAGTGGTTTTCCCAGACAGTGGAAGTGTATCAGGATGCAAAAGGGAGGCTTGATGTTTAGAAAGTCTGACAACATTTGTCAGTCTCAACAGAATAAACCAAAACACCTTGAGAAAACTGGCCATAAACCCAGATTTCTTACAGCAATCAGTGGTTGCTTTGACCCCATTTGGATCACCTCTGTGAGGCAGGGTGAGATCTTCACTTTGAGTGTTGGGTTCCTGCTTGGGATTGAGCAATATTTCACACTGAATAACCCCCGATCATCATAAGATACAGTGAAGCAGATCCTCTTCATCTACCAGAGTTCAATGTCAAGTCAAGTCAAGTCAAAGAATTTATATAGCGCTCTACATACCCAGAGGGTCTCAAGGCACTTGAGGAGGGGAGGGGAATTACTTGTCAAATATCCACGTTTTAAGTTGCTTTCTGAATGCTAGGTGATTCTGGGTAAGGCGAAGGTGAGTGGGAAGGGAGTTCCAGGTTTTAGCTGCCATGTAGGAGAAGGATCTACCTCCCATGGTGGTTTTGTTGATGCGAGGTACAGTGGCAAGGGCTTGGTTGGATGATCGTAGCTGGCGGGAGGGGGAGTAGAAGGACAGTCGTGTGTTGAGGCATTCTGGTCCGATTTTGTAGAGTGCTTTGTGTGCGTGGGTTAGTAGCCGGAAGGTGATCCTCTTATTGACGGGAAGCCAGTGGAGGTTTTTCAGGTGACCAGAGATATGTTCTTTACGCGGGATGTCTAATATGAGCCTGGCTGAGGTGTTTTGAATTCGTTGGAGTTTTTTCTGGAGTTTAGCGGTAGTACCGGCGTAGAGGGTGTTTCCGTAGTCCAGTCGGCTCGTGACCAGGGCGTGGGTGACCGTTTTCCTAGTTTCGGTGGGGATCCAACGAAATGTTTTTTTGAGCATGCGAAGAATGTTGAAGCAGGAAGAAGAGACGGCGTTGACTTGTTTGTACATTGAAAGTGAGGAATCCAGGATGACGCCCAGGTTCCGTGCATGGTCTGTCGGGATGGGTGCTTTTCCAAGGGCTTCTGGCCACCAAGAATCGTCCCATGCGGAGGGGGAGGTACCTAATATAAGGACTTCTGTTTTATCAGAGTTCAGTTTCAGACGGCTAGGTTTCATCCATTCGGCAACTTCTTTCATTCCTTCGTGTAGGTTAGTTTTGGCGGTGCGAGGGTCATTGGTGAGTGATAGGATCAGTTGAGTGTCGTCCGCGTAGGAGATGATGTTGAGGTTGTGTTGGCGTGCGATGGTCGCGAGGGGGCTCATGTATACGTTGAAAAGGGTGGGGCTGAGTGAAGATCCTTGTGGAACGCCGCAGATGACTTCAGAGGCCTCTGACTTGAATGGTGGGAGGCGGACTCTCTGGGTTCTTCCGGTGAGGAACGAGGTGATCCATTCTAGTGCTTTTCCTTGGATTCCAATGTTTCTGAGGCGCTGTAGAAGGGTGTTATGGCAGACTGTGTCGAAGGCTGCGGAGAGGTCGAGGAGGATGAGGGCGACTGTGTCTCCATTGTCCAGTAGGGTTCGAATGTCGTCTGTTGCTGCGATGAGGGCGGTTTCAGTGCTGTGTTTGGCTCGGAAGCCGGACTGTGAGGAGTCGAGGGAGTTGTTGGCTTCGAGGAAGGCGGCGAGCTGGTTGTTGACAGCTTTCTCGATGACTTTGGCCGGGAATGGAAGGAGCGAAATGGGACGGTAGTTTTTGAGTTCGGTGGGGTCCGCTGTGGGTTTTTTCAGAAGGGCGCTGAGTTCTGCGTGTTTCCAGCTTTCCGGGAAGGTGGCGGAGTTGAGGGAGCAGTTGATGACGTCTCTGAGGTGCGGTGCTATGATGGAGTCTGCTTTGTTGAAGATGTGGTGAGGGCATGGGTCAGTTGGGGATCCTGAGTGGATGGAGTTCATCAGGCGGATAGTGTCCTCAGTGGAGATTGGATTCCAGTGATTAAGGATGTTCGAGGGTGGTGAAGGTCCAGCAGATGGTTGGGTGGGTTGGTCTCCGGGTTGGTTGTCGAAGCTGTTGTGGATGTCTGCAATTTTGTTGTGGAAGAATGAGGCTAGGGAGTCGCAGAGGGCTTGAGAGGGGGTGATGTCGTTGGAGTTGGCCGAGGGATTGGTGAATTCCTTGACAATGTTGAAAAGTTCCTTGCTGTTGTGGGCGTTGCTATCTAGTCGGTCCTTGAAGGCCGTTTTCTTGGCTTTTCGGATCAGTTGGTGGTGTGTGCGAGTGGCGTTTTTGAAGGCTTCCTTGGTGCTGGTGGTTGGGTCTTTTTTCCAGGCCTTCTCCAGGGAGCGGCAGAGTTTCTTGGATTTCTTGAGATCATCGTTGAACCAGGAGGCTTTCTTGCTGCCAAGTTTGATTTGTCGTTTTTTCAGTGGAGCTAGGATGTCGGCGCTGTTGGATAACCATAGGGTGAGGTTGGTGGCGGCTTGGTCGGGGTTTGAGGAGTGGGCTGGGGGGTTTAGAAGAAGCGATGAGGAGATCTGGTCGATGGTGATTTTGTTCCAGTTTCTTTGCAGAGTTGGTTGGGGGTGGTTGTTGGGTTTGGGCTTGTTGTAGTTAAAGTGGACGCAGCTGTGGTCAGTCCAGAGGAGAGCCGTAGTGTGGATGAAGGATACATGGTTGCTAGAAGTGAAGATAGGGTCGAGTGTGTGACCTGCGATGTGGGTGGGGGAAGTGACCAGTTGTTTAAGTCCGAGGTTGGCGAGGTTGTCCAAAAGGGTGGTGGAGTTATGGTCGTTGCTCTTTTCAAGGTGAAAATTGAGGTCTCCCAGAAGGATGTAGTCTTTGGATGGGAGGGCGTGTGGAGTGATGAAATCCGTGATGTCCTCACTGAATTGTGCGCGGGGTCCTGGAGGTCTGTAAAGGAGGGTGCCTCTGAGTGTGGTTTTGGGGTCGGTGTGGATCAGGAAGTGAAGGTGTTCAGAGTTGGCGAGATTGACGTCAGAGCTGGTTGAGATGTGGATGGATTTCTTGTGGACGATAGCGATTCCTCCTCCTGTGTGGCCGGTACGGTCCTTGCGTATGATCTTATAGTCTTCTGGGATGGCAATGGTGATGTCTGGGGCGGAAGAGGCGTTCATCCATGTTTCTGTTAGGAAGGCGACGTCCGGAGAGATGGTGTCTAGTAGATTCCAGAGGTCGATGGCGTGCCTGTGGACTGAGCGGGTGTTGAGCAGGATGCATTTTAGGTGGTTGGGGTCGGATATCTGTTGTGTGTTCGTAGATGAGGAGTTGTTCTTGGTGCCGTCGAACTTGCAGGAGTAGCAAGAGAAGGGTCCATGGGTGTGTCCAGGAGCGGCTTGGACGCAGTTGGGGGAGCGGCCGGGGTTAAGGGTTAGGAGGGTGGTGGCATCGTAGGTGATGCGGGAGGACTGGGCGATGCGAGGGCCAGGGGGTATGGCGCTAGGCGCGGGCCAGGCGCGGACGGGCGTAGACGGGCTTACCTTTGGCGCACCTTCGGCGCGGATTGGGCGCGAACGCTGCGCGTGTACGCTGCGCGCATGGGCTACTGTCATATATGGAAGGTGGGAAGGGGGAGGGGCGAGGGCGGCTCAGCTGGGAGGCGGGGCGGGCTCAGGTCAACACGGAGCACAACAACAACAGAGACAAAATGGAGGGGGGAGTCGAGCAGGGCGCCGGGGGATATCGCGCAATTAACTCAATGGCAAGACAAATATGGTGCAAGCAAGCGAGGTCAATACAATTAATTTGCAGTTCAAAATATGGCACAGTCAATCAATGCAGCGCAGTTCTACGATACCGGCAAGCAAGCGAGGTCTATACAATTAATTTGCAGTTCAAAATATTGCACAGTCAATCAATGCAGCGCAGTTCTACGATACCGCTTCTCGGTGGAGAGACAGGGGAGCGACCACTCAGAGCAGAAGCAAAGAGGGATCACAGCGCTTCTGGGGCCGGTGAAGGACTGGGTTCTTTAAGACCCAGCGGTGCCAGGGCACAACACCTGAAACCTTCGTGGGTAACCTGCTCCGGCGTACAAGTCACAGAGACACGGGACACTTCCTTGGGCGTCAAAGATTCAAGGTTTATTTGCTGCAGGGAACACAGAGATCACGACAAGTACACAGCGTGCAACTTGGGGAGACTGCTTCAAATTGGTTCTGTGGATCGCTCCTTTTATACAGTTTTTACCCATAGGATTACATTGAGCACAAAAGTTTACAACCCGGTTCCCACAATTATCCCCCAGAGGGGTCACTTTGGTCACTTTGAAACACATCAGGTCCGGAACATAAGTGCGGAAACATTTGGCGGTTCCCAACTGTAAAAACCATCTTCCCACCATTAGCAAATTCCAATCAGCAGTAAAATAGATCGAAATAGGAACGAAGACAGGTGCAGAGGAAGACGGAGACAGTGGGGAGATCGGAAAGGGTGTAGAAGGGGAGGTATCAGGAAACACGAGATACAGGCATCAAAGGGACGTGCCTAATGAGATGCACGGCTGAAACAATAAGTCCGTGCGGCAAGATGAGCCTCGAGCGGCGCCATCTGCCTTACAGTAGCAACCCCCTCGTCATAAAGACACTTACAAAGAACATGTGTCTTCCGCAAATATCTTGGGAGTCCCAGGGTCGCGAAGCGGACAGCGTCCGTTCGCTGGCTACTTGAGGGCAAGAGACAAAATGGATGCCGTATCTAAGATGGAACCTGTGGGTACAGATGAAAAACCCACATAACAAACGAACGGTTTAAGTTAGCACAGCGAAACTGCGCACACTTACTAAACTCGTCATTTGCGGTTCATGGATACCAGACTCGACTATATTCGTGCGAGTCGAAAACACCACTTACAATTGTCACGGAACCTCAGACGCTCCTTTTGCCCTCATGTAGGCAAGCGCTAGTCGGAATCATATTCAATATTCATCAGACCATCGAGATGTTGCTGTAGCATAGCTCTGTCCAACCGAGTCCCCTTGGTAACAGATGGTTGTCTCATACACGTTGTAGCACAGAGGCCACATAAGGCAGGACCACACTGCACACAAAGGCAACACGTGAACAGGAACACTACCACAACCCCAATGATCATCAGAATTTTCCAACCCCAAGTCGACATCAGGCCCCAAAACCATCCAAATAGCGTCCAATCCCCTACATCCACGTGTATGGATTCGGAGATCTTATGCAACCTCGAGATGGCTTGATATACAGTAGGAGCATTATCTGGAATGAAAATGCAGCAGCTCGAATGGATCACCTTACATACCCCACCGCGATCTGCTAAAATGACATCTAAAACCATACGGTTTTGTAATGTCATAAGTCTCTCCGCCTGAAGTTCTGTGGTGATATTACCAAGGGCACTGGCAGTAATATTAGCTGTCGATTCTACCACTCGAGTCAACTGTCTTAGGTTCCTACTGTTAACCATAGGTCCCCAAAACGGGAGGAAACCCTTGAAAAAGTCTCCTGCCTCTTGACCGGCAGTGTCTTCTTCGCTAATTACGCCTCGCACAACTCTAGTCTTATGATAATCAGCATCTACAGTGAACGTCGGAGGCAACAGATTTGCAATAAAACATGAGCCCATGAAGTCTGCGGGCAACCATGTGTATGCACGATCATAACAGATAAAGTATGTACCCTTGGCAGCCAGAAACACAGGGGACGAGAACATCGGCAGAATGTAATTTTCAGTGCAAGCACTTGCTCCAAGTCGGGCTTGCGATCTTCGGCCACGACCCATAAGACAGAAATTACCAGTGTGGGGTACGACCCATATTGGAGGCGAGCTTTTAAGCTGCTTTTCACTAGTGAACACACTATATTCACCTCTACTTAGGACCTTATAGGCTTGTACCTCTTCTTCGGGAATAAGCGAAGGATCATAGATTTCACTATCTAAATCCTCTATGGCTATCGACAAAGGCTTCTGATACGAGGTAGGGCCAGAGTAGGGGGAACGTGGTTCTCGAATGGGGTGGAAACCCAGTGCGCTTCGAAACATTGTTTGAAATGCTCGAGCTGACCCTTGGGAACTATACGGTAACACCAGATATGGAATTCCCTTATCAGTAGTATGTGGCATCAACCCACACACCCAACAATTAGTAGTGTTAACCACTAACTGATGCTGATGGAGAAGCTGAATAAAGGAATTGTTGCGGAATTCTACACGTCTAGCCTGCTCGTGTTCCGGTAACATGTGAAAGGAATGGGGAGAAACAGTAGAGGTAAGGTTAGGGTAAGGAGTAGGAGTAGGTGTAGCAGGTAAGAAATAAGACATCGTGTAATACACCCCACCCGCCAATAATGCAGAAGCAGTCAAAAACAATACAAACAGTTGGAATATGAAACATTTGGTACGACTGAGTTGCTGCAGCTTGAATCTGTGGACTTGAGCTCCCTCCAAATCATTCAGCTTCGAGAATGCCATTCCCTATGACCGTCCGCAACGTTTCTTGACGCACTTCGTTCTGTGTAGCAATAGTCAATCCCTAGGAGTTCCTAGGAACCGACGGCCTTTAACCTAGCGTCAAGACCTACTATCCAGAAGGAAGTACGCGCGCGGCCCTACGGCCTTCAATACGCAATATGTATATGCAAGCACAAAGTCTCTCAGCTGTGGAAGTAAAAAGATACAAGGGAGGAAGCTCAATATATATATATATATATATATGTACACAAATCACGGTGATACGAAAGTTCAAAACTGATCACGGGAAACGGGGATAATGCAGTTGTCAATTCCAGCAAAACAAGAAAAAATTTTTATTTGTCCTTAGTGCGAGATCGCAAAGAATATCGGTGTTTCCCGGGACGTGTCTGCTCGTCGAACAAAGGATCCGTTGAAGAGACAGCGTCCTGCTGATCAGTTGATTGTCTTGAGTCTTTTGCTGACAATTGTTCAACAGTGGCTTTCTGCTGCGCTGAGGATTCTCCAACAGGCTGTGCGTCGCTGAAAGGCACAAACGCCGGCAATGTTTCTGTTTCTGTTGACGCAATGCCTTTCCTTACCCACGGGTCTGCCGGCAAAGGGATAGGGACTCGCTTAGTGTGGGTGGCATGCACCCAGTTTTTACGCCCCTCAAGATGAACGGCAGTCCTCGTGGCCAGGAGCACCTGGTAAGGTCCGGTAAACCTTGGGTCCAGATTATTCTTGCGTGAAAAGTTTCGTGTTACCACCCAGTCTCCGGGCTGGAGCTGGTGGCCTGGACCCTCCGTCTGCGTAGGCAATGCGTCGTAAACCTGTTGGTGAATTAACCTCAGTTTAGCAGTCAAGTCATGTAAATAGTCAATCAACATTGGATACTCAAGATCAGAAAACATTCCTGGCCTAGGAACCCCCCACACATTCGCAGGACGGCCGAACACTATTTCATAGGGACTAAGCCCTACTCGGGAGTGTACAGTCGCCCTAGTTGACAGTAATGCTAGAGGTAAAGCGTCAGGCCACGAAAGACCAGTCGTAGCCTGAATCTTTGCTAGCTTTAGTTTAAGGGTGCCATTGTACCCTTCAATTAATCCAGCTGACTGGGGATGATTGGCGCTGTGGAATTTTTGATTTATTCCAAGGCCCTTACACACACTCTTCATCACATTTCCAACAAACTCACTTCCGTTATCTGACCACACGACTCTAGGCATTCCATACCGAGGAAAATATTCCTTCAGTAGGATTTTCGCAGTGGACAAAGCAGTATTGTCTTTGAGGGGATAGGCCTCGATCCATCGGGAGAATGCGCAAACCACAACTAAAACGTATTTCAGGTTATTGCATCGCTCCATATGGATGAAGTCCAATTGAATCACCTCAAAGGGATACGAAGGAGGAGCAAAACTGCCAGGAGGAGTTGGGGTTCCTTTGCCAGGGTTGTACATTATACACACCATACAATTCTTCACCAGACGCTCAGCACATTTCGTAATGCCATCATTCTTCCACACAGCAGCCAGCAACTTACAAATACCTTTCGCGCTAATATGTGCTAACCCATGTGCCATTGTCACAACAGCCAGCACATACACATCAGGCAACATCCATCTTTTCTGATCCGACAAATCAATCCAACAACCATTCGCATCCAACTTTCCCGTATTTTCTTTCCACTTCGTCTTTTCAGTCTCGGTGGCCTCATTCTGAATTGCTTTCACACTCTCGATAGTATCTTCACACATACTCGATTCTGTGGGCCACCTAACCGAACTCGTCACATACATTCGAGTGCTAAGGTTCCGGGCAGTCTCCTTAGCAGTCTCATCCGCAAACGCATTACCACGACCAACATCATCCGTCACTTTACGATGCGCACTACACTTGACAATCGCAACTTGCGTAGGCAAAGTCAATGCATCCAAAAGATCGTTCACAAGCTGGCCATGCTGTATCTTCGTACCGTGCGACGTCAAGAAACCTCTCTCTCGCCACAATCGTCCAAAACTATGCGCTACACCGAAAGCGTATTGACTATCGGTGTACACATTCACACGTTTCCCTTTTGCTAACACACATGCTCTAGTGAGAGCAATCAATTCCGCAGCTTGGGCAGAATTCTGATTCAATCTTGCGGTTTCAACAACAGTATTCAATGTTACAACAGCATAAGCGGTAGTCACATCGCCATTCGGCAACTTAAAACATGACCCATCCACATACAGAGTGCCATCCGGATCTTCCAATGGGGTGTTTTTAAGGTCCACTCGACCTTTTGTTTCTTCTTCAGTCCTCAAGTAGCAGTCATGTTCTGCTACTTCATCTGACTCTGCACTAATTGGTAACAAAGTTGCCGGGTTTAGGACATTACAACGTTTTATCTGAATGTGGCTTGCCAAGAGCGTCAATTCGTACCCAGACAACCTCGCACTCGTCAAGTGCTGAGTTTTCGTTCGATTCAAAAGAGTATCGACTGCATGCGGAACCATCACCGTAAGCATATTATCCATGACCAATCCTGCTGATTGTCGGATAGAGACTGCAGCTGCCGCTGTTGCTCTCAAACAACTCGGCAATGCTCTAGCTACTGGGTCTAAGGTCGAGGAAAAATATGCACATGGACGCTGTTTACCACCAAAGGGTTGCGTTAAAACACTCAAAGCACAACCTTCCCTCTCGTGAACATATAACGTGAACGGCTTACCGTAGTCAGGAGTCCCTAACACAGGAGCCGAACACAATGAATCACGTAGTTCAGAAAAACTTTTCTGACATTCTTCCGTCCATGGTAAAGGAGTTGAAACATCCTTGCACGTAAGAGCCACCAATGGTTTCGCTAGCAATGAAAAATTAGGAATCCATTGCCTGCAGTACGACGTGATACCTAAAAAGGCACGCACATCTCTTTGGGTTTTTGGCACAGCCATTCGCGCAATCGCTGCAATTCTCTCTGGGGTCAATCTCCTCCCCTCCTTTGACAATAAGTGACCTAGATAGGTTACTTCTTGACAACAATATTGGAGTTTAGAAGGTGACACCTTGTGATTTAACTCACAGAGATGTTGCAGCAACGACACCGTAGCGATTTTACAAATGTCCTGAGTATCGGCAGCCACCAATAAGTCGTCGACGTATTGGATTAAGGCCGCACCAACCGGCAACCGAAACGCATCCAGTTGACCCTTCAAGGCTTGACTGTAAATCGATGGACTTTCACAGTAGCCCTGAGGAGCGCGTTTGAACCGGAAACTACGTCCACCGAGAGAGAAACCGAAAAGGTCCCTGCTCTCTTCGGCAATCGGGATGCTGAAAAACGCATTTTTCAAATCAATCACCGAAAACCATGATGCAGTAGCTGGAATCAGAGTCAGTAGCGCCGTGATGTCAGGCACAACGGGGAATTGAGGAACCACAATTTTATTGACCTCCCGTAAATCGATAACAAAACGATAAACAGGCGGTTTTGTAGGATCTGTACGTTTAAGAATGGGCAGTACAGGGCTATTGCACACGTTTCCCCGAGTTTCTTCAATAACATCTTTCTCGATCAGATCATAAATGATCGCCAACAGTGCTCGTTCACCATCAAGGGAGATACGATACTGGGGAATACGTGGCAATCGCACATTAGCTTTCAACTGAACAACATAAGGGGAGATATCAAGCAGGCACACGTCATTTGGACCTGTTGCCCACAAAGACGCAGGAAGAGAACTCAATTCCGGTGGAAGCTTATCGAGAGACAAATACATAGGAGAGACAACCCTCTCTCCTAACGTAAGCTTTACACCCGCAGGAGAACAATACAAAGTTGCGTACAAACGTTTAAGCAAATCCAGGCCCAAAAGATTTTCGCCACAGCCAGTGGTTAAAATCAACGGAGCTTGAAGCTCACGTGGCCCAATTTGAAGGGGCAAAGGGCGTGAAACCGGATTGCTAACGGGGGCGCCAGAGAATCCAACGGAAACATTTGTTAAGCCAGACAAAGGTGCGCCAGGGAGTTTCGAATGCATGATAGAACTTTTCGCTGCACCAGTGTCCAACAGAAAAGGCTCAACGACGCCCGATGTAGCAACTGCGACGTAAGGCCCTCTCTGATCAACCGGAACTGATACCACTCCCTCTCCTTGTCTTTGGCTGTCCTAGTAATTACTGTCGTCAGTACCCTGATCGACGTAATAATCGTCCACATTGTACTGCGCAGATCGTCCTTGCGATGATCCACGTTGATCGAAACAGTTATTAGAATTAGATGAGTTGTCTGAGCGATCGTTTTGAGCACCACGACCTCTACCACGCGATGCCTGCTGTGAACCACCACGACCTCCTTTAGACGAGTTACCACTATTACGCTCATTTAGAACGGGGCAATTGAATTTAATGTGTCCTTCCTGTCTACAATAAGCACATTGATTGTACCCTAACGAGGATCTTTGGGAGGAGGAATCATTACGCGGCTGCGATCGATTCGAATGCGACTGCGATCTATTCTGTGGGGGCGCATTCTGATTAGAACGCGGCGGATACGCTTGTTGCAACAACACTTTAGTTTTCAGGTCTTTCGTCTTTTTGTCAGCACGGTCATTCTCCTCTGTCTCCCTATTCTCATAATATTGTGCCGTAGCCAATATCTGAGCTGAGGTAGAAACGGCCCATGCACTCTCCGAATTCTTTAACTTATTGCTCAAATCGGGCAACAAGTTCGACACAAATTTATCCACAAACAACCTTTGTCCACCCTCAGTACCCATATCCTGTCCACTGTGGTCAATGAATGCTTCCTCAAACCTCGTAAAGAAGTCGGAAACACTCTCGTCTTTCTTTTGTTTGCAAGCTGACAATTTATCCCAATTTACCCTCATAGCTGGCATAAGAGTCTTCATCAATGTAATTATTCGCTGGGGGAGAGCAGCAATCAACTGCTCAGGCTTTGCACCACCAACTTGCAACCCATCTGCCGCTAAAATGGCCGCCCAATCACCACCTAATTCATTTGCGTGATCTTCCTGCCGAATCTTAGCCCATACCGGTTGCGGTACGACATTGCCAAACAACATGTCGATATCGGCAAGATTCATTACCGTAGCATCCACGAGCTGCGATAATTCTTTATAATACCCTGCAGGATTTTTGCGAGGGTCAGGCAAAGATTGCTTCACCTGTAACACTTCCGATCTTTTCCATGGGAGGTGTATCCATACTCTCTGAAAATACGGCGGGACCGGAGGGGCAGCTGCGGGGTTACCAGGCATCCAAACCGGTGGAACTTCACGCATAGGATATTGACCAGACTCGTCTGGTTGTTTTTCAATATCCTCAACGAACAATGCATGAGGGATGGGAGCCGGACGAAGAGATAGCAATCGTTCAACAGCACGTCGAACGTTGGTATCCACTATCAGCCCATTTGCGAACTGAAGCTGGAGATCGGACAGGGCGGCGAGCACCTCGTCAGGCGCATTGGCCGCTATCTGATCATAAAGGAACTTACACATTTCATTAAACACATATCTCTGGGCTGGTATATTAAATTGACAGAACGTTTCGAGAACAACACGGGGTGGACTTCTCTGCGGATTTACCATCCAACCCATCGCCATATTATATAGCGCAACACGTTCTCTGTTTCCAGGAAGCTGACTACGTCTCTGAGGACCATCGGAACCAGCAGACCCATGAACAGGTCCGAGCGACTGAAAGAAGCTAGCCGCAAGGGGAGAATTGCGACTACGAGTAGAGGGAGAAGAATAAGACACAGGGCTAACAAGAGAAGGAGTAGAAACAGTAGCAACAACAGGGGTTAACAAAACAGGAGCAGTAGCGGGAGCAGGAGTATGTGGAAGCGGAGGAGCAGTAGGAATAGAAACAGACAAAGGTGCAGGGACAGACGGAAGAGCGGGTGCAGGTTGAGAAACAGGCGGAGGAACAATAGGTGGAAGAACAGGTACGGCAGGGACCACAGGAGCTGCGGTACCCTGTACGTACGGAGGTGGCGACTTCATAAGATAGGACATTAAAGGATCCTCAACTGCCTCTTCCTTCTTATCCGATTCCGTAGGCAAAGCAGGATAACATTTATCTATGGTCATACGCTGTAGTCTTTCAAACACTTCCTTATCCTTATCCTCCTTATCACGCTGGAACTGCTCAGCTTTCTTCACTATGGTAGCAACATTATCTCGCTGACTACGTTTATTCTGTCTGATCTCTTTCTGTCGGGCTTCTTTGCGCCACAACCGAAAGGCATCAAACATGGCCGGCCTTGATTTACGTTCGAACAGCTTCATTTCTAGATTATCTAAGATCGACGCCTCGAAGCTACCGTGAGGTGGCCAACGAAGGTCGCCGTCTTTCTTTGTATATTTAATCCAATAATCGTTAAAGGTAATCGGGCCTAGCCCATGTTTGCTATACAGGTCATAAGTAGGAGTCCCAACCGGAGGTATCGGACACGAGTCCTCCAGTCGGGAATCCACACCACAAGGTCTAAAACAACTAAACAAAGTACTGCGACCAGGCATCTTGCACACTAGCCGAGTTTCACAAACTTCAAGGGTTACGGGATTTACCAAGTCCCAGCAAAGAACAAAACCCTCGGTTTTTGGCGGCTGCAGTCGTCAAACAACACAACAAAGTACCAAGAACCACAAATGCAATGGAACCATGCAACCACTAAGTAACCACAACCAAGAGCTCTGGGAGCGACCCACAAATACTTAACTCAAAGATCGATGGCGTCACCAGGAAGGCCCGTCAATCGTCTCGCTATACCAAGGTCTACGCCAGGCGCCAAAACAGGTCTACAGTCAGGGCAGCATTGCTTCGCAGCCGTCAGGAGGCGGGAATCTTCGCGGGAAAAGTCTTCGGGCCACTTATTTCGACAACAGGATCGATGAAGCGGAGTGCACTTTCCCTCGGAGATTTCACACGAAGTTCCTCACGATCGTCGGGCTTGGACCGGTACCACTGATGCAGCCCCACGTTGGGCGCCAACTGAAGGACTGGGTTCTTTAAGACCCAGCGGTGCCAGGGCACAACACCTGAAACCTTCGTGGGTAACCTGCTCCGGCGTACAAGTCACAGAGACACGGGACACTTCCTTGGGCGTCAAAGATTCAAGGTTTATTTGCTGCAGGGAACACAGAGATCACGACAAGTACACAGCGTGCAACTTGGGGAGACTGCTTCAAATTGGTTCTGTGGATCGCTCCTTTTATACAGTTTTTACCCATAGGATTACATTGAGCACAAAAGTTTACAACCCGGTTCCCACAATTATCCCCCAGAGGGGTCACTTTGGTCACTTTGAAACACATCAGGTCCGGAACATAAGTGCGGAAACATTTGGCGGTTCCCAACTGTAAAAACCATCTTCCCACCATTAGCAAATTCCAATCAGCAGTAAAATAGATCGAAATAGGAACGAAGACAGGTGCAGAGGAAGACGGAGACAGTGGGGAGATCGGAAAGGGTGTAGAAGGGGAGGTATCAGGAAACACGAGATACAGGCATCAAAGGGACGTGCCTAATGAGATGCACGGCTGAAACAATAAGTCCGTGCGGCAAGATGAGCCTCGAGCGGCGCCATCTGCCTTACAGTAGCAACCCCCTCGTCATAAAGACACTTACAAAGAACATGTGTCTTCCGCAAATATCTTGGGAGTCCCAGGGTCGCGAAGCGGACAGCGTCCGTTCGCTGGCTACTTGAGGGCAAGAGACAAAATGGATGCCGTATCTAAGATGGAACCTGTGGGTACAGATGAAAAACCCACATAACAAACGAACGGTTTAAGTTAGCACAGCGAAACTGCGCACACTTACTAAACTCGTCATTTGCGGTTCATGGATACCAGACTCGACTATATTCGTGCGAGTCGAAAACACCACTTACAATTGTCACGGAACCTCACCGGGAGCGCTGTAAATAGTTAGTGGGAGGGCGGCTCAGCTGGGAGGCGGGGCGGGCTCAGGTCAACATGGAGCACAACAACAACAGAGACAAAATGGAGGGGGGAGTCGAGCAGGGCGCCGGGGGATATCGCGCAATTAACTCAATGGCAAGACAAATATGGTGCAAGCAAGCGAGGTCAATACAATTAATTTGCAGTTCAAAATATGGCACAGTCAATCAATGCAGCGCAGTTCTACGATACCGGCAAGCAAGCGAGGTCAATACAATTAATTTGCAGTTCAAAATATGGCACAGTCAATCAATGCAGCGCAGTTCTACGATACCGGCAAGCAAGCGAGGTCTATACAATTAATTTGCAGTTCAAAATATGGCAGTCTTCCTTCAGAGGCACAAGAATGCGCACCAGAAACCTAGTCTGTCTCGGCCAAGTCAGTGCACAATCAACGAGTGGGACTGCCTTTTGTTGTGTGGATGACACACCACTAAAAGCAGCATGGCTCTCAACATTGCTTGCAAACAGCAGACCTGGCCTGCAGATGACTGCGAAGACGGAAACAAGGTACAGTGCAAAAGCGAGGCATTGCAGCAATAACTTTGGAACACATCACTCTATATCACTATCCATTGGGGAGGGTCTACAGGGAACCACAAGGGGTCAACAGAGTACAACTCACCAGACTTTCCCTCCTGCAAGACTACATTGATGCCAGTGCCTTTTAAATAGCACAAGTCAGTACTGGCTGCCCTCTGCTTATGGAAAAAATGCCTTACTATTTGCATGCCATATTAATGCCCTCTAACATTTATGTACAGTATTGAATTGTGTGTTGAGATAAAGTTATTTTTCCTCTAAGTAAACACCCTTGATGGACAATTATTGAAAACACACACCCACCAACACACACACACATCCACCCACACCCACACACGCACCAAACCCCCTCTTTCTCTTTTTCTCTTTTCGTAGTTAACTTTGTTTCCAACAGAAAGGTACAGCCCCAGGACTTCAATGATAAAACCCTATCATTGATGAAATCGGAGCCTGGTAACCTCTGATTGCTGTGGGATTCCTAAAAAATTAGCAATTGCAAACTGAACAGTTTTTTTGTCACATATGTAGCATCTTTGTAACTATAATTTAAATTAATTACCACACCAAAGATCATTTTGTGGGCCCTACTTCTACTAGCACAAATGTAACTAAAAGGCTTTAGTCTGTGGCCAGGCTCTATACTGTGCATGTACAACCCACATGTCAATACAATGCTGAGTTACCACTTGTGTCTGGGTATACATCCTGCATTCAGACACTTCACCCCTCATTCTCATCACTCACCCTTCACTTTCACGCTAACCCTGCACTCAGAGCGATCACACTGCTCACCATGCACTAACACCATTCACCCTCCTCCTACCCTGCACCCACATAAGCATACCTCTTACCCTGTATGCACATGACACTCCACTCACTTGTCACTTTCACTGCTCACCCTGCACTCACAGCCATCACACTGAAGTCACACTGTTACTGTCTACTCGCACATTCATCCTCCTCTTACCCTGCGCTCACACAAGCACACCACTCACTTTGTACTCACAGCGACCACACTGCACTCATGTCCCTCACGCTGTTCTCCCTCCACTTACCCTGTGGTCACATGAACACACCTTTTACCCTGCACTTACAGTGATCGTGCTGCACTCACACCACTCACGCTTTTCACCCTGCACTTACATGAGCACACCACTCATCCTGCAATCATGTGCCACTTCAATCACCTGTCAGTCTCACTGCTAAATTTGCAGTCTCACTCAAGCAAGCACATTTCTCACTAAGCATTCATTTCTCCAACTCTGCACTTTCACCCGCACCCAAACTCATATGTCACAACACTTACCCTGCAGTCACTCCTCTCACCCTACTCTTCCACTGTCACATCGCTCACTGTGCACTCACATAGGCATTCCTGTCACTTACACAGCTCACCCTTCACTCACATCTTCACACACATCTTCACTGACATCTTGACTCACATCTTGGCTCCCATGGGCACAACACTCACCCTGAACTCATATCACACAAACAAACACGGCACTCACCCTGGAGTCACACCACTTACCCTGCACTTCCTCCTCTCACCCTGCACTCACACAGGCAAATCTCTCAGTCTGCATTCATCAAGGCACCCTGTTCATCCTTCGTGCACACAGGGACAATAGTCTGCCGGAACACACCACTTACTCTGCACTAACTACACTCCACATGCACTCACCAGACACTCTCACATATCACCCTTCACCCTTGCTGCTCACCCTGTACCACACACAGGCACACCACTCATCCTGTACTCACACCACCTTGCATCTGCTCCTATCACTGCACTCACTCCTCCCACCCGACACTCACATGGGCCCTCCTCTCACATTGCATGCATGCAGCTCACCTGACACTCACATTGGAAAATGTTTCACCCTACACTCTCACCACCCATGCTACATTCACTCACACTATTCACCATCAGCCAGCACTTACATGAGCACACCTCTAACTCTACACATTTACACAATTTTACAACTCTCATGAATCTACAAATATTTCTACAAATGCACCCTTAAGAATACCTGCTCTTTCCGTGGTACTACATGCCTAATTAATTCCATCTACATCAAAGGGGCTGGTGCAAGAGCAGAGAGTGGACTGACAATGTGGGATGGCACGAGGAGGGAGATTAGGGTGGAGGCTTTGGGGTATGGTGCTGGATTGAAAAAAGTGTGACAGCTTTAGCCATTCCTGTCTTTCCATTTACTACAATGCTCCATCCCGAGACATGTCGTTTTGTTTTTACATTGCAAGTTGGGTCTCAAAAAAACAAAAATGTAAAGTGTTACTGGATGAAATCTGGATGAAATCCATGGTTGTCGAAGAAGTCAAGCATTTCATTAGGTCAGTTGGATGCTGTGATACTACATGTTAATACTGTAACTGCTTGATCCACAAGTGAAACCAAATTTAAGCCCTTCGGAGCTATTTTAAGGAAGTTGGGGGCATATTACCAAGGGCATTATCGCCGCATTAGCGGGACTTTTTCCCTTTAATGCGGCGATAATTTTATCGCCTTATTACCAAGCTGTTGTAACAGCAGTTAGCGACAGCTTGTAAGCGATAGCGGGCATTTAGGGGCCCACTTTGCATGTCAGCGATAATTATCGCTAATGACATGCAAAGTGGGCGTGCCAAGATGTTAGCGACTGAAAACAGTCGCTAACATCTCTAACTCCTATTTACAACTTTTGGAAATATTCGGGCTAAGCACGAACATCTCCAAAAGCTAACGCCTGCTAAAAGCAGTTCTTAGCCATGTTATCCAATGGAAGGTGGATAACATGGCTAAGAGCATTGTCACGATAATGCATGAATATCGCTGATTTTCCAGGGATATTCATGCATTTCGCAGGATTTTTACTGCTTTTGAGATAAACCTTGATAATATCAAGGTATCTCAGCGGTAAAAATCCTCGGTGCTCGGCGATATATTTTTCCCGCTAACCCAGCAATAGCGATAATTATCGCTATTGCTTGGTAATATGCCCCTGCATTTTTCATTCATATCATACTTGTAACAAACATTGACAAAGCAATATATTACTATTTTGAATAATGTATAGAGAATCCGTTTTCATTAAGTTTCCCTAAAGGGTAAGGTAGGTTAAGCAGTAGCAGCAGGGCAAGCTTATCTAACACAATAAAAGCAAATTTACTAATTGAAGTGTGAGTGGCAGTGTGTGTGAGTGTGACAGAGTACAAAGGTACAAGAGTGCAAGAGATATAGTGAGAAAGTGTGTAAGAGAATGTGTGTGTGTGTGAGTGTATGCATGCTATGCCTACAGAGGGATTTTTTAGAGGTACCCGACTATTGCTGCAGTATCCATGGTAACTTTTTGCCACTGTCATATTGAATGTACTCATTGGCATATGGGGCTCGACCATGAAAAAATTAGGACCTTGGCATAGTGGAAGTTATTTCTGACATAAAACATTTGAAAAAAATCAGATTTACTCCTAACAAAGCCAGGCCTCCTTGGTGCACCTTGAAAGTACTGGAATATTTTATGAATGCCCCATAAGGGTCTGCCACATTTTAGAAATTTGATCCCACAAATTTCAAAACATTGTCAGGAAGAAGCCAACTCTCCCTTAAATCTTCTACAAGAAACTTGGTAAATTGTTTTGCTTGCTGCAATCTGGGGAAAGTATCCCACCCCACCACTTACATGGATGTTTTTCCTCATATAATGGCTATAAGGTTAGGTCTGACCCCGTTTCAGGAAATGCTTGTGCTGCCCCATTGCTGGGAGCTTGACTGGCTTTAGGGCGGTGGGACCTGCTGCAGCCGCACCTCGCGTTGACTTTGGTGAGGGACACTGAGTTTAAAAGTAATTTTTGGTTTAAAAGCAAATGAACTTCCTTGTGCATCAGGCAGTTTTCAGGCAACAATAAAAATGTCAAGATAACTCTAGTGATTAATGTTTCTACTAGTGAGAGTTCGAAATTTTGTCTAGTGAAAGTTTTGGCTCATCGTAAAGTAGTGCGGAGGGTTAATGTGGCTGCTGCAAAGAACATGTACCATGCAGATCACAAAACTGAGTGAACTATGAGTAGCACTATAAACAAAAGACATGGGGGCATATTACCAACGTTTAGCGATATTTACCGCTAACGATGCTTAGCAACAAATTTTTTAACGCTAAGCATCGCCGGAAATTATCGCAGAGATAACTTGCTATTAGCAAGGTTTATCTCAGTAGTGATAAAAATCCTCGGGCTAACTGCCAATTGAGAGATTATCTCTGGAAAACCAACGATAATCTCTCGAAGTTTGGCGTTAGCTTGATAATAGGGGCTCACAAACTTAGCCATGATATCCACCTTCCATAGGATATCATGGCTAAGTCAGGAAAATACCAGGTGTAAAAAAAGCAGTGCTAACCGCGGTTAGCGCTGCTTTTTTTTATCACTAACAGGGTTAGCGAAATCCTTGATAATAGGAGAAATGCCGCTTAACAACATTACTCCTATTATTTTTCTCTGGAACGCCCCCTTTGCATCTCATTAGAGATGCAAGGGGAAGCTTAGAGAAAAAGGGTGCTAACATGCGAATTTGCGTGTTAGCACCCTGTTGCTAATAGGGAGATAATTTTATCTCCGCGTTCTTGGCTTTTAAAGCCAAAAAAGCGGAGATAAATCCCTTGATAATATGCCCCATGATTTTTCCACATTTGGTCTAAGTACTTTATGAATGCAAATAACAATAAAGCATAATCAGCCTGATTCATCAACGGGCCGTTTTGCGAGCCCCTAATAGCGAATCATAGCGATTCGCTATTAAGGACTCGCAAAACGGTAATCATGTAGGAATCGCATAATAAAATGCGATTCCTACTGATTCCTTATTTGCGATTAGCAAATTGCTAATCGCAAATAAGGAATAACTCGCCATTCATTCCTATGGGCCAAAAGGCCCATAGGAATGAATGGGGAGTATTCCTTATTTGCGATTAGCAATTAGCTAATCGCAAATAAGATTGCGATTTGAAGGGTGCCAGGGGTGTCCACAGGACACCCTGTAGCACCCCTCAAATGAAATTTCACACAGGTGTTGCACACACATGTCCAAAGGACATGTGTGTGTGTAACATGCAACTCAGAAAAATGCATTTAAATGCATTTTTCTGAGTTTTCGCTATTTACCGCGAGGTCTGACCTCGCGGTAAATTGCGGCAAGAAATTGCGAATTCGCAAATTTAAATTGGATGTTGAATTGCATTTAAGGAATCTCTAATAGAGATTCCTTAAATGTAATTCCTCGCACATTTGCGACATCGCAAATTAGCGATTTTTGCATTTGGGATGCTGAATCCCAAATGCAAAAATCGCTCTCGCAAAGGGCCGGATTCTCAGAATCCGGCCCCTTGCGAGCGCAATTTAGGTTCATGAATCGGGCGGAATGTAACTATATTTCTGCCTTTCTCAATATTTTTCTTCAAAACTATCCGATTATATTCGTTTACGGGGCGTACGGTCTCATGCAATGGGCGATTTGTTTAGGGACGCTGGAAAGTCCACAAGGTTGTCCCTGTCCCCCCCCAGAAATGTTGTCTCTCCTACGCCCCTGTGAAAATGAGAAAAAAACAAATAGAAGAAATCTTAAGTCACAGTCTCGCTGCCAAGCAAATGTGAAATGCAAGAAAGTGTAATAACTAATAAGGCTTACAGGGACAGGCAAGCATGAAGAGCAGCCAAAGAAAATACATTAGAGATGTGGCCGCCCCTAGGGGGTATGAGCCCTAGTGAGGTATACCCTTAGATAAGAGGTAAACATGCTTAATTTAAAAATGCTCCCCGCTGTGGATGCCCTTGGGATAAATCACCTTCTAGCGATCAGAACATCAGAATTTTCAGTTCTATGGGTGAAAGAACCAAACATTGCAACACTGTTTAGCCAAAAATGAAGCAATTATGACCTCCAGTGGAGAGTCAAGTTTACTCGCCCATCCGTCAGCCGTGCGTGCAAGCTATAAACTGGAACGCATGAGGCGGGAGCATGCCTTGGAGTTCTAACTATAAGCGAAAGGCAGCGATTGTGTGTAGTTTGCACGCGGCAGCCCGGGCCATCAGTGTCTGAGGGAAAGAGGGCACTAAAAACCAACATAGAATATGAAAAAGACATTGCATGGTTCTAGTGTAAGCAAGGAAAACAAGCACCCCTCGACGACTTTTTTTCAGTGGAAAACCATAATTGGAGTGCAGTAGTTCCCTCAGAACCTGGTGTCCCAGGGGCACTACACCTAGTGTACGAAGGATAGTTTCGGTCCTGAGAAGCTGGCTCTCTCCTATGCCTATCCCCCCCCCACTACAATTCTGAGGATCTCTGCCCTTATTGTAGAAAAATAGCCCCCATATCTAGCAGCCTCTTCTTTAAGCCTTCAATCCAATGACTGATGCAGTGCTGGCAAAGCAGGGGTGCCATAGGGCCCAGTCATTAGAAAATACAAGGAAACTGTCCCTACTCGAATCTAAGACAGGAAGTCAATCATATTTGTAGTACTCTGTACACCTCTTTTCCCAGGTCCTTGCATCTCCTGCACTAAGCATGGCCGAAGCCCTGTCTCCTCTGCTTTGTAAAATGAAAAAATGAACACCTCCTCTTCTCATACTCCTTTCCTGGGCAATCTCTCCAAAGCCCACAGCAAGCTGGTCCCTCTATCTTTTTCGCCCTGCCTGTCCATTCACCCTTAATGCTCCTCCCTTAACCACCCATGCTTCAAAGACTGAAGCTGTCTCAAACCCTTTGCAAAATAATTAAAAATAGTCCACTCATCTTACCCTCCTCCCATCTTTCCTGCCCAAGGGGTCCCAACAATGAGACTCTCTTTCTTTTAGTTGAAGCATACCACATGTTTTGTATAACTTATCATTTACATATTTACTATGACTGTATTCATAAAATTAAAATGTTTATAAAACATTTGCACTTTTTTGACTTGGTACCTGACACCACTCTGTAGTTACAGTCAGGCCAAAGTTTCCAGCAAGTGTTTTTTTCATGTCTTTAATAACTGTGGTGTCGTATGAGAAATGTGCACAAACACGTTTTAATATTATGGAACGTATATATTTTATTGCACTTTTAAGGATACAATATATATTCGAATAAAGGAATTGAATTGAATGAAACGGAGTCAGGTAATTTTGATTTGCTATTCCCTATTTGGGCCATGCCTCATACATGCAGAGGCAATTTATTTGTCGATTAGAAAATCATTTTCTTTATCATTGTGTTATTTCAGATACCAATAGCTCACATTTCCGAATAAGCTTTAGACTTCTACTCTATATTGAGTTACTTGAAGGTACTTGTCTTGTTGTTTGATTTATGATGGGACACGTGCAATTGTACGTTTACGTTGGATTACGGTTTTTGAACGAGTATATTATTTGAGGTACTTTGTATTCGTATTTTATTAGGTCATATATGGGTGGCATGACTATTACTGAATTTCTATCTTTGATATTAGGTGGTGTTTAAAAATGGATGAGAATTTGTTGGTACAAAGAATGTTTTTTATGTATAGGCAGGGCACGAGTCGGGGGTACACGTGGGTGGACGGCGTCCACCCACTTTTTTCACAGGGTGAACGCCGTCCACCTTGCCAAGAATTTGGGCCCCACTGAATATTGTGCTGAACTCATCCCGGTGTAATTTCCAAACACTGGGACACTTTCAGCAGCGGCTGCACGTTGTCTGCTTTCCATCTGCAACAAGCAACAACGTGCAGGCAGGACGGGGCTTTCTTATTTAAGCCCAGGTCATAGCGGGCACCAGGCATTTCCCCGGTAGGCCGCTAGGGTGGGGGCCGGTTTTGGACCCCTGGGGGGGCCGTTTTTGTTAATGGGGGTCAGCAATGTCAGCCCCCGGTAACAAAATCGGCCGAAACCGGCCCTCGCAAACTACTCGGCTGCACTCCCCCTCACCCCAGGTGGGGGCAGCTGAGCAGTTTGCCAGGGCCGGTTTCTTTTCCCAGTTCGGCCGTGTTTAAGCCTCCCGCTGGGCCCATAACAAAGGCCGTATTTGAGGAGTTATCAGGCCTCCTTTTGTTCGAGTCTACTGGCTGGGAGCAGTCAGGAGCCTCACACCTGATGTAAATGAAGCGGAGGGAAAATAAAAGCTCACACCTTCTTAGCACTTCACACATATTTAAGAGAGGCAGCTTTTCCCTTTGTTCTGTCCGTGTTTGGGAGATGTGCATGCACTGTAAGAATATCAGATGTGATGGTCTTTCCCAGTATTTACACAAAGCAAATTGCATTTACATAGAGCTTACTTCCCCTGAGGAGGCGTTGTAGTAATTTAAGTACCACTATTTTTTCTTGTATAGCCCTACTCATTCCAATGCAGGGTGTCAGAGCACTTTATGTCAACACGTGCATATTACATGTACAATAATTTATATAAGTTTGTACATGAATGTACAGGATGTGTTACATAAAACTGGGGGATCGTAAGGTGTAGAAGTCACATATCATCTTCCATAGCTCACTGTGCTATTATCCTTGCAATGCGCTCAAACATAGACATGTTAGACCTGCTAAACGTATATTTGAGGTCTTTAGATCTGATGTCACTTCTTGTGATGCCACTTCCTGTAAAGCTGTGGCTTGGGATACCACTTTCTATGATGTCAATTCCTGTGATGCCATATGTAATGTTATGCGCTGTGATGTTGTTCGGTGTAATGTCATGTGCCGTGATGTTGCACGCTGCAATGACACGCGCTGTGATGTCAGTTGCATACTGCCCAAGTTAGTCTCCCCACTTCTGTTTTTTAGGACTTGTGCCCTGTGTATAGGAACTTTCAGTGCTTGGGTCCACTATTTCGAACATTAATAACATGAAGTTCTGGTGTGCCCCAGGTGTCTTATTAGTGTTACATTGTAAAAGATTGGTTTTCACAATAGATTATACAACTTACGGTGCAAGGTGTATGGATACTGTCTAACACATGTAACTTATTTAGAGTTTGTTGGGGGCGTGGCTACAGTGCAAGGTGGAATGGCTGCCTTTTGAGGGAGCTCCGTCAGCAAGACCGAACATTCGGCAAATACCATAGTTTGGGCACACCTGAGGTGCCGAAAACTACATGAAGAGATTGTGATTCCCATCTGCGGCGATTGATGAGCTTTTGAAGTATTTTCGCCTGGCGGAACCCTTCCGGTGCTGTGCCCGACTTGCCTATCCACCACTGGCAAGATAGCGAACGCCCGTGGCTGAGAGGGGAGTGGAAGCCGCTGTGCAACTGTGGGTATGCGGCGCGTGGTGCTGGAGCGCCGGTACCTGTTATAACTGAATCGCCGGCCTTGTCGGGGCACTTGCAACCATCGGTGCTGGGCCCCTGTGTCGCCGCTGTGAATATCATGGCTGGACGGGCTGCTGCTAGGGAGAGTTCCCCCTGAGGCCTGATCACACCACCTGTGCACTGGAGAAGCCTCGCTGCGGGCTAAATACGGACCCGAACTGAGACGGAGCCCAGGACGCCGGAGGTGCGGTGAGTGAGGCGGGCGCTCTGCGCAGTGCTGGGGTGGGTTGTGCTGCGTGGCCTCGCCTGTCCGCCTATTGTGTCTTTAACATGGACGTTTTTTGGGGGGCCAGAGCAGGCTGACCAACCTGGGCACTGTGTGGGGGAGGGGGGGGGGTCTGTTGCTGCTTAACTAGTGATGAGATTGTGTCAGCTTGGTGCCCCTGGGAGAGGAGGTACGAGACTGCAGCCCTGATTCACCATTGGCCTGCTCTTGCGGACGGGGTATGTGGGCCTCGGTTGGTGCCCCTAGACCGCTGGGTAGGGGCTGCGCAAGAACCTCGAGCACACGTACGTAGGGGTGCTGGCGTGAAATTGGAACTCCCGGAGAGACTGGAGCAGTACTGCTGAACGAAGGTCCACGCGGTGCAGGACATGTGGCGCTGTAAAGATGGGCCCCTGGCAGACGGAGTGGGTATGCGGTGCTGGCGTCAGCTGAATCTGTCCATGGACCTGAAGAACATATTGTAGTAACCTCAGGAGTTTAGAGGCGGCCTAGGGAGGGCTGTGTGGACACATCTACTAGCGGCGACCTGAGACTCTGCTAGAATACTGACCCTTTGAATCATCTTAGGGGACACACACCCACAATCGGTTGTATCAGCTCGACTGCTGTGTGCTGTGTGCTGACCCATTGCCGCTCTGTTGGTGTGCTGATTTGTGAAAATAGCAGTTCTCAATACCTGTGATCTGAGCGCGAGGTGAGGTAGTACTAAAGGTGAAGTCTGCAATCAGCTTGCATACTCTTTCCCTATTGGGAAATCTGACCCTAAGCAGCCAAAGCTTCAATTTGAAAATAAACGCAATATGCACGCCAACAAGGCCGTGGGAGACCAGCCATTGACACAGGGCGCAGCTGAGGTAGTGGAGGACTCGGAGAATGACACCAGGACTATCCTACTTGAACTGCGCTCTGGGATGTAATCCATAGATAGTAAAATTGACGCCCTTCCGACCAGCCTAGATGCCGTGAAGAAGAAGGTGAACTCTCATGAGCACAGGCTGGATGTCTTGGAGAACAGACTATCAGATACTCAGGACTCTCAGGCGTAATCCCGGACCCAGATTACACAAATGGAAAAGGAGTTGGAGGTCATCAAAGTGAAGAACAAGGATTTGGAGGCGTGATCCAGGTGCAATAACCTTCGTACAATTGGCCTGCCGGAATCCACCACCATTTCCAAAATGGACATTTTTGTACATGGTTTGCTGCGTGAACTGTTTGGTCCTGTGCTGTCCTCTGTAATGATTGTGGAGAGAGTGCATTGAACTCTGTGTCCCAGACCCAGGCCGGGCACACTACCTCGACCAATATTGGCGCACCTACTGAACTATGCTGACAGAGATGCCATTTTATGTGAGGCCAGGGCTAGGAGTCCCATAAACTACAAGGGTGATAACCTGTCCTTTTTTTCCAGATTACACTACCTCGGTGCAGGCGGCGCGCAGGGAGTTTGTGGCAGTGAAGAAGTTACGCAAAAAACGATACGATAGTGGAGGGCTAGAGGGATGTTTAAAGACCTAGCCTAAGTTCTATCCCCCGAGGAAGCTACATATACAACAAACAAACTTAGGGGTCTAAACTAGAAATCCTTTGGTGATTCCTTACAGGTTATCCTAATGTCTCATAGAGTACAAAGGAAGTAAAAATCAGATTAAACTAACAGACCATTTCACCAAAATATGGGACACCTGTGATTGTCAATCCACCTCATTAAGGATTCCCATCAATGTCTTGTATCAATCAATATTCTCATCTGGTAATCCTTCCAGGGTATTGCGTCTCTTGATCATTGAGACAGCCAGCATACCCCAATGGTCGGCTTGGGGTAACGACCCACAATCACTTAGGTATACCACATGATGTTGATATGATGGGAAGGTGCAGTGCAAAAATTATAAAAGTGGTGATTAAAAAAAGGGTATAGGGAGCTTAACGAAAGCTTATTTATTAGACGTAAGCCCCTTCTAATTTAAAAACAAGAACAGTGCAAAACAATAATCGCAGTTCAAACAAATAGCTGCGAGAGGGCCAACATGTTTTAGCCTGTAATGGAAAAGGACCATAGGCTTTCTTCAGGGCCTCTGTTCTACGTTCATGCTACTGCCTAAAAGTGACTAAATGTGTGAAAAAATATATTATACAAAAAAACACACAAGTGAATCATCAACAGTAAAGGATATAATGTTCCTTCAACTGTCTGAATTCCTCTTCGGCACCTGGTGTATTGGTAACATCTGTTGGAGACAAACAGTCAGGTGAGCCCCAATCGGTTACCAAGGTCTGTTAGATACACATTTTGTTTCAAACTATTTACAAGGTAATCACTCACCCAGTATGTCCGGGGAAAGGACCTCACCTCTTCCTGGACCTGGCTCAGGATATATGAGACCCCGCTCTGCAAGAACAAAAACAGCCCTGCACTTAACATGGGCAGAGAGAGTTGCCTCTGATCTGCTCTGTCCATTCAACATGCCCGGGGTTGCATAGTATTAAGCTCACAGAGCAAAGAAGCTTGCATCAACCTATCCCAACCTCTGGACCTCACTCCACAGCCACACCACTACTGCCTGTAACAATGTGATTCCATCATATTTTTTAGAGCTAATGTGGTACAGCTTAATTTGTTCCACATTCACATCTGAACAGAAAGTTTTGAATGAAAAAGTTACGTCAGACTGCCTCTGTTCCATATGCTATGTTGCACCCGGCTAAATTGAAAATTTCTCATGAGGCCAGGTACATTTCTTTATGGACTCGATGTCTGTCTTGAAGTTCTCGAAGTATATCTGCAAGGCTAAACCCCGTCAGGGTGAGCTGGAGAGCCTGTCGACTCCACCGAATCTTGAGGATACAGATTGATGATGTAGCCATTGAACTTTTGATAGTCAGGGTGGCTTGTGTCGAGGCTGCGGGTGGTGTTACATGTGGATTTTTGCTAAAGGCTGAAGATGAGAGTTTATTCCCCCTTTTATTCTTTAAGAGTTTACATTTAGTTTTCGGTAGATACTCGCTCAGCGTCTTGAACGCTGTTGACATTATGGTTGGTGGCACACTGGTCTGCCGCAACGTTTAAGTCTGACAATCTCACCACAGAGTGAGCGTTCGCTGCCGTTCCCTCCCCCTGATTGGGAGTTCCCCTCTTGACAAGTTATATGGATGTTGGGTAAAATGTGTGGGAGGGGGATAGGAGATGGCCTCGACCTAATTGGGAAGTTGGAGTGGTAGGGGGGTGGAGGGAGGGGCGAATGGGAAAGGTATTATTTCGTATTTGTGTGCTTGGTGTTTTTTGTCGTTTGGAATGAGAGCCGAGTTGTATATTATGTTAGATGCCTGTGTCGCTAAATTCGCCCTCCTGTCTTGGATCACACCGGCGGCTTGGTTCTCATGGAGTGCTCGGCTGCCTTATGGATGAGAGATACAGGCTCTTGACGTGGAACGTGAGGGGTCTCAATACCCCTAAGAAAATACACCAAGTGCTGGCCTATCTGACTCGACATAACGTTCATATTGCTCTGTTGCAGGAAATGCATTTGGGTAGACATGTGGGGTGATGCATTTCTGGAAGGTGGGTGGGGTATGAGCTTGCGTCTTCCTATTCATCATATGCCAGGGGGTCGCTGATCTTGATTAAACGAGGTATGACATTCACGATGGCCAGGACGTATGTGGATGGAGAAGGGCAATGTGCAATGGTACTGGGGAAGTTGGGTGGCTCTTTGGTGTCCATAGTTAATATGTATGGGCCTATTGTGGATGACCCAGAGTGTTTCATGCAAATGTATGCAAAATTGAGAGAATGGCCGGAAGCAAATGTTTTGTGGGGAGGCGATCTGAACACATACCTGAACCCTGATTTAGATAAATCTAATCCACTAACGCACGGAACTCCCAGAGTGGCCCAGTGTGTCAGGAGTTCTATGTTGGAATTTGGATTGAGTGACGTGTGGAGGGTACGTAATGCACTAGTAAAAGAGGGTACGCATGCAACACCGTCACAATCAATCAATCAATCAATCAATCAATCAATCAATCAATCAATCAATCAATCAATCAGAGCACTTGTAAAGTGCACTACTTACCCGGGAGGGTCTCAAGGCGCTGAGGGGGGTGGGGGGGGTGTGCCGCTACTGCTCGAAGAGCCAGGTCTTGAGGAGTCTTCTGAAGGTGAGAAGGTCTTGGGTCTGCCGTAGGGGGGTCGGGAGGGTGTTCCAGGTCCTGGTGGTGAGGTAGGAGAAGGATCTGCCTCCGGAGGTCTTTCGTTGGATGCGGGGAACAGCGGCGAGCGCGAGGCTGGTGGAGCGGAGCTGGCGGGTGGGGGTGTAGAAGCTGAGTCTGCTGTTCAGGTAGGCTGGTCCAGCGTTGTGGAGTGCCTTGTGTGCGTGGGTGAGGAGTTTGAAGGTGATCCTCTTGTCGACGGGGAGCCAGTGTAGGTCTCTCAGGTGGGGGGTGATGTAGCTGCGGCGGGGGATGTTGAGGATCAGTCGGGCGGAGGCTTTTTGGATGCGTTGTAGTCAACGCAGGTGTTTGGCTGGGATTCCTGCATAGAGTGCATTGCCGTAGTCCAGTCTGCTGCTGACGAGGGCCTGTGTCACTGTTCTTCTTGTGTCGGTCGGGATCCACTTGTAGATCCTGTGGAGCATGCGGAGGGTGTTGTAGCAGGAGGAGGAGACGGCGCTGACCTGCATTGACATGGTGAGGGAGGAGTGAAGGATGAATCCTAGGTTGCGTGCGTGGTTGGTGGGTGTTGGTGCTGTTCCCAGCATGTTCGGCCACCAAGAGTCGATCCAGGCTGAGAGGGTGGGTCCGAGGATGAGGACCTCTGTCTTGTCCGAGTTCAGTTTCAGGCGGCTGCTCCTCATCCAGTTGGCAATGGCCTTCATTCCCTCGTGGAGGGTGGTTTTGGCGGTGTGCGGGTGCTTGGTGAGGGAGAGGATGAGCTGGGTTTCGTTGGCGTTGGAGATGATGTTGAGGTCATGATAGCGAGCCACTTGTGTGAGAGGGGCCATGCAGACATTGAACAGCATTGGGCTGAGAGATGAGCCTTGGGGGACGCTGCAGGTGATGTTGGTGGCTTCGGATCAGAAGGGTGGGAGGCGGACGCTCTGGGAGAGGAAGGACATGGTCCAGTCAAGAGCCTTCTCTTGGATTCCAGCTTCTAGGAGGCATGTCTTTAGAGTGCGATGGCAGACCGTGTCGAAGGCGGCTAATAGGTCCAGGAGGATGAGGGCTCATGTTTCGCCGTTATCCAGTTGACGTCTGATGTCATCTGTGGCAGCTATGAGGGCTGTCTCGGTGCTGTGGCTTCATCTGAATCCGGACTGGGACAGGTCTAAGATGTTGTTGTACTCGAGGTGGCGGGTCAGTTGTATGTTGACGATTTTCTCGATGACCTTTGCCGGGAACGGGAGCAGGGAGATGGGCCAGAAGTTCTTGAGGTCCTTGGGGTCCGCCTTGGGCTTCTTGAGGAGAGCGTTTATTTCGGCGTGCTTCCAGCTTTTCAGGAATGTCGCTGTTTTGAAGGAGCGGTTGGCGCTGGTGGTGTTCACAGGTGAGAAGGAGTCTGGCGTAGTCGTAGCGGTCGTGGTGTTGAAGCTGTCGTGGATGTCAGCGATCTTGCAGTGGAAGAAGGTGGCCAGTGAGTCGCACAGTTCTTGTGATGGCGGGATGTCGTTGGTGTTGGTGAGTTCCTTTATTATGCTGAAGAACTCTATGCTGTCGTGTGCGTTGTTTTCCAGGCGGTCCTTGAAGGAGGATCTCTTGGCTAGTCTGATGAGGTGGTGATGTCTGCTGGTGGCGTCCTTGTGGGCTGCGTGGTTGTCCGGGGTACGTTCATGGAGCCATTTCTTCTCCAGTTTTCGGCAAGCACGCTTGGAGGTCTGGAGCTCTGAGGTGAACCAGGTGGCTTTCTTGCTGTCTGGAGTTTGATCGGGGCAAGAGTGTTGGCGCAGTCGTCGATCCAGATCTGGGTCAGTGGGTGGGTTCTGGGCAAGGGTGGTGGCCAGCTGGTCTTCTGTGACTTTGCTCCAGCAGCGGCGGGGCAGCGGTTGGGTGCGGTGGTGAGTTTTTGGTTTCTTGAAGGTGAAGTGGACGCATCTGTGGTCGGTCCAGTGGAGTTTGGTGGTGTAGTTGAAGGTGATGTGGGTGATGGTGGAGAAGACGGGGTCAAGCGTGTGGCCGGCGGCGTGGGTGCGGTGATGAGTTGTCTGAAGCCGAGGTTGGCGAGGTTGTTGATCAGGGTGGCAGAGTTGGCATCGTTGTTGTTCGCGAGGTGGAAGTTGAGGTTCCAGAGGAGGATGTAGTCCGTGGAGGCGAGTGCGTGTGTGCTGGCGAGGTCGGCGATGGGGTCGCAGAACTGTGCCCGGGGTCCGGGGGGGTCTGTAGACGAGGGTTCCTCTGAGGGTAGTGTTTGGGTCGGTGTGGATCTGAAAGTGCAGGTGCTCGGCGGTGCTGAGGGTGTCGTTCGTGTCTATGGATACCTTGAGGGTGGACTTGTGGATGATGGCTATTCCTCCTCCAATACCATTGGTGCGGTCCCTGCAGGTGACCTTGTAGCCATTCAGGATGGCAGTGGCGATGTCGGGTGCCGAGGAGTCGTTCCACCATGTTTCGGTCAGGTCAAAGAGGTCGAATGTGTGTTTGCGTGCAGAACGGGTGTTGAGGAGAATGCAGCGAAGGTGGTTGGGTCTGGTCCTGGGAGGTTTGTTGGCTCTGTTGCAGGTGAAACTGCAGGTGCGGCAGGTGAAAGGTCAGTGGGTGCGTTTCGGGGCGGCCTGGAAGCAGGAGTTGTTTCGTCCGGCGTTGAGTGCGAGGAGAGTGCTGGTGTAGTATCGGAGTCTGGCGTTGTGGCGGTTGCGGGGTCCAGGGGTCCTGGCTCTGGGCGCGGTCCAGGCGCTGACGGGCACAGACGGGCTTGCCTTTTGTGCACCTTCGGTGCACCAGTGGTGCGCCTGCTGCACGCGTCCGCTACTCTTCTGTGCAGTGTCCTCCATATAAGGCCAAGTGGGAGGGAGGAGCAGCTGGGAGGTGGGAGCGGGGTGGCGAATGGGCGGCGGGAACGGGAACAGAAGGAAAAAAGGGGGCGGGCCGCAGGGGAGGAGCGGCAGGAGCGGGGACGGGAAGAGTAGCGGCGAGGGGTACAGAATGAAAAGGGGGCACTGGGCAGCAGGGTGAGGGGCTAGGCAACAGGCAAAGACAGGACAGAAAATACCTTCAGAGGCAGCAAAGCAGAGCAAGCAGTACAATGGCAGAATGAGCCCACCAGCGGCGAGCTCACCGCAGAAGGCGGCAGCACGGGGGAGTCACGGACACACAGGAGAAGCCGTGCGGCATGGGGAGCGACCTGGCCTGCAAGCAGACAGTTGGTCGCGACTAGACTACTGGTTGCTAGGTGGGGAGGTGCATGACTGGGTACTGGAGATCAAGAATCTGCCACGCACATTGTCAGATCACAATCTGGTTCAATTAGACATTAGAGTTCCAACGGCCGTCCATTGCCTCTTTATGTGGCGGCTGCGATCGTAAGCGCTGCTTGATCCGTTGTATGAGGCTGCAGTGCGAGACGCTATAGACTAATATTTCCTACTTAATAAGGGATCTGTGGACAGTGCCTTCACTTTGTGGGAGTCTTTTGAAGTAACAATTTGGGGTGGGGGGTGCATTGGTGCTGCAGCGGGCATATTGAGGGACATCAGAGAGCAGCTTTCCAAAGTTTAGGCTAAGCTTCAGACACTGGAACGAAATGGCACCCTGGCTGAATCGGAAATATGTTAAATTTCGAGTAGGCTCACGGCGAGCAGGTATGGAGAGGGGGGGAGACCGGATCATACATTGGCAAACAAGATTAAGGCCAGTATGGAGCAACCCCATATCGACAAGATCACAGACTCCCATGGGGAGGAACATTATCACCCGCTTGCTATTACCGAACATTTTCGTGCCTTTTACATGGATTTATACACATCTAAAGGTGATGCGACAGCAACTGCAATGGACGGCTACTTAGAGGATGTGGCGTGCGCCTGGCTGTCAGATGTTCACATGACATATCTGAGCTTGGCAATTGATGCGGAAGATATCAAAGCTGCTATTATGGCTCTACCCAATGGGAAGGCGCCGGGGCCAAATGGCCTTATGGTGGAAATTTATAAGACATATGCAGATCTGGTCACCCCATATTTGTTGGAAGCGTATGCGGAGGTGCATGATGCAGGAACACTACCGCCATCGCTTCGGCAGGCACTGATTATAATGCTTCTCAAGAAAGATAAGCCCCCACATAAATGCGATTCTTATAGACCCCTCTCACTTATCAATATCAACGCCAAAATATTGGGAAAGATACTGGCCGTTAAGTTACAACCCCTGATGTCTTGCCTGGTTCTACCGGACCATTCGGTTTTATACCAAACCGATCTACGTTGCACAATTTTCGGACTATCTTCTCCATGTTTCATGTATTGGAGCCGCGCATGTCTATTGGAGCCGCGCATGTCTGCCGCGGCAGTCCTGTTAGATGCAGCCAAGGCTTTTGATTCGGTGGAGTGGAAATGAATGTTTTGTATTCTTTAGCGTATGCGATTTCCGCCTATTTTTATACAATGGATCAAGGTGCTATATGCAGACTCATCCGCCAGAGTGCGTGTTGGCGGTTTGACATCGGACCCATTTGATATTAAGCGGGCCCGCGACAGGGCTGCCCTCTGTCGCCGCTACTCTTTGCGATTGTACTGGAACCACTGGCATGCGTTATTAGGCAGAGACATAGGGAAACAGCGCTAAACTTTAATTATCGCCCAGTTGCCATTTCGCTATATGCGGGCGGCATGTTGCTCTTTATTCGTGAGCCCTCACAGTATCTAGCTCAGCTTCTTGCGAGAGTATGTAAGATTTGGCTTACTGTCGGGACTGGCTGTGAACTCGTAAAAATCTGTGGTTATACCTTTTTAGGAATCCACGACTCAACCTTATATGGAATACCCGTTGATGTGGTCCATAGACCCAGTTAAATATCTTGGAGTCTGGATCCACAGAGACCCGGAAAGAGTTATACGTGAGAATTATGGGTGGGCATACACCAAGCTGGACCAACAGGGGGATTTATGGGTAGCGCTTCTGCTCTCTTTGGCTGATCGTATCACCTTACTCAAGATGATAGTCTTACCGCGGATTTTGTATTTATTCACGAACATCCCGATTGTGTTGTTGAAAAGATTTTTTAACACCCTCTGTGGGACCCTACTTCGATTGGTCTGGGGAGGCAAACATGCCCGGGTGAGTTGATCTGTCCTCACTAGTGATTATGATAAAGGCGGGTTTGGGAACCTGACTTCTATGTCTATTATCTTAGTGCGCAGGCCCAGTATGTGTATTATTGGGTGAGACTGCACACGTTCACTCCACATGTCGCGGTGGAGGAGGGAGATGCCAGCCCTGTCCCATTATGCAGTATGATAATGCACCGGACACGTGGCATTCCGAGAACAGGAATCAATGCGGTGGACACAACGTTAGCTGTTTGGCAGGAGATTGGGCGTCTGGCGCGTAAATGACCAATTTATGCACCAGCCATGCATATAGAAAACTACAGGGCATTGTCGGTCACCCAGGAGGCGCCATCTATGCGTCTACTTAATGAGGCGGGTTTCCAGCTGATGAGGGATCTATATCCGGAGGGGACTTTTATCACACTGGACACTTTACAATACATAAGTAATCCCACACTGTTGTTTCGATTCGCATGCACAGACTCAGACATGCCGTTAGGGCTCATTATGACATCTACCCTCTGGAGCCTCCTACTATGTTGTCCCTACAGTACGTGCTCTCTACCCCGCTAATAAAAAATTGGTCTCCTGATTATACAGGCTAATAAGGGAAGAGTGTATGGGTCAGGCTGACATAATCTGGGAGAGATGGAATGCATGTTTGTCTGCTCCGATACTGGAGAAAGATTGGAAGTATATATGTGAATTAACAGGCACAGTTGTCATGAATGGGAATTTGCGGATCATACATTTTAAATACATACATCGAATGTACTACACGCCGGCACGCCTACTCAGAATTGGGTTGCGTGAATCTAGTTGCTGTGCGCGCTGTAGCCAGGCTGATGCTGACTTTTTGCACCTTGCTTGGGGATGTCGAAGGGTGACTCTTTTTTGGACACTTGTTGTGAGAGACATAAAGGTCATGGTGGGTGTGGAGCTACAGTTGTCTTGCGTTCTGCAAGTAAAGGGTGTAAACGATAGATTCATACGCCTGGCACTACTCATGGCAAAGGGTGGCCATCACGTGGGGCGAGAGACGCAGCCCCAAAGAAGACCACTGGATTAAAGACCTGGTCTACTGCAAAGGTAATATGGAGACTTACGCCGAAGAGTTGCCATATGGGAGCCCCTGAGACAATTCCTTCAGAATAGGGTGGCGGAAACAGAGCAGGATGACACAACTTAGGCGCCATGAGGCGATGTGGTGGGCGACACGGGGCGGCGATCAGGGAGGATGGAGGGAGGATGCTCTAACATCTCAATGCAACTTTGAAGATATCGCTTAGGTATGATGGGAGGATGGTTTTGTGGTAGTCTTAAAATTTGATGTCTTTTGTATTTCTGTTGGATTTGTGGGGATGTGTTTTTTGTATTTTGTTTCTCACTATATACGCATAATGATGATATGATCCATGCTTGCATTGTTGATGTGTATGTCTTTTTTGTCTATGCATATAAAAATGTTATTAAAAAAATAATTAAACTATAATTCCCCATATATATAGCAACTGCAAAAGCAAAGTTTCCATCTCCATATCACAATTTATATATCACTGATAAATACATATATCTATTAAAAAGCCATTGTTTAATGGTGTGAAGAATACATATACAATTGTTATGTTATAGTTGATCTACTGTATCAGCGATGTATATATGTAATGGTCGATTATGGACTGTAGTATCATTTGTATAAATAAAGTTTTATTAAAGGCTTAACGAAAAAAACAAAAAAAAGTATTTAGAGTTTGTACTACCATTGGGTGTTTATTTAACTTACCCTTACTTTGTCAAATTAGAGGTGCGATTTTTGGGAAACCCCATCTACCATATGTGTGTGTTTTTGTAAATAAAACGATTCAAGGCCTTATATTTCAGGAGACTCAAACACTTTTGTGATTCAGCCAACAAATCATCACAGAAACGTTTACCGATGCAACTAAACTCCTGATGTATGCTTACAGTGAATTATTGTATAAATGTTAAGATGACTGTTTGGAGTGAAGGGGGAGGCATATAATGCCGAGCTCATTTGGTAATCTTCTAGATTTGAATGACTGGTGTAGTCCTGCAAATAATAGTACCCTGAGCACTTGAGATCACTGGATTGGCATCACAGATTAACGGTGGGTAGTGACAGAGGGCACTTTAATTACCTCAAGGCACCTAAAAACAGATTTTCTTTGACCTTAGGGACTGTACTTTCGTGCAAGGACAAATGTTCTCTGTACTTTGCAGTGGAACAGCAGCAAATGCCCTTTGCTGTATTGATGACAGTAAACACAATTTATTCCATAGCTCAAACTTTTCTGCGCTATGAAGGTTGCTTTTGTAATCATAAACTGCAAAAGCACCGTTTTGCAACATTTTCACGGAATTTTGGGAAATTTTACGTAAAAAGGTTATGATAATTTGCATACCAAGGTACTATCAAGGTTCACTCACTCGGGACCGTATTATACACATTGCAACAGGCTTGTGCACCCGCATTTTGCGCTTCCGTGGCCCAATGGTATTACAGAAGGGGATGAAGACACTTGTGCGTCCCCTTCTTAAATACAGATAGCGCTGGTGCACATGTAGCACCTGCACTATCATAAGGGGGTGTTCTCTCATTTGCTGTTGAGGGAATGCAGTTTGCCTCTGTGCCCATGCTATATTATGGACGAGAGGCAAACATGCCTTTAACCCCTCCCACGCTTGTGACGGAACCGTTACGTCACGCCCCTCAGGTGGGCTGTGCTGGTGACGGAACGGTTCCGTCAAGGCCCGCTCCGCGTTTCGAGCCTGCGCTGCATGTTCTATTGAGCAAGCAGGGCCGTGACGGAACCGTTCCGTCACAAGCACAGCTCACCCGAGGGGCATGCGGAGCGGTTCCGTCACCAGCGCGGGAGCGCCGCGCGGCCCTCCCGCCCCTTAGCACTGCGGCGGAATAGCCGCCGCAGTGAAAGGGTTAAGATGTTCTCCGAAAGTACACCACAAAAAGACGGCGCACTTTCAGTGCAACTCCTAAAGGCAACCCTCTGGAGGTGAGAATACCATGGACCGCCTAGACATCTACTTGCAGGGGATCTTCCTCCTTTTCAAAAGTACAGGAGGGTTGCAGCCTGCACTGTGAAACACAGAGCAGCTTTCAAACAGCTGCTCTGTATTTCATTTGAAGACGCTGCGCCCAGGGCAGCACGAGTTTGAGGTTGCTCTGGGGGCAGTGCATTCTTTATAATGCAGGGCACTGTCCCCGTTTGCACCCGGCACACCTTTTAAAAGGTGTGCCATGGCACAGAGAAAGTGTGCCATAATCGTTATATTGCCCCTCATGTCCAGTGTCTGCTGCAGGATTGATACGGATATCACCATCACCAATCCCCCACTTTACTGCCCAGCCAGTCCTTTTTCCCCCAGATTATCCGAATAGACAAAAAAGGGAAACAGATTTCGCCAGAAGAGAGGGAAAACAGACGTTTTCTAAATTTTCTGTTGGATAAATAGAATGATCAATATCTTACATTCATGTGACAGATTAATTTTGTTACAAACTTTAGTTACCAAGGCAAGTTAGATAACAAAGATCTTACTTTGGATATCTGTTCAGTTTTACACAATCATGTACTCTCCAGAATCCAATTTACAGTGAACATCACTTTTATCTTAGTCCCAGGGGTGCAGTTTCTGTGATTTGAGTCGATTGCTCTCTCACAGCAGTTGAAAGTCGCAATTGTATCTTTAGTCTCAGTAAGCTCTTTATTAACGGTGGGCGGCCAGCTACGCTCCGTCTGCGGAGTGTGCGTAGTGCCGCCTACTCCGCATTTTGCGGAGCTGGCGGAGCCAGGCGGCACTACGCACGCTCCGCAGACGGAGCGTAGCTGGCCGCCACCCGCCTCCCTCCCGCCCTCCCTAAATACTTTAAAATAAAGAAATGCAATAATTTTAAAAGCACTTACCTTGCCGCCGCTGGCCGCCGCGTTCCCCGGGGCTCGTTATCTTCCGTCTTCGGTCTTTTTCAGTAATGCGCATGCGCGGGCGGCCGCGCATGCGCATTTTCACGAGAAAATGCGCATGCGCGGCCGCCCGCGCATGCGCATTATTGAAGAAGACGGAAGATAGCGAGCCCCGGGGACGCGGCGGGCAGCAGCGGCAAGGTAAGTGCTTTTAAAATTATTGCATTCCTTTATTTTAAAGTATTTAGGGAGGGCGGGAGGGAGGCGGGTGGCGGGGCTGGCGGCCAGTGGTTTTGCGGAGTGGGGCTACGCGGAGTGCGGAGGTGGGCGTAGTTTCTCGCCCACTTCGCGTAGCTCCGTGAAGCCCCACTCCGCGAACTCCGCCCAGGGTTACTCTTTATTATTCAGCCTAAAATCACCTTCTTCGTGCAGCAGATGAGTTTAATAAAAGTTAAACGGGGATTAAGTCTTGTCTCTTCCTCTAGAGTTTGAAAACAAACGTCTTTCTCTTGGTAGCCAGATTTGTATTTTAAATCAAAAAGAAATAGTGACCAACTTGAACTTTCAGCTGAGGCATTGCATTGACCTTGATGATGCAGATAAACTGCTGAAACCCTACTTGACACATAAGACTGAATTGACACCTTTTGAGAGAAAAATGGCTAACCTGCACAATGTGTGTACATTATAAGTTGAAGATTTTAGAGAAAGAGGTCATAAACAAACATAGAGGCAGATTTACAAAAAAGAGATGTGTCAGTGTCCCTGCGCCAGCATGGATGAGCCATATTTACAATATGGTGCGTGATGGCGCAAGGACTGACAGACGCATCAGAAATTCTAACGCATCTGTGGCCCCAAAAGCCATGCATTGCTGGAGCCATGTCGCAAGCAAGGCGCAACTTCCAGCAGTGCATATTGAGGCCTATACTTATTGTACTGTGTCACTCCTTGCAACTGCTTCAAGCAGGCATAAGGTTTGGACGCAGTGGAATCCTAGAAGTGGCGCAGGGAAATCTGGTAGATTTCACTGCGCCACTTTCACAAGGTTTTCCTGTGTGGGAAAGCCCATCCTGCATATTTTTTACCTGATGAAGGTATAATGTGATTCAGGGCTTTAAAACGTGACGCATCTCCCTAGATGCGTCACGTTGTAAATTGTCCGCTTTGTTTACGCCGCCGCTGCATCACAAACATGACGCAACGACGGCACAAAAGTGTTGTAAGGGATTTGTAAATCTGCTCCATATGTACTGCTTCCTAAAAGCATGCATACTCCCCCCCCTATTCAAAAGTGCAGACTAGATGAAAATGCTCGTTTGAATAACATAGGTCCATTATTACTAAGGTTCCATGGTGTATTCTTTCAATGTCGAATAGAATTATGAAAGTGATGACTCACATGTCGCCTCCACAGACTACATCCTCATTGGAGACCTGCACTTCCACCTCGATAACCGCAGCGATCCCGACTCCACCACCCTCCTTGACAACCTCCCCAACCTCGGACTTAAGCAGCTTGTCACCACCCCCACCCACTGAGCCCGACTCACCCTCGACCCCATATTCACAGGAGTGACGAACATCCACTTCAGCCACACCACGCAGCCCCTCTGGACGGGCCACCACTGCGTACACTTCACCTTCAACACCACCACTGCACTCAAACCCGCCTGTGCCTGCCACGAAGGAACTGGAGCAAGATCACAGACGAACACCTTAACACCACGTTCCTTCACGACCCCTCCTTCACCACGACTTACACCAACTCCACAGCCAAAGAACTACACCTCTGGATCACTGGTTGCGCTGACAAGCTTGCACGCCTCCGCCACCGTCAAACAACGCCCCCCGAAGGACGCTTGGTTTACTACCAACCTCAAAGAAGACAGGCGCTTCTGCAGATGCTTCGAGAAACTCTGGCGGAATAAGAAAACCACGAAGACCAAAACAACTACAGGAACGCCATGAATGAATACCACCAGCGCATAAGAGCCACCAAGCCGACCTTTATCAAGAACAAAATCCACACCAACTCAAGTAAAGCAAAAGAACTCTGAAATGTCATACAACAGTTCACCAAACCCACCAGCGAAGCCAGGTATGTCACACCATTTCAGGACCTCTGCAACAAGCTCAGCTCCTACTTCCACCTGAAAATCAAGGCTCTCTATGACAACTTCAGTGAACAGACTCTGTACAGCCCCCCTCTCCACCACCCACAACCAGCCGACCATCACCACCTGCCACCACTGAAGACACTGCCACGACCATGAAGAACACCCACTCAGGAGCACCCACAGATACCTGCCCACCGCACATCTACCAAAGAGCTGTTGCCGCCATAGCACCTGAACTAGGCCACAACATCAACACCTCCCTCGAATCCGGCATCTTCCCCGATGACTGGAAGCGGGCAGAGGTCAAGCCCCTCCTCAAGAAACCCTCGGCCGAACCGATGGACCTGAAAAACTACTGGCCCATCTCTCTCCTTCCCTTTGCAGCCAAAGTCACAGAGAGAGTCATCAGCGCCCAGCTGACCACCTTCATCGAAGAGAACGTCATCCTCGACTCCTCCCAGTCTGAATTTCGCAGCAACCACAGCACCGAGACCACTCTCCTCGTCGCCACTGATGACATCCACATGCTACTCGTCCAGGGCCACACTGCGACCCTCATCATACTAGACCTCTCCGCAGCCTTCAACACCGTCTCACACAGCACGCTCACGCCAGACTCCACAATGCCAGTATACGAGGAACTGCCCTCGGCTGGATCTGCTCCTTTCTCTCCGGCAGAGCCCAAAGGATCAGACTCCCTCCCTTCCACTCCGAACCCACAGAGATCAACTGTGGAGTACCCCACCGATCCGCGCTCAGCCCCATGCTCTTCAACATCTACGTGGCCCCCCTTGCCGCCATTGTCAGCCAGCATGGGCTCAGCATAATATCTTATGCTGACTAGACCCAGCTCATCCTCTCTTTCATGAAGAACCCCAAAGACACCAGACTCAGCTTCCAAGTAGGAATGAAAGACATCACAGCCTGTATGAGTGACAGCTGCCTAAAAATGAACTCAGAGAAGATAGGGGTCCTTGTCCTTAGACCGTCCCCCACTGCATGGGACAGCTCCTGGTGGCTCCCTGCCCTCAGAAACCCACCCACCCGATGGCCACGCCCGGAACCTTGGCATCATTCTAGACTCTCCCTCACCTTGACCTGCCAGATCAACGCTGTCACCTCCACCTGCTTCAACACCTTCTGCATCCTCCGCAAGACCTTCAAACGGATCCCCCCGAATCGAATACAGAAAGACCGTCACCCACATACTCATAACCACGGTACTACGGTAACACCCTCTACGCCGGTATCAACAAGCCCTGCTTCACAAGCTCCAAACCATCCAGAGCACCGCAACCAGACGCGTCCTCGGGACCCCATGGCACGAGCACATGACCCAGCACCTACGAGACCTCCACTGACTCCCCATTGTGAAGAGAATAACCTTCAAGCTACTCACCGATGCCTACAAATCCCTCCACAACATCAGACCCAAATACTTCAACGAAAGAGTCTCCTTCCACATACCCAAAAGGAACCTCCACTCCACCGACCTCACCCTGGCTGAGACACCACACATCCTCAGAACCAGAGCAGGTGGAAGAGCCTTCTCCTAAGTCGCACCAAAGACCTGGAACAAACTCCCAGTCAACATCAGACGCTCCCCCACACTGCACACTTTCAGGAAGAGCCTCAAGACCTGGCTCTTCAACTGATCTGGAGCTGCACCTCCCTCCCCCTCCAGCACCTTGAGACCCTCAAGGGTGACTAGCACGCTCTATAAACCCCTGATTGATTGATTGATTGATAGAAATTCTATTAATGCATACTCTTTTGAATAATTATGTATGTGAAGAATTAACTGAAGAAAATGCAAATTAAATAACCTTAGTTACGTGTTTTGAAGAGTTTGGTTCCAACACTGTCTTTGCTCATGTTAAATTGTGCAGCACCTGAGAAAAAGAAATGGCGATCTACATTTATACTAATTCCAATTTCATTGAAATGTTTAGAGAATAATCTTCATACATGTATTTTTGAGAATTACTGGAAACAATTCAGTTACTTCACATTTTGAAATAATTTTATACGTTAGTACCTTTGAAATGTAGTAATATGCCATAGATATACATGCTAATCGCAATAAAATTAAAATTCTTTACAAGTAACATAAAGTGAGGAAAGAACGTAAGGGTTTAGAACCCGTAGAATGAAATATGTATTTCCATTAATTTATATTGTATATTTTATTAACTAAATTTCAATTCAGGCCTGCATTGTCTTTCCTTTGCTCGTGAGAAGCTTATACGATTGCAATGTTGGGTGAAACTATGGTTCATAAAAAAAGAGTTCCCATGCACATACCAGGGTTATTCACAAAGGTTATCGGCCACATGCATCATCCTGGCCGTTTGCGAATTCCAAATTGCGAAAAATAGGGAATCGCAATTTGGAATTCGCAAAATGGGATGCATGTATATTTTCGCATAATATTTGCGATTCGGTAAAAATCGCAATTTTTACTGAACGCAAATATTATGCGAATTCTAATTTGCGATTTCGCATTTCCCATTGATTCCTATGGGCCAAAAGGCCCATAGGAATCAATGGGACTTGCAAATTCGTAAATTAGAATTCGCAAAATGTTAACGCATTCCATGGGTGCAGGGGGGGGGTCCAAAGGACCCCCCCCTGCACCCCTGAAATGTATTTTAAAGTGGATGTTTCACACACACATGTCCTAAGGACATGTGTGTCTGTAACATGACAGTGTTCAAAATGCTAATTTGAGCATTTTAATTCTTTTTCGCAAATTACCACAAGGTTCACCCTCGTGGTAATTTGCATCCCCTAATTGCGAATTCGCAATTTTAAAAGCAATCATGCATTGCTTTTAAGGAATCGCAAATTTGCGATTCCTTAGAAGCAATCGCATTTTTGGAAATCGCTAAAAATAGCAATTTTGCCAAAAATGATTGATGCATACTAAAAAGATATTTAGGAATCGCAAACGGACGATTTTACCGAATCGCACCGTTTGCGACTCCTAAATACCTTGATGCATGTGGCCGTTTGTTCCTTTGGGAATTTCTGTCATTAGAAACTTTTCAACTCTCTCATGTGCCTTTGCTAAAAGACGATTGTTCACACTCTTACTTTTTTGAATGGTCGATAGCTTACGTAATGATCTCTACCTTTTTTTCTGTAAAATATGTATTTTTTATGCTGCATGACAATCACCCTGTACGAACTAGCAATGGTCTGAGTGATTTAACCTGATGAGGTGACCCAGGAGGTGTCGCCATGGAACTTGGGACATTATTTTACATTTTGGACTGATGATAAAGATGCCATTTTGCCATTTGCCATTTTCCTTTCAACATTTTGCAAACTTCCATTGAGGATTGCTTCCTGGCGGACTGAGACATCACTCATTTCTTGCAGACTCTACTGGCTTTCCATGGTCTGGCGCATTCGCTGCGTGCAATTCTCCTGGACTCTTCTCCCCATGGGAGAGAACTCTTGAGCTGATAAGCTCCATGTCCCTTCCTGAACTTTCCTTTTGAACTTTGGAAATTGATGGCCCAAAAGAGATTAATTTGATTATTCTGCATTACTAAATTCAAATGCCTGAAATCAAGGTATTTACTTTTCTTAACTTACTGATAAAAATATAACCATACTCAAATCCTGTTCTGTCTCTCTATGACTTGTCTCCAATAATTGATTGTGCATACCAATACAGTAAAAGTGATGGATGGGAATTCTAATAGAGAGGCCTCTGGTCAACAGATCCTGATGATATTATTTTGTGTAGCTCTAACCAAATTATTTGTTTGTATGATCCTAGCCTGACTAAATTTCTTCAGAGATTTGGTCTAGTTGTAATAATCTTCTATTTGTATAGCATAGTCTTGTGAGTTATATACATAAAATTAATCATGAGTTTGAAGGTCAGTTAGCCAATTCCTGGCCCTCATTGGATAACTGGATTGGACCCCCTATCTCCGACCCCTCATGGCACGGTTAAAAGAATAATCAGAAGACCAAGTGAATGCCTCTGAGGAATAGTACCAGGAAATATCAAGAGCAATAGTAAATGGGCCTGTGACTCTACAGAAACTTTTATCCTGTTCAGTAGTCTATGGTAGGGGGCTGCTTTCTCGTGACACAGATGGCAAGTATAAAGATGTGGAAGTCTCTTGAGGTGTGGCTTTAAAGACAGAAGGTCATGGAATGGTTTTCTGGAGGGGTGCCTGATTATAGGGCTACAGTATTAAACACAGTGTTTCACAGGTTTCCTCTCTGAAATGAGAAGTGAATCCAACCATTCAACTGGCTCCCAGATGTAGCTTAAAAAGAGCTGCATCCAAGATGGCCACCAAATCATGTGACCACCAGAGGTCTTGTATCTAGATCTTGCAGGATCTTTGGTGTTACACGCTGCCAAAGGAACAAGAGACACTCTGAATGGAGCTGGCGCTTCCTAAGACATTAATAGATAATGGAACTTTTACTGGCACATTAAGAGGCCAATACAACAAAAGGTCAGTGTTGGACACAAGAAAGTGTTTCAAGGAGATACATGGGGAAACAGGAAGCATTCAAAAATGCCCTCTTATGGGCACAGAGGCAATTCATGACAACACAATCACCCAAAGGACTTTTGACAGGTCCAGGTTTGAGATTTTGGCATGGAAAGACCTCACTAGTCATGAGGCAGCCCTTGGATCATTTTTTCTGACCCACATCATTTCCAATTCACTATATAGAAATGTTCCCCCTAACTTTCTTGATATCCAAAAATGAATTGACTTTATATTCCATTTGATTGGACACTAGCACTAGAAGTGATAGAGACGTAGATGGTCCACAATGCACTCTAAGGGATGCTCTGTTGAAAGGCATTTTGTGAAAGGAATGAATTGTTGGAAGTGGTCACAATGTTAATAATGGTAGGTGGATGGAATAAGTAATTCTTCAAACCAGATGACCTGAAGAGTTTTCTTGACCCTCTGGAAGATGCCAAAATGGACGCTTAATCCATGACAAGACTGATTCATTGACATGACATGCTTTTGACCAAACCACAGCATCAATAATATTGGTGGATTGACCGCAGAGAGGGAAATGGTCTAGTCAGCTATGAGATTATTGGCAGACACAGAAAGACTATTGGGGTCCCAGTCGAAGAGGAGGATTGCCAAGTTGAGGTCCATGCTAAAAGCCTGAGAGAGGCTGAAGGACTTTGTTATTTCTCAGAGTTTTAGTAACATACTTTATTCCTTGTATATGCTGGCAGCAACAATCATGTGTTGATGTTGAATTTTTCCTGCTAATGTTGTTAGCATGCTATTCAGAAATATATCAGTATTCAAGAATGTGGGATCATGGTAGACTTAATGATTTACTCTGAACACCCACAAGGCTTGGTTGAGAGCGGTAATGATGGCTAACATCGCCTGTGTTATTTCCGTATTTCCTTTATGTGTTGAATATGTACAGAACGCAGATGACCCTGACCTGGAAGAGTACCTACATTGAGTGACCTTAGGAATGATGGAGCTCGAGGTCTTAGTCTGGCTTGGTACAAGTTCAATCGTATAGGAGGCTGTATTTAGGGATTACATTATCAGACCTTTCATATAACGTATGGAGAGACTCAGAAGGGAAGGGTGGTTTGCATTACATCATACTTTACTGAGGTTTCTCCATGTTTTCCATGTCACAACCCATTTTGTTTCTTTTATTCTCTCTCCTCCTTTTTTTTTCCTCAGCCACATTGCTGTAGTGGGAGACTGATATTGCCAGAATGGGCACATCTCCTTTTGGCCTCACAGAACATACTCATAGAGAAAACTGATGGTGACTTTAGGCACACATAATTAAATCTTGCCATGTCCAAATCAAGGGTGCAGCAGACAGGCAAGAGACTGGATGGGTGGGCTAGTGCTTCTGAGTAATATGAGGATTGCACACACTGACAATGCAACTTCATCATCCTTCAAGAATGGAGCTCTTAAGATCTTTTTTCATAAATCTTTCCGAATACACATTGTAAGAACCTGCAGGGACAACAAGGTTAGATGGGTTTTCACTAAGATTAGAATGATAGAAAAGGCAGTAGTGGTTCTGGCTCTGTGTATGACCTGAATGGTGGTATAGCTAGCTTCCGCCAGGGTCTTTACAGAATTATTTCAGAAACTGGCAGGATTTGAACATTACTGTTCAATCAATTCGTCACAGTTCAGGAATACCAGGCCTCCTTCCTTAACTTACTAAAAGATATACTAGATGACAAAGAACTGATAGATGTGTGAAGGTTCTTACACCCATGAGACAGAGGGTACTCTTTTGTTTATTGTGCACACATTGACTTCTTTTTGATTTCCCAAATGGCACTGCCAGATGTCAACTCAGATCATTTCCTAGTAGTCCTGTGGCTCTCCTTGTGTTTAGTGGAAACACCTAATAAATTTGGGATGATTAATACGTTCAAGAATAAAAAATAAATATTCAACGCAAGCTGCTAAATGTTCTAGATGAACAATCATTTGATCGAAAAATGTCTTGTCAGTCAAAGTTCTTTGAGCCCAGAACAAACTAATGGGCCCAGGTAGCATTTGATACTCAAGGAAAGCCCTGTCAGTACCAATGAACATTTTTGGGGGGACATAAGCATAATGCAATAACTTTTGAAACAAACAAAAACAAATAAATAAGACACAGAACCTGGATGAACGTACTTCACATAGCATACATTAAGTTCAAAGTACATGGAACAATCTATGCACATGTCAATGAGTGATTGCTCCAATATGTGCAAAGGTGTGACAATGCAAGACACAGTGACTCGTGATAAACGGAAAGTGACTGGGAGTAAACATAATAATGAGAGATTGTGCTTGAGGCAAAAAAAGACAGGTATAAACAATTGCAATTGGAAATACTAATCAGGGACCTGATGCTACAATATACCGAACCACTCTCAATGCATCTGCTGTGGCAAAATATGATTTAAACAGATCCTTACCACACAGGTAGAATGCACGCTGCTAAGAAAAACATTATGAGCAAGGGAAAAAGGCAGGCAAGCTATAAGCACAACAGATTTGCCAGACAAAGTTTTCTTGATAATTTCTAGAAAGAGCCCAAAATTCAAAACAAACCCTATAGAAATCCACCTATGGGAATAATATGCAGTCAAAACAACCAGTCTGCACTCAACGAGACAACCCGGCCTTTACCAGTCGGTATCCTGGACCAGACAAAGCTTTACGAACCGCTAGGTCTAACTCCTAGAAATAGTGCCGGTTAACAAAGGAAACCATCTCACAGTTAGGCACAACTAGGTCTAAGGAAAACAATTTACAGTTACACCTGACAAAAGTGTATATCTACAGGGGAAAACATGATATATTAAACTGAGGGAATATCCTTCATCTGGTCAGGGGTATTCCGATGCTTCAAGACATTAATTCTTCGGACATAGTATCCATTAAGTTTATCCCAAACTCAAGATCTTCTGGTGATTCTAAGGCTTAAACAACAATAGTGTCCTGGTGCTCAGAGGGAATAGCTAAGGTGGTAATGGCGAGAAAACCACGCTTCAAGAAGTGGGATTTAAATACGACAGGGCATGTTGAGGAGACCTATTCATGCATCCTTTCTAAGAGGCCCTCGCTTGAGCCAAATGCATACTCCCCACATACAGTGGCTCCATTCTCCATCCTACTGGAATCTCAGGTACCCCATTGGTTAAAAATAGTCAATTGTCAATGCACAGGGATCCTAGCAGAACCCACCCACAAAGACATGCACTCCATGGAAACACTCAGTTGATGAGTGGGGCTTGCACCCATTGTGTCTAACCAACTGAGATATGGGATGACCCAAATGCATACAGGCGCATACGACTAGCAGCACAGAAACCTTCCTATTCTGCTCTTGGAACATAAGTGGTTGGAAAAATGTATTAGAACTTCCCACAGTATCCACCTTCTGGGAAAAACATCACATTAACTTAGCGCAAGAGACCTGGGCCCAGGCCAAAATCCCATTAATTGGATACAATCAGCCATATTCATCAATCTCCCGTTTTGCGAGGCCCTAATAGCGAATTATAGCGATTCGCTATTAAGGACTCGCAAAACGGGATTCATGTAGGATTAGCAAAAATTATTGCGATTCCTACTGATTCCTTATTTGCGATTAGCAAATTGCTAATCGCAAATAAGGAAAAACTCCCCATTCATTCCTATGGGCCTTTTGGCCCATAGGAATGAATGGGGAGTATTCCATATTTGCGATTAGCAATTTGCTAATCGCAAATAAGATTGCGATTTGAAGGGTGCCAGGGGTGTCCAAAGGACACCCTGTAGCACCCCTCAAATGTACATTTGAACAGGTGTTGCGCACACACATGTCCAGAGGACATGTGTGTGTGCAACATGCAAAAGTAAAAAATGCAGAAAAGTGCTTTTTACTCGTTTATCGCAATTTACCACGAAGTCAGATTTCGTGGTAAATTGCGACCTAATATTGCGAATTCGCAATTTCTAATAGGGTGATGAATTGCATTTAAGGAATCTCTATTAGAGATTCCTTAAATCCAATTCCTCGCAAATATGCGAGTTCGCAAATAGCGATTTTTGCATTTGGGATGATGAATCCCAAATGCAAAAATCGCACTCGCAAACGGCCAGATTCTCAGAATCTGGCCATTTGCGAGCGCAATTCAGGTTCATGAATATGGCTGATTGAATTTAATAACCTAGCGGTCACACAGAACTTAAGGGGCCCACCAAAGGGAGGCCTGTCTATTTATATCTCACAAAACTTAAAGGCTAAGGCCTTTTAGATGGACTTGTCTCATTCCTGGATCCTGGGGGCTAAATTGGTATGTCCATCCTTGTACCAGCATTTGCCTTAGGGTACTAAATGAGTGATTTTGAAAGGACCACCCATCAGCACAAGCACTGGCGTTGCCAATAGGTCTCGCAGTAGGAAAGTTGGAGCTATTACAATTGCAAATAACAATGCCTTTTATTTTTGTTTTCATTTTAAAAACATAAAGGGCTTTGTCATTTACAAAACCAATAGCTCCAACTTTCCTACTGCAAGACCTATTGTGCACTGCACAGTGTGGGTGAAAGTGGCACTGCGTGGGTGTGAGTGGCTTTGAGTGAGTGGCGTTGCGTGGGTGAGTGGCGTTGCATGTGTGAGTGTTGTTGCGTGGGTGAGTGGCGTTGTGTGGGTGAGTGGTGTCGCGTGGGTGAGTGGCGTTGCGTGTGTGAGTTGCGTTGCGTGTGTGAGTGGCATTGCATGGGTGAGTGTGGCGTTGCGTGTGTGAGAGTGTGCTTGCGTGGGTGAGTGGCATTGCGTGTGTGAGTTGCGTTGCGTGTGTGAGTGGCATTGCATGGGTGAGTGTGGCGTTGCGTGTGTGAGTGGGCTTGCGTGGGTGTGAGTGGCATTGTGTGTAACATCACCTAGAGAGCTCCCCTCCTGCACTTGACTCTAACCCCATTTGCGCTGATGCAGAATTCTCAGCATGGATAGGAGACACTCTGGACAAAACTCTCCCCAAAAAAATCTCCAGTAATCCTCGGAGTAAAGCCACCTCCCCCTGGTTCACTGACGAATTGCGGCTCCTAAAAAAAGCCTGCAAGAGATCAGAAAGAGACTGGAGGAAAAACTTTGACCCCACTAGAAAAAACGAATATAAAACAACCCTCCTCACCTACAAAAAAGCAATCAAAGCCGCACAAGTCAACTTTTTCGAGGAGAAAATTAAATCATCCACCAATTCTTCTCGAGAAACGTTTCAAATAGCCAGTAAAACTCCTCAAAATACCGGAGCCCCCCCCCTGGCTGAACCATCAGCCACTCGCTGCAACGAACTTGCTGAATTTTTTAATTCAAAAATCATCAATATCATCAAATCACTTCCCCCTATTTCTTTGGACGCCCACACAGCCCCCCCGGACGTCGACCAGCCCACTCAATCATCAACAGTAGCTACTGTTCAGTTGTCATCCTTCACTCCGCTTATATCTGACACCACCCTTCTCATACTCAACTCCATCAAAAGTGGTAGCCCCACTGACTCTGCTCCACTAAACATTCTGAAATTAGTCGGACCTACTATTTTACCCTATCTGACTAAATTAATTAACAACTCTCTCACCCTAGGCATCGTCCCTCCTAGCTGGAAAAGAGCAATGGTGAAGGCATTGCTTAAAAAATCTCACCTTGACCCACTGGAATTAGGCAACTACAGGCCAATCTCCCTACTCCCAGGCATCAGTAAAATAGCTGAGAAGCACGTCAATCACAATTTCTCTCAATACCTCGAATCCAATAGACTACTGGAACCCTCCCAAACGGGATTCAGGCCAGGCCAGAGTACAGAGACTGCAATATTGGCGGTAGTCGAAGAAGCAAGGAAAATCATGGACTCAGGAGGATCAGTGGCAGTGATCCTCCTGGATCTCAGCGCTGCTTTCGACACCGTCAACCACTCAATTCTGATCCAAAGACTCAGTCATCTTGGAATTGCAGAAACGGCCTTGGCTTAGTTAGAATCCTTCCTCAAAAACAGATCCTTCCAGGTGGCCGAGGGCACCTTTACGTCCAGACCCACAGCCATCAGCTGCGGGGTCCCCCAGGGCTCATCTCTGAGCCCAACCCTTATTAATGTTTATATGTCCCCCCTCGAGAAAGTCGTCGCACCCTTCGGAATTAAACTACTGACCTATGCTGACGACACTCAACTGGTGGTCTCCTTAAGCCAGCAAGACCACTCCCTTCCCAACCTCCAAACCTGCCTCATCGAAATAACAAAATGGATGAACAGTTCCCACCTCAAGCTAAACAACGATAAAACGGAGATAATGATTTTGGGCAACAAATCTCTATATCACTCCATATCCATATGGCCTTCAGCCATGGGTCCTCCCCCTGCTCCTAAACCAGAAATCAAGAGCCTTGGCATTTGGTTAGATGAAGAGCTCAACTTCTCAGCCCAGGCGCGGAAAACGGCTGGAACATGTCACGGCCTCCTTAGATCAGCACGAAAAATTTTACCCTTGCTTCCGGAACAGTCCCGCAAACTTCTTGTCCACGGCCTTGTACTATCCCGCCTGGACTATGGCAACGCCCTGTACCTGGGGGCCCCCCAAAAAGTTCTAGCAAAATTTCAAACAGCCCAAAATGCCGCAGCCCGCATTCTGACAGGAGCTCAGCCAAACCCTCCTTGAAGGCCCTTCACTGGCTCCCCATTCAGGAGAGAATACAATTTAAGGCTCTCTGCACGACCTACAAAATTCTGCACGGCAAGGCCCCCCCTATACTCCAAAACCGTATCTCACCACACACCACCTCAAGAACGCTCCGATCCTCTAACTGCAATCTAGCCTCTGTACCAAGGATCAGGAAAGCCCGCTCCGGCGGCCGACTGTTTTCATACAACGCGGCCAAACTATGGAACTCGCTTCCTACAAACCTCAGTGCCCAACCCAACCTTCTCTCATTTCGCAGAGCACTCAAAACATGGCTCTTCCCATGAGGCTCACCCCCATTAGGTTCTTGTTTTTTTTAGCGCTGGGACGCTCACGGGCAGCCACGCGCTCTACAAATCTGTAAAATAAAGAAATAAAGAAATAAAGTGGTGCTGTGTGGGTAAAAGTGCCACTGCGTGGTTGTGAGTGGATTTGCGTGAGTGAGTGGCGTTGCGTGGTTGAGTGGCGTTGCATGTGTGAGTGGTGTTGCGTTGGTGAGTGGTGTTGCATGTGTGAGTAGCGTTGCATGTGTGAGTGGCGTTGCGTGGATGAGTGGCGTTGCGTGGATGAGTGGTGTTGCGTGGATGAGTGGTGTTGCGTGGATGAGTGGCGTTGCGTGTGAGTGGGGTTGCGTGGGTGAGTTGTGTTGCGTGTGTGAGGGTGTTGCTTGGGTGAGTGGCGTTGCGTGGGTGATAGTGGGCTAGCGTGGGTGTGAGTGGCGTTGCGTGTCTGAAAGACTATTACTGGGTCACTTGCTTCACCACTCGTCGTGATCCCCGCATGTCCGCTTCCCACACTTGCTTAATTTTTATTATTATTGCTGCAAAGGCCCAGGGATAGCACACTGCTACCGGAGTGCTTGCTTCTGTTGCTTTGCATAACATCATGCATACTTGTTTTTAAATTTACTATTCTAAAATGGCTGCCTGCCATCTTGAATGGTAAATGATTTTTTTTTAGAACGGCCAAAATGGCGCACACACAGCTTTGTGATGCAGTGACAGCCATTTTGTAATTATTCTTTTTCATAATGACAAGGGAAACAATCATTGGCAAAGTCGACGACCGGGTCTTTTAAAGGTGAGACCTTTTGGCTTTGCCAATGCTTGTTGTTCCTGAGCTTGCTCTTAAATGGACTCGCACTTTGGAAACTCGGAAGTCCTATGTTGTGAAAGGATTGAGTCTGGCCAGAAGGTGCCTTGCTTAAGAGTTTGATCATATGAAGGGAACTCACATGTAGGGCCCAGGTCACACTGCAAGCATGCTCACTGTCTGTGTATTCCGCTGCCTTCACCCAGGAAGTGATGTAAGCAGTGCGGTGTTTACAGTCTCTTTGTGTGTTAGCACAAAACACACGCTACGCATAGTACATGCCAGTTATACACATAGTACAATCCATGTTATACATATAGCACATACACTTAGCACAGTGGCGATGCACGTTACATACATAGCTCAATGCAGATTATACACAGAGCACAATGACTATTCATGGTATACATGTAGCACAATGCACAATATACATATACATTGAAGCAGGTTATACACATGACACTGCACATTCTTCACATAACACGATTCACACTGTACACCCAGCACAGTGACGTTACACGTGCTGCTCAATGCACGTTCATCACATATCTCAATGCACACCATGCACACAGCACAGTGAGGATGCACGTTCTTCACATAACACACTGCACATTATACACAGAGCACAATGACGATGCACGGTACACATGTAGCAAGCACACTGCACATTATACTAAAAGCACAATGCTTACCTTTTGTGTCTGACTGCTCTAATCACATGCTAGCAGTTGTGCTGATAAAAACAATATGCAGCAGTGACGCTTTACCTGTTGGTCTTGTCAGTGATGCTGTCCAAGTTCTCTGTCGTTCGCGCAGGAGCCCTGAGTTCCAGAAGAGTTACAGAGAATCTAGAGAGTGAGTCGAGGGATGCTTACTGCCCACGAAGGAAAAGCTGAATATCTCTAAATGTTACTGGATATCGAATGGTCTATCTACCGATTTAATATAGATGGGAAAATCCAAAATAAGCATAAGCTATGCGGTGTCTTTCCTTATCCTTTTTGATTAAGGTTACCTTCATGGGGTAAAAGTGTTCCTACATAAACTAAGCAGATGTTTCTTTCAACCTGGAAAGAAGACGGTGGAAAGAAGACGGAGGGAAGGCAGAGAAGGGGAGGGGGAGGAGAAATGCGACAGCAGGGGCCTTTGAAGTGAAGCTAAGCTTCACTTCACAGGTGTGGGAGGAGTGCTGATACAGCCTGGGGGAAGCTGGCTGGGGAGGTTCGGCCAGCCTGCGGCCGGCCATGAATATTCGGCAAGGCTGTGTTTGCATGGAGAGAGAGAGGAGGTGCTGGTGTGGGAGGAGTGCTGCTAGGGCAAGGCTGTACCACTGGTCGATTTAATGTGTACACTAGTTACATTATTTACAATGACAGTTTTTCTCTTATCATTGGCTTCCTGTATCACACCAACCACCAAGTTCTGCAGCAATACCTCATTTTGTTTTTGATTTGCTAGCTGTAAAAATGTTTTTTGTAGCAAAATCAAGTTAAAACTGTAAGCACAGTTCTAAGAATCAATTCCACACACCAGCAACACCCCGCACACAACCCCCTCCCAGTACCCACATATCTGTTTATAGTCTCACGCACACACAAATGCACGCAGCCTCACACACCGGCGACGCTGATCTCATGTGACCAGCTCTTCTCACGTCAGCACAGCATAATTCCGTGTTCATAAATTAACCGCGCTATCTCTCAGGCTGCAGCATGGCGGCGGTCCTTGCCAGCTCAGCCGGCGAGGCCCGCCGCCATTCATTATCATGCAAATTTTGACAGGATATTACATTTACTAATCCTGAAATTTCCGAACAGACCCCTAAACTCGCAAGCAGACAATACCGTGCGTGGGTGCCTGACTGCGAAGCCCCCAGTGTTTCAGCCTGCCGACTGCAGCCTCGCAGCAAGTTTGTTTAGAAAGCACGTATTTTCAACTCACTGGACAGTACGAGAGTGATCGACCACAGAACTGCTTGTACGTGAATGAGCGTGTGCTGTCCTGCTGCAAAGACTGAGTCAGCAGGCTTGGAACATTCTAGAACAGCCTACACAAAGGTCAATTATGGAAAGTAAATATAAAACACATACATAAATAAGTACGCACGGAAATAAAATGGTCTTTACGTCAACCCATTGCAGGCTTGTTAGAAACAAACAAGAATAAAAAACCTGAGCATTGATTTTAAAGCCATTCGCATAGCATCACGCCCACCTCTCGCCGCATATTATGTGCAAAGATTTTGTGGTGGAACGCTGGAAGTCAGTGAGAGAAGATGACCGGATGGTACAAGTGTGAGTAGTAACGTGTTTTCCCCCTCTGTGGAGCTGTAGGTGGCATATTTGCAAAGAAACTTGGGCTGTTAGATTTAACAAGGCTGTGTTTGCGGGGAAACAGAGGGGAGGTGCTGGTGTGGGAGGGGGGAGGTGCTGGTGTGGGAGGAGTGCTGCTAGGGCAAGGCTGTGTTTGCGTGGAGAGAGAGGGGAGGTGCTGGTGTGGGAGGGGGGAGGTGCTGGTGTGGGAGGAGTGGTGCTAGGGCAAGGCTGTGTTTGCGGGGAGAGAGAGGGGAGGTGCTGGTGTGGGAGGGGGGAGGTGCTGGTGTGGGAGGAGTGCTGCTACGGCAAAGCTGTGTTTGCGGGGAGAGAGAGGGGAGGTGCTGGTGTGGGAGGGGGGAGTTGCTTGTGTGGTAGGAGTGCTGCTAGGGGAGGAGAAGCCCTGGCCGTGAATGCGCGTGCATGTTTGCTCACGTGATTTACGTGAACTGCAAGAAAACCGCGGGGCTGAAAGAGGATTTTGCCGACTTGAATTCTCCCCATTTCCCATTCCTGCGGAATGGTAAAGGCGAGACCTAAAAAACGAGAATTACTATTAAGACTAATTCCACAATTGATTACTATTTGGCCTGCCTAGGCTTATTCAACCGGATACACATTTTTGGAATTGAGTTATGCCATGAAAGTGACCAATGCCCCAGTTAATCAGCCTAAGAAGAATGCTCAAAAGTTGCAGCACCCAAAAGTTAAAACACTCCAAAACCCAGTCTGAGAAGGCTGCAATGGAAAGGCCATATCTCAAAAGATACAATTGACCAGAGGGCCGTCTATACTGCTTCCAATAATTTCTCAAGCCAGTAACCCCATGCAAGATCCGGAGTCACCTCCCGCTAAGCTGCTAAATAACTCTCCGAACCCTCTGCCCCATAAAGGATTTCTATAGGGCCTAAAGAACCAAACATCTGAATGGCTTATACAAGCTAGAAGAACAGCAAAAAACAACGTGAACTGCCTAAAAAAGGGCAGTTCGAAAGAGACAGGTTGACACAGTACAGTTAGAGAAATTCAAACAACTGAGATGTGGGTATAAAAAAGCCAGATGGGCGACCAAGAAGGTGCACACTGAAGGCCAGTTGTCAAGAATACTCCACGATTGTAAAAGTAAGCATTTAAGCCAATTCTTTGGGACGGTTAACAAATTGGAAAGAGGTCCACATGCTGCTCACAACACCACCATCAGTGAGTCAGTTTGGACGCAGTATTTAGCTCACTATAACATAAGCCAAAAAGACCCAGGAAAAACAATTACATGCAAGTACATGCCTATGCCCCTTCTGTGCTGGACGACTCAGGTGGAATAAAGTAACTCAGATGGAGGTCCAGGGCCGAGTGGCCTGCCTAATGCTCTCTTCAAATCAAGTTTGGAGAAATGGGCAAACTACCTAGTCCCACTGTACAATCACTGTTTCATCTCCAACCAAATTCTAGATTCTTGGTGTGGTGTGGCCATCCACCCAATCTTTAAAGGTGGGAAAAATTATGATCCCTCAAAATATAGCCTGATTGCTTTGTTAGATACTCAGGCCAAATATTATGCTGGGTTTTACTCCATTATTTGAATAGGTGGGTGGAAGCTCGGAAGATAATTCTATACAAACAGACTGTCTTTCACCCTGGTATGGGCAATCTGACCAATTTGACAGCATTAGTACCAGCCAGTGGGACGGACCTTTGTAAGAGGCCAGCAACTTTGTCCAATAGATTATGTGTTTTGCCAGGCTTGGTGTTTTGATTTAATTAAAAATGCTGAGGTGATACAAACGACAGGCAGTGACCACCTCCCCTTGAGGGTAGAACTACACATAGTGGAATGTGAAAGTAGAGAGAGGCCTTTACAGACCCAGGTGGACTATCCAAAATGGCAAACAACCTGTATATCGGCTGAACATATAGAAAAGTTAAAGTTAATCCAGCAGTCGATCCCAACTGAAGAAATCCAATCTAAGATAGGAATTCCTTGGTTCGAATTAACCATAGGAAAGCTGGCGGACTCCCTAAAGAAGGTATTCAAGACAAAAAAGATAGGATTGGGTAGCCACGCTGTTAATAAAAATAGGAAGCCATGGTTTGACCAAGAGTGCAGGGTAGCCAAGGCACAGATAAGACAGAAGGAGAGAAGACTAAGGGTCATGTTTAAGGTGGACGTATATCAGGGACTTCAGCAACTAAGGTTAAAATACAAAACATTAACTCGAAACAAAAAAGGATGTATAAAGATAAGTGTTGGGCAAATATGCTGGTGGTAATTGAAACTAAAGATATGAGAGGGTTTTGGAAATTAGTACAAGAAAGTATGGGTAGGAAAATAGGGCACTTGGTTTGTATGGTCCCTGAAGATGACTGGGTTAGCTACTTAGGAGAAATCTATGGAAAATGGCAGACACAAGTACAGCCAAGAACTCAAGATTGGCCACAGGTAAGCAATGATATAAAGGAATACTTTACCCCAAGATATATAACGGAAATTATAGCTAGTCTGAAGCTTACCCGTGCTGCAGGCCCAGATAACCTCCCGGCAGTGATAATTAAAACGAGACCGGAATGGTGGGCTGAGCTATTTGCTAAGATGTTCCTTGTTATCTTGGAAACAGGAATTGTACCTGAAAGCTGGAAGGGTGCAATTATAAGGCCATTACATAAAAAAGGTGATCACAAAATTCCTCAAAAATTATAGGCTGATAAACATCTTAGATATAGGGGAAAAAGTCTTTGCAAAAAGTATATTGAATGCCTAAAAAGACTGGGCAAAACAAAATCAGATTATTCCCTCGGAACAGGGAGGGTTTAAAGCTGGCCATTCCACAATTGATCATTGCTTTGCCCTTTGGGCTATAGCACGGAAGTCGATGGAAACGCAGGAAGGTTATTTTATTGTTTTGTAGACTTCCGTGCAGCCTTCGATCTGGTGGATAGAGAGCTGTTGTGGGAGGCCTTAATTAGTTATGGAATTCCAAATGATCTACTGTGGCTGATACAATTGCTCCATACTAAAAACTGTGCCCAGATAATCTTAGATATAGCTGGCAGTCTATCTGGGAAAATAGAAATTGGAAATGGGCTACAGCAGGGATGTGTATTGGCCCCCCTGCTGTTTTCCTTGTTCTTAGCAGACCTGCCATTAATCTTGGGTAATGCCATTGGGGCAAGCCCGAAATTAAATGGCAAGCAGATCGCATGCTTACTTTATGCGGACGATCTGGTGATCATGGATCAGACTGAGGTGGGCCTGCAAAGGAAATTGAATTTATTTAATGTCTATTGTTCCAGGAAAAAACTTGTGATCAATATAGATAAGACCAAAAGCCTAAGCTTTGGCTGTAAGAAAACTGGTTTCTCTTGGAGGATAGGGGCAGAGAAAGTGGAATCGGTTACTGAGTATAGATACTTGGGGCTATGGTTCGATAAAAGTTTGAAATGGAATAGCCACCTAGAGGCATCAAAAGTAAGAACCTCTGCATTGATCAGCGGCCTGAAATTGTTTAATAAAGCCTATGGTGTAATGACCGACAGACCAGTGCTAAAAGCATATTCGGCTATTGTACCCCCGCGGTTTTTGTATGGCGCTGAACTGTTATTTTTAAGTGGCAAGGAAAACTGGGATGTCGAGGAAGGTAAAAACCTAAAAAAGTTATTTAGTCTCCCCATGTCAGCAAAGGTTCAGGCCATAAGACTGGAACTCGGCTTGACTTCATGGGGTATTCAAGTCGGTATGGCCCTATTACGCTTCTGCAAAGCTTAGATATAGGCGTAAACACTAAAATATCTCAACTGTGTAAAAATGAAGTACAGAACAGCAAACTAAAATGGGAAAGGGAGATCATGGGGATAACAGCAAAGCTATGTAATAAGATGGAAGATACGCCCCACTGTCCAGGTGGCTAATATCGACAAGAAGACACTCAGCTTGATGGGGATGGAAATATCCAATGCACAGGATCAAAATTACCTTGTAATTCAATTCAATTCAATTCAAAATCTTTATTCGATTGTAAATATTACAATCATAAAAGTACAACTCATAAGTAAACAGTTAAAAACAATCCAAACAATTCATTTCATATAACATGTAAGAGACACAACATACAGTACAAGGTAGAAAAAAGAGAGCAGCGGGCACTATGAACATGAGCAATATTAAGTGTGTATTAAAAACATAAATTACTATATTGTTTAAAAAATGCCTAAAACATTCACAGCATGATTAACCATCCATACTTTACCTTGTAAATAAAATCTCAATACGTTTTATGGCTGCTACATGGAAAAATAATCAATGCTTCTCTTATATTGATAAGATACCGGACGGTCAATTACGAAAGGAAGTTCTGAGGGTAAGAATTGGGGTAAACCCTTGTTATATGAACAATCTGTGTGTTATGATAAATAAGATGGGAGGCTGTACTTGCTCCTTGGGTACTCAATGTGATCTGCCGCATATTTTATTCGATTGCCTGAAAATCCTGGACTTACGTATTATGTTTTTAAAACCAATATTTATGAAATATAAGATTAAAACTAGGACCCAGGCTGTGACACTGATGACCGAAATCGCCTATTTAGATATTCCCGTGGCCATAGGGAAATTTATGCAAAAAGTGAAGACTGTTTTATACATTTTTTATGAATTTTAGCCAATCCTCCCGCAATTTAGGTAATAGTGGGGTTTTTAGATTAAATCTGTTTTTAGGATGTATTTATGTGTGTTAATGAAATGTTCTTTTAAGACAAATTTTTATCAATGATATGTATTGTTTGTGGACCAATGGTCCGAATAAACATGAAATAAGCTGAACTGAACATGACAGCATTATTAATGACAATAAAAAAAAGTTCAGAAACTCAAAAGCTCCTTGTGTGTCTGATTTGTGGATTTGAAGGCAGCTTTTGATAGTGTGGATAGGATAAAACTCTGGTCCAAACTTGGAGCACGGGGGATTTCAGAAAAGCTCTTAAAGGCTATTCAACAACTCTACTCTGATATGTGTATGAGGATGGAAATAAGAAACAGAACTAGGTCTCCCGTAAGATACAAACTACTACAGGCCTTAAGCAGGGATGTGTGTTAAGGTGTGCCTTCCTGCACAAAAACAATCATTCCTACAAAGCGGACTCTCTTGCACCATGGTGCGAAGGTGCCTGCTTTAGCATGAGGTAGCCGTTTGTGTGCCCGTGCAGAGAAAGAGGATAGGAATGCATCGCATCTCATAAATACGCTGCATTCCTGCTCTTTTCTTTTGACGCAGGGCAGTGCAGCAAGAAGGCTTGTGGCCCTGCCCTGCGCCAACATTTTGGAAATGAGGACCTCAATCTGCAGACGATCAACTTTTTGAGACAAGTCATAAACAAACAGCAACAAAAACTTTAATGTCAATACACCTTGTTGAGTGCTTCATAAAACTTGTCTAAATGTGCTTCTTGTTTTATGAGTGATATTGTCGTTAGCATCATAATACCTCCAGTTTTTAAGATGTATTTCTATAGTAATTTTAAAACATTTTTTTAATTGTGTTCCTTTTTAATATGCAATGATTTATATTAACTAAGCATATTTAACCCCTCCCATGCTCGTGATGGAACCGTTCCGTCACAAGCCTTTGGGTGGGCTGTGCTGGTGACGGAACGGTTCCGTCACGGCCCGCTCGCTGTGCCTGCGCGGTGCGAATTCCGCACCTGCGCTGACGTTCTAAAGAGCGGGCTGGGCCGTGACTGAACCGTTCTGTCACGAGCACAGCTCGCCCGCGGGCCGTGACGGAGCGGTTCCGTCACGAGCACGGGAGCGCCGCACGGCTCCGCCTCCCCCTTAGCGCTGTGGCGGAATAGCCGCAGCAGCGAAGGGGTTAATATAATTGCGATGTGCTCATTCCTACTGTAAGGAACACTAATGGAGATCTACTGGCATGTCTGATAGATGGCACAAACACACTTGTTTATAGTTTAGGAGACTGTATGACGCAGAAAGTCAAGTCACTAAAACGTTGGAGTTCTTAGCCTGAATTCATTTGCATACTGTGTCGCAATCAATAAGTAACAGTTTAGAGGGAGAAAGGACAGCGAATGAGACCCAATCACCTCAGGAAGATGGGTTTCCAATAGAATTTTATAAGCTGAACAAAACTAAAATGCCCTCAGCACTGACTTTATTGTTTAAAGACCCCAACTCTGTTGGTCTTCTGTGGACAAAATGACATATTACCCTTGTATGCAAATCGGGGAAGAACTCCCTTCCTATGCTCAAGTTATTGACTCAGTTCCTTAACTATTACATACATTGGAATTCTACCCAAGAAACTCGGCAACAAGCTGAGATTAGCAATTCGTGGCCTGCTACATGCCTCATATGTGACAAGTTGCTCTTCTAGCAACGTTATGAAGAGGCACTTTTTAAAAAAATGGGCTTACTTGTTTTGCATCATGGAAAGAGCGGGATTGGACCTAGTTTTAGTAATAAAGCAAAATGGCTCAGCACAATTAAGGTCAACTGTAGTGGTTTTCTGTCACACTGTAGAAGGAGACAGGGCTTAGCGCTCTAGCCATACTTATTTCTCTTTGCTCCTGAGCAGTTATCAGCTGCAATAAGACTATCTCCTGATGTAGAAGGTGTCAAGATGCCAGAAAGTGTTCTCAGTACAACCCCACGGAATGTGGAATTACCATGTTAGGTAGATTTTCCTGACCTCTTCTGTGCGTTTTCTCTGCATACACCTACCACCTGCTCTGAGCTAGAAATCCGGTTAAGCTCGTTGCAGAATAACTTAACCAGTAGTAATCAAGTAGAGGGATATAAATGCATGCAAGTATGCATCATTTCCAACTGCCTGACTTGTAATTAGGCGCCTCCTATTTGGTTGCAACCCTTCCGAAAGGACTTATCCTGAATTTAAAGATATGAAGGGGGGGAACAATTCTTCTCCTTCTTCCCCATTATATCACATGGTCATCAATCGTGCCGGTGAGTGCTAAAACTTCCATATATTATTAACCTTTGCCATAGACTCCAACGTTGAATACAAATATATGCTTAGCCTGTAAGTACAATAATATCATGTGGGATTAGATCTCTAATTAGGAAGCTAGATAGTTGTGTGATTTTTTAGAGTATTTGTGTTAGGTGTATTGTACTTCTCTTTTATAAAATAAATTACTTGCTGGATATGTAGTTATTGAGGGTTATTTTGTTTTTTATTTTTAATATTTTCCTAATAAAGCACACTATCCCTTGGCTCTGAAAAACAGAACAGAAATCTACAAAAGAACAAACACGAGAAGACATAAGGCGAACACCAGTCAATACTCTGTCAATATATGTTTCTTTCTGTACCCTGTAAATACCAATAAAAATACTTAAATTTTTTTTTTTTTAAAGATTTCCACTAATAAAAAAAGATTTCAATGTAGTCTAAGGGCCTGATTTAAATCTTGGCAGATGGTATACTCTGTCACAAATGTGACACATTTCCTGTCCGCCGTATTACAAGTGCATTATATCCTATGTCACTTGTAAGGCGGATAGGATATCCCTCAAGTTTATGACAGAGCATCTCATACGCCAACATCTAAAGCAGGCCCTAAGAGTCACATTTTTATCCAGTTTCCAGATCCTCAATTGAAGGGTTCCATTCCCAGAGTTTGAGCGTAAAGTAAAAAAGAAGCAGCTGCCAAGGTGTGCTTTTTCACCTGATCCACACTGAACAGAAAAAGGAGTGACAATCTCATAGAGCAACCCTAGAAGAGAGTGGACGCCGCAAGAGAATGTTCTTTAATTCAGAATTTTCGAAACCATAGAAAATCTCAGGAGCAAGCCAGAGGGCCTTAAATTGCACTATTTGCTTGATAGGTTGCCCATAAAGAGTCCGCTTAGCCTTCGAAATATGATCAAATTGTTGCATCTTGCAAGTGGGACACAGTGCAAAATTTTTACCATATTGTGCTTTGTTAAGCACATAGCCGGGAAGATGTAACAGCTACATGTACAAAGCGTTTTTGTGGTACACACAGGTCGATTAGCAGAATAGGCCCATTTGTGAATGCAAAAAGGCTTTTTCACATGTACAAATCCCTATTTGTGATTCAGTAACCGATTACAATTTGGTTTGTGATTCTGTATTAGGAAGGAGGGTGTTTAGAACTTCCCTTCCTCACCACAAATCACAGTATTATGCTTGCTTCCTGCACATAAACAATAATTCCCTGCAACACAGACACCCTTTCACCATAGTTCAATGGTGCCTGCCTTGCAGTGAATCCTCCCTGCACTGCAGGCACCCTTGCACCATGAGGCAAGGTTGTCTTTGTTGGCGCTAGGCAACTTTTTTTTAGCACCAGTGCAAGGGAAAACACAGGGGTGCGCCATGTTCTTATAAATACGGCAAATACCCGCATTTTTAAAATGGCGCAGCCTGATGCTGCAAAGTTGCTCGCAGTGCCTCACTGTGCCATTTTCTGAGTCCAGGAAGGTCAGAGGCTGAGGTGGATGGGCCCTGTTGTCTTAGAAAACAAACTGGGTAGATACATGTCACCATTCCCAGCACTACTACCATGTCGGGTGCTCCCTAATTCATATCACTCTATAACAGCCTGCCATGTCAGTTCATTGGATATGGTCATACATAATGTAGGTGCAGTAGGAACATGAGAGTCAATGTATGATGTGGGTGACATCACTGTGTGGCAGTAAGTCGGTTGCCAGGACCAAATTGAGAACAGCCAGATGAGACATTTACACATACAAGTGCCTGGTTCTTATTAAAACTATGTGTGACATCCTGCAGATAACCAACTGTGGTCATGATGAAATGGGTTGATAATCAGTGATCGTAATCTGACTTGTTGACATCACCTATCAACTCAGAGTAGGAGTACAGTGGTAGTGAGAACAATGCTGAGATTCAGTCATCTGAAAGGGAAATAAAGTGCAATTTTCAATCTACATGTAACAGGTGTCCTATGCATCAATGACATCGATGAGGAACTAAAAGTGAAATATATTGAACCTTGATTGTCAACTGGAATACTCTTGTCCCCATCTAAGAGAAACCAGCAATAGCAATTCTCCATCTAATTGCAGAGGATGAACCCTCACCTCCTGGCCAACAAACTGTTCCGAACTACAGCGTTGATGGGGATGACAATCTGCATACCAATGATTGGTACACCCTCCACGAACTCCTGGACTCCACCAGGACACCTTCTTCAGACTTGGGGAGGGTCAACAGTATTGTGGGGTCTACACATCCCTGGCCTACTGACCAACAGGCACAATCTGCTACCCCACCCAGAGCACTGGACTTTGAGGACCCACAGATTGCTTTCCAACATACTGTGTTAGGAGTCCAACGGGAGATGGTAGACCGGATGTTGGTTGGGATGGAGACAGTGGCGGCCACCCTAGAGGGAGTCTGTGGGAGCCTCAGTCCCAATGCGGACAACACTGCAGCCATAAAAGGCACCTACTCTCCACTTTGTGGCCTCCAGCAGTCCCTGGCTGACATCAGTGGTGTCATGATGCAGAAGCATGAACAAATGCAGTGCCTGAGTGGCATCAGCGAGGTGGCAAGCCAGCTGGGGGCAATAAGAACCATCTTGGAGTCCCTGGAGTAGAAGCTGGACTCCCACTTTACTGCCATGGCTGCCTATTACTGAGACGTTGCTGGTGTTTTACAAAACCAGCAGATCCTCCTCGCGCTGTGCTGCCTCATGTGTTGGCAAAGATGAATTGTCCTGCAGTCACGGGTTCCATATTCCAGCCCCTGGTGTGTGAGTCTCTCTCAACTGCTGCAACCAAATACACTCCCCTCACTGGAGACAATGCATACATCAGATGAGGAAGATGTGGACTGAACCTCTATTTCACGAAACAGTGTCCGGTAGCATTCATCAGTACCATATACCCAGTTTCTCCTTTTCCCTGTGTTTATAAACATGCCAGTGAAAACCATCTGCCACTCATTTTGCTTTCACGCTATTCACTTCAGCCATTTGTGGACTGTCGATGTGGCCTATCCTCTCTAATGACATTGTGGTCTCCTCCTCATTGAAACACTCTGCTCCTCTACATGTCCCATTACATGTTACCCCCATGGGCTCTGTCTGTAAATCCACTGGCTAAAAAACATCTTTTGGGGTTGTTGTCCTATGAACTGTCCCTGTGAGCCACATAATAATTAACACATGTAAATAAATGCACTTAGTACTACCTGTGTGTTGTCTGTCTGTTGGAGTCTGGACAAAGTTGATCATTGTGCATTCTGTGAGACAAAGACACCAACTACTTGCCAAAGGGACATGTGGAGTCAGTGACAATGCTATACAGTGAGAGTGAAACATATTTGCTTAACCCTGTGTGTGTGTTGACTAGCAAGTAGTTACTCAAGGTTCAAGCATGAAGTGCACCAGTTGTCAGTTCTGCAGTTAATGTTAATAGTGAATGAAGTCACACCACAAGTGCCGGGTCTACCCATGAATACTAGCAAGCAAACAACATTGGGCTGACAAGTAAACGCTGCAAATGTGAGTGTGTATGGAACACCCATCTGTCTGTGTGTCCAAAAACCTCCAATTTGGGCAAATGTTTTGACCACAACATCCCGCCAAAGCATGTGTCATGATATACCCACACATAGAAATCGTATGTGAACACATGTGTTGCATAGTGTACCATTTACATCATTATTGCCACATGCACTGCTTAACAGTGTCTGTAGATAGATAATGTAAATCCATGGCCAACCTGACAGATCTCTTCCCATAGGTAAAACACCTACTCACATGTGTTGTCAAACACTGCCTACAAAGACAAATGCATGTACATAACATTACCTGAGCACACATGCTAACTCCCACACAGTAAATCATGATGTAGACCTATAAGTAGCAAACAATGACATTTAATGTCAACAAAACTTTTAAATAACTAAAACAACCTAACCTACACTAACTAACTAATTTAACATACACTACCCTATCCTACATACTATCTAAAGCTACCTTAACTTAACCTAGCTTACTCTACACATTTAGCACAATATATTAAACATCAAACTCCCAACCCCCTTAAAACACGTCTTCACCCAAGGACAACAGAATCAATACCTAAAGATCAACAAGTTACACATTGAATCCTAAACAATAATATATTTTTGGGGTATTTTTTAAAATGTTGTATTTTTTTTGTTTTTTGCTTTTAATAACACATATATAACACATCAACCCCCACCCCAATACTCACACACTAGTTCTACCAAATGAAATTGTTCCCACCTCTACAAACCCACTAAAACTACCACCCATACACTATCACTAAACTAACTAACATAAATTCAGCTATAAAACCATTACAAACAACATTAAAACTATGAAGAGGGGCATGGACAGAAAGGTTCCCTGTGGCTGAAATGTGTCTAGGGTCCCTGCTTGACTTCCTGGAGCAGTGTAATAGCCCGGTCCATCTTGTGCTCAAGCACCACCACCCTCGGGGGGCGCTAGGTGGCGCATGACCGAAATGGCCACGCGCGTGTGAGGCTCCAGCCCTGCCAAGCCAGACAAAGCCCTTAAAAGCCCTCCTGCATCACCGATTCCCTTAACAAAAGGGATATTTGGAATCAGCTCGCCAAGTGACATCCATCGATACCTCATAAGTGCCCTCCCTGCGCTAGGTGTCTACAGGGGAGGCTTTCTACTTGGAGCGCCTGACACCAGCCTTGACCCCTGGAGATGCGTGGCGGCTGCGGAGATCAGGCAAGTCCGCGGCTGCATGGGCCCTGACTTACGCTAGGTACGGAGCGCATTGAACTGGCGCGAAAAAGGTCGCAGAACAGAAACGCCGCTTCACGTTGCCAGAGGAGGGAGAGCTCGCTCCTAGTGACGCCGGACCCGGGAAAATAAAAACAAGCGACTTGCAGAGGGTCCTGTAAGTTATATAACACGCCGAAACAGTGCAGGCTGAACACGGTATATTCAGACTGCTGCCTGCAAGCCACAGCATGGTTGGAGAGAGGTGATCACGCCGCATTACTACTACTAACGTCCAAGCTCAGGTGCAGGTGAAGTCATACACGCGCCATAAAACCGCCGCTCCGCTGCTCAGGAACGGTGCGGGGAACAGGGCTGGAGAGCACCGGTAACGGGCACGCATGGGGCCACAGCAAACGTGCAGCACCTTGCAAGCACAGCAATACCGTCTGTCGCACTTGAAACCCACGAGTGGGCAAAGTTGGCCCTGCATCCTGGTCTCTTTGACTCTAAGAGCACATTGGCGGCTAGAAGACACCCCCTGCGTGCCATTTTGGCATACAGCGTTACCGTTAAGACACATCCGGGCCTAGCACTCCCCTGACGACCAAGACCCAAGGCCCCTGCACCACCTGCAGCTCGAGGTCCGACCTGTGGCAAGCTGCTGAACACGCCCAGGCTGATGAAACGTGCCCCTCCTGGCGCCATGGGAAGATCGGAGACCAAGCAAAGAAAAATACTGTTTGAAACTTGTAAGACCCCCAGATCAAAGGCGGGGGAGCACGAGGCCAATGGCGCCGCAGATGCACCCCAGGACGACTGGAAAGGGATCCTGCTTGGTATGCGGCAGAGCCTATCCTCGATAGATGCCAAGATGGACACAATGAGTTCCCGCATGGATTCAGTTGTCGCTAAACTAGGCCAACATGAGCACCCTCTGAAGGAGGCTGAAACCAGAGTATCGGACTTGGAAGATGGAGCCTCCACGAGCAAAAAGCAAATAGCGCAGATGGACAAGCTATTGAAAGTGATTGCAGAGAGGAATGAGGATTTGAAGCACCCTCTCGTCGGAACAACGTCAGAATTCTTGGTTTGGCAGAAACAACTGCTACGGGGCACATGGAGGACTTTATTGAGCAACTGGTCATAAGCTTATTTGGCAGGAAAGCCTTCTCTACCCACCTGATCGTAGAAAGCGCGCATAGATCCCTTACTGCATGCCCACCCCGGGTGCTGCACCGCGCCCGTTGATTGCCTGTTTCTTAAATTACCAAGACCGAGATGCTGTGTTGCGGCTGGCCCGTGAAAAAGGCCGGGTACTCTACGAAAATACGATACTATCATTCTACCCCGACTTCACGCAGATGGTTCAAGATGCCTGGCGCAAGTTCGCGATGGTCAAGAAGAAACTACAGGGTCAACAGATCCAGTACGCTATGCTGTACCCGGCGAAATTAAAGATCACTCATCAAGGATCACACCACTTCTTCTCTAACCCTCAACAGGTGGAGGACTACCTGCGCCGACACCGTCGCTCTGACACCACTGACTACGGCACACGGGAACGCCGGTCCCAATCGCTCGGCTCAGAACCGAGCTGAACTGTACATAGCTTGTGAGAGAGGACTGGAACTTTGCTACTGGCTGTAAGGCGGAATGGACAGATGAGTTTGGTGATGTATAACCATTTGTTTTAATTATCACCTGTCTGGCGTGGCATCTGGCCTCTGTCCCGCCAAGTTTGCCCGCCAGCAGACGGTGCACCGGGTGGGTGGCAGTAAGGAGGGGAGTGGGCAGGTTGTGTGCCCCTAGCGTGTCCCCGAGAGGGCGATCCCCCAGTAGTGACGAATATGGGACTGTTTTGTAAAGTTAAGTGGGGAAGGGTTTTGGGGGGTGGGGGCTTTATACACGGCAAGTTGGGGATGCTGTTGTGGGTGGAAGGCGATTCAGAAAAGGGGGTGGTGATGAACAGAGTGTCTGAATTAAGCAGACCACTCTTACCCAGTCCAAAGATCAGGGCTTGATCCATCACCGTTTTTTAGCTCACTGCACCATCCCAGCTCAGAACTTGGCTATATGCAAATTAGTCTGACCCTGACCCAGTGCATCATGGGAACAGGGCAGACCAAACTACCAAGCCAATTCTTATACTGGGAAGGAAACAAGCTACCGGGGACCTAGGGACTCACATCTGAGTATACCCTTCCACGCTTATGGTGGACAAAATTGATGCCACTATAGGTGTGGCAGGGTTTGCTCAGACATGAGTCCCTTTCTCACTGCACCACCAGGATTCAAGCAAGCCGGGCCGAAGACGGCTGAAATGCCAGAAACTGGTCCCCGGTAGATTGTCTCCTTTCTGGTGAAGAATTGGCTTGGTAGTTTAGTCTGCCCTGTTCCCATGATGCACTGGGCCAGGGACAGACTGATTTGCATATAGCCAGGTTCTGAGCTGGGATGGTGCAGTGAGATAAATAACGGTGATGGATCAAACCCTGATCTTTGGACTGGGTAAGAGTGGTCTGCTTAATTCAGACACTCTGTTCATCACCACCCCCTTTTCTGAATCGTTTTTGGCCACTATAGGTGTGGCAGGGTATACTCAGACATGAGTCCCTTTCTCACTGCACCATCAGGATTCAAGCAAGCCGGGCCGAAGACGGCTGAAATGCCAGAAACCGGTCCCCGGTAGCTTGTCTCCTTTCTGGTGAAGAATTGGCTTGGTAGTTTAGTCTGCCCTGTTCCCATGATGCACTGGGCCAGGGACAGACTGATTAGCATATAGCCAGGTTCTGAGCTGGGATGGTGCAGTGAGATAAATAACGGTGATGGATCAAGCCCTGATCTTTGGACTGGGTAAGAGTGGTCTGCTTAATTCAGACACTCTGTTCATCACCAACCCCTTTTCTGAATCGTGGGTGGAAGGCAGCTGTGCTACCGCATATAGGAAGTTGCGCGCCATAGGGAGGGTAGCGCTAACTCAAAACGTGACATTTGACTTACGCTATTATGGGTTCCAAGGGTGAATCACACACGATTTGCGACATCAGGATGACCTCATGGAATGTCAGGGGCCTCAATGACCCTAGGAAACGCAGACAAATACTGGGATATCTTGACAGACATAGGATAGCTATTGCCCTCCGACAGGAGACGCACCTAGCACCCAGCAACACCTCACACTTTGTATCCAGATGGGCCTCCTATAGACACTTCTCATCCTATTCAAATTATTCTAGAGGGGTCACCACATTGGTTAAAAAGGGAGTAGCGTTTGTCCCTAAAGGCATGGACTCTGACACAGATGGCAGGTTCTAATTGGTATGGGGACACCTGCACTCACACGAGGTGCTCTTTGCTAGCTACTATGGCCCCAATATTGACAGCTCTAACGATTTGCTCTAGCGCTGGGGGAGAATCCAAACGCTAGGTATCACCTATGTCATCCTCGGGGGTGATTTCAATACGGCACTAAAGCCACAGATGGATCGATCCCGAGCACTACCAACCCACTACACTGCCACGCAGAAGGCACTCTGACATAGTGGAAGAAAATGGCCTGATAGATGCCTGGAGACATATGCACCCCACACTTAAGGAAGACACACACCACTCCACTGTTCATTCGTCTTGGGCCCGTTTGGATTATATTTTTCTATCGGTAGAAATGGCACACTGGCTGACCCATACGACCCACTTGGCCCGCACATTTTCGGACCACTCCCCTGTCATCATAGACCTCCAGGTTCCTCTTGACTGCTCACCGTATCTGGGCTGGTGGCTTAACCCCTCCCATCTGAGTGACACCGCGTTTAAAGCACTATTGGAGCAGGACATTCAGGACTTTTTTTACCGTAACTTAACGTCAGTGGCTAGCGTGACAACAGTATGGGAGGCCTTTAAGGTTACGTGGAGGGGCTGGTGTATAGCTAAAGGAGGCGGTATTCTCAAGACCCTACGGAACGATCTCCATAAACTGAAGCTTGAACTGCGTGAGCTGGAGGGCACCCTCAGTCATAGCCTGAACGACAGCGCGACTAAGGCCCTAATGCGCGACAAACTGTCCGAATACGAGTCAGTGGCGGAGAGGGAATGCAAATTCCACAGGAAACCGCACATGGCGTGCATTTACGGGGAGGTAGACCGTCCGGGGAGAGCTCTTGCAAACGCGATCAAACCCCCTAAGTTTGCAAATTATGTTGCCAAAATACAAGACACGCAGGGGAACATACATAGAAACCTCCCAGACCAACTTTGCGTCTTTCAGGAACACTACAACGCACTTTACTCGACCCATAGAAAAGAATCACTAGGCCTACCCGAATATTTTGAGGATGTCGCACTAGCCTGGCTAGGTGAAACTCAGCAAAAGTTTCTTCATTTGGAGCTGGAGCTAGACGAGATCATGGAAGCCATCATGATGATGAAATCTGGCAAAGCCCCGGGTTCGGATGGCCTTCCGATAGAACTATAAAAAACATTTGCACCAATACTGGCCCCAATACTGAAAAAGGTCTTCTATGAAGCACTGGAGGAGGGATCCCTTCCCTGTGCAATGCACGAGGCTCTAATAACCTCCTTGCTCAAACCTGGCAAGCCCCCCACGCAGTGTGATTCCTACCGCCCTTTGTCACTGTTAAACTGCGATAGTATAATACTGGCCAAAGTATTGTCAATACGCCTTAACCTATTGATGGAACGCTTAGTCCTAACAGACCTGGCTGGGTTCGTTCCGAATCGAGCAACTTCACACAATCTGCGCACCCTCCATGCTGTCTTACAAGATATAAACCCGAAGTGCGAGGCGGTGGCGGTCTTTCTCGACGCCACTAAGGCCTTTGATTCGCTAGAATGGGGCTACCTATTGGGCACGCTGGAATACACAGGAATGCCTTTCAGCTTTGTGAACTGGATACGGTTATTATACTGCCAACCGACAGCCACAGTGTTGCTGAACGGTTCTAGATCTGCCCCATTTAACATACACAGGGGTACACGTCAGGGATGCCCCCATCCCCTATCCTTTTTGTGATAGCTATTGAACCCCTGGCTGCAAAACTTAGACAGCACCATAACCACCGCAGCCTCATCTACCCTGCCCGACAATTGCTCATCTCGCTCTACGCTGATGACATTACGCTGTATATTGAGAAACCTAAAGACAATCTTAACCCAGTGGTACGCCAGATCACGAAGTTTGGTGGTATTGCCGGAGTGCAGATTAATTGGGCCAAGTCCGCCATATTCCCACTAATGGACAAAACATTGCCATACCAGCTAGACTACCCCCTTGTGTGAGAGCACGATGAATTGAAATACCTGGGCATATGGGTCACTAGGCAGAAAGATACACTGATGAGGTCTAACTACTGGACGGCAATAGATAAAATCACGGACTATGTCAACAAATGGCTGTGCCTGCCGCTCTCTATGGCTGGCCGGATCACCCTCATTAAGATGGTGATTCTGCCCAAATTATTGTACCTTTTTATCAATATTCCGTACCACCCGGGTAGCTTCTTCTTTCGCAAGCTGGGAACCCAGTTGACAAGACTCATATGGGGGGTAAGCAAGCGTGTCTTAGCCTTAACTCACTCATGCTGCCATAAAGCCAGGGGGGATTTGATGTTCCCAACTTTGAACGCTATTATGATTGCGCGCAGGCCCACTTTGCCACATATTGGTTTCACCCGCCACCATTCATGGTGTACTTGGCGGTGGAAGAGGGGTACATGGCCCGGTGGTTAAGTCTGGCTATATACATACGCGAGTGGGTGCCAGAGGAGCGAGATCCATCCACGGTGGACTGTACGGCGGCTGCTTGGAGCCGTATAGCTCGTGCCATGGACAGCCCATTCATCTATTCCCCTAAGATGCCACTGTTGAAAGATCCACGGTTGCAAGTCACCTGCGAGAAAATTTGTCGCAAATTACTGCGGGAGCTCAGATACTGCCTATGGGGGGACCTATATATGCAGGGGCAATTTCGCATGAAGGAACAGTTTTTTGGCGAACATACACCCACGATAATGGATACCTTCTTGCATACCCGCCTCCGTCAAAACGTCCGAGCTCTTACCCCCGCATTCCTTTGTGAACCTGACACCCTCGCGCCCCTACACGCAATCCTACAGACTGTGTCCCCGTGTCATGTTATTTCGCTGCTATATAAACATGTACAAAACACGCCCCAATCGACATCCCTGCGAGCCCGGCGGGACTGGGACAAAGACCTGATGACCCATTAACCGATGAACAATGGGAGACCAGTTGCACTCACGTGACCGTAGTTCCAGGCAACAATAGGTTACGCCTCATACATTACAAATTTTTACACCGACTGTACCACACTCCTGCTAGGCTACTTAGACTTCGCCTACGTGAGGAAGACTGTTGCCTACGTTGTGGCTTGCCTGGTGCTGACTTCATACACTTAGCTTGGACTTGCCCCCGGATTACCGAATACTGGGCTCTGGCTTTTGAGGGGATTTCTGACATGCTGGGCACTACCATATCTCCTTGCCCGCTAGTTGCAATACTGGGTCTAACACGGAATATTGTCACTGTTCACAAAAAATTTCTGGCAATGAGCTTATTGCTGGCTAAAAGGTTAATAGCATGCAGATGGGGAAGGGGGCACTGAAAGACATTTTGAGAAGTCTAACTGCTGCAATTCAAGCATTGGATACTGAACATGACTACATGGCAAGACCAGTTACACACATATGCAGACCTTCTACCGATGAAGTCAAGGCTTAAACCGATATAGGGCCCTCTGATGTCCTATCTCCTGAGACAGCGAGCGGAGGAAGAGGAAGGGGAGAGGAGACGTAGGGCTGCATTGTTATTACCCCCCCAGTCATCGACCTAACACCACCAAGGCAGTATCCATAGGTCTGGACGGGAAAGGAAGGCCCAGACTTTACATTCTAGACAGGCGATGCAATGCATGCTGATTCGTAAGAACTGGATTAGACCAAGATTATTGTCCCATGGAACATCCTAATTGGCCTATCATACGTAATAAAACATACTCCCAAGTCGCAAGGTAGTTGATATGTTGACTGCAGAGACTCTAATACGGACACTGGAAATCTTGCAGCCTTAGCAACTAATACCTTCTTCAATATTGTAAATGTGATGCACAGAAAGGGGGAGGGATAGGGATTGCCGTTCTATTGTCTTTATTCTCTGTTTTCTATTTTATTACATGTCTTGTTCTGGCTTTACTGTAACATGTACAACGAGCATGGGAAGGTGCTAGGGACCTGCATATACAATTGCTATTTGATTGTACGGATGAATCGCACTAATGTACCATGCCTAATACACATTAAAGGTTTTTGAAACTTAAAAAAATATATATATATACCACCACCCTCAACTTTAGGTCTGGCAGGTCCTTCTTATGACTTGCTCAACTGAGGTAGGCCCACCTGTGGGCTGAGGTGTATGTACTGGTAGTTGTGAGGGTGTGCTGGTGGAGATGCTGGGTATCGGTCCCTTGGAGGTACAATGGCCTGCCTGATCATACTTTCCCTTGCTTAGCTTTTCCAAGGTTGGTGGTCTCTTAGGGAAGAATTTCCATTTGCCAAGAGTCTTCTTCTCCACATGTCACGTCCTCATTGCCCTGCACCTTCTCTGCAGTGTAAACCCTTAGGCCCCCAGGCTCAAGCACTAAATTCATTGAAGCTCTACCTGACACATTAGGCAGCTTAGTGGTGGGAAAAAGTTATACTACCATTCTGGGTGATTTTATTATATAACTGGATAAAGCAAATATCTTATACACCAAAAGACTAATAGAGGATTTAGAGGATGTCTAGTTAAAACAAAAAGTGGGCTCCCCCATGCATGAGAAAGAGCACATCCTTGACCCTAGTTCTAGTAATGAATTAAAGATTCAGGTCAATTCCCCCATCCCCCTACCTTGGTCAGATCATCCTTTTGTTCCACTTAGGCTAAAGAAACCTTCGATAAAAACTGCACCCATTCACACCCCAAGATTAGCTCTTAGTTGGAGCAAGCTTCCACCCAAAGATTGGATGATAGCTCTTGAGGCTGCCGGATCAATTCTAAATGATAACCTAAATGAAGCCTATGGTCAGTGGGAGCATGTGATTAAGCAAAGTCTGGATGAGTGCATTCCAGTGGCTAGGATAAAGCAAAAACCAAATGGCAAAAGCTCCTCATAATGTAATGACCAGCCTGACTCACTGAGAAAAAACTGCAAGAAACTCAAGAGGAAATGGAGGAAATCTTATGAGCCATATTTAAAGAATTAATACAAAAGGGCCATTAGACATTATCAGAACAAAATTAAAAATCACATGCCCTGTATTATGAGGAGAAGATTAACAAGGCCACAAATTCTCCAAAGAAACTGTTTAGGGTTGTTAAATCTTTCATAATAGTCAAGCAGGCTAGTACAATTCTGTCACCCTCCTTCCCACCATGTAATGAGTTAGCAGCTTTCTTTAAAAAATGGTCATGGATATTTATGACATGCTGCTATATAATACTGCACAACCTGCCTATCCTTCAGAGACCATTCTATCAACGTTGACTTCCACAGCACATCTACTCGAGCTCGGCGGGGACGGGTAGGTCAAGTTACCTGGATACAGGCAGGATGAGCCTCATCTAAAGGCCCTCCCTGATATCTTTTCCCGCCGACCCTCATGTGGCTTGTAGTCCCCAACCTAATGGCATAGGATACTCCACAGAGGTAACACACATTACATACATGACATGAGCATGTTCCCTCTTTTTGACACTCCTTTCACTTGTTATATGGTCCTGAAGAATCGCGGGTAACTTGTCCCACTGCGAGAAACATGTCGACCACTTATGACCTCTAGTCTTTACCAGCGTCACTCAACCTAATTGTGTTGACACCTAGTAAGCTAGTTCCACGTTTTAATTGTAGCTAGGGGACCCCCAGAATAAAGTAAATTCCGGTACCCCCAGTTACATTTTAGCTCTCAGCTTATCACTTTACATCTTCTTGCCCACACACCCCCACCCCCACTTCACCATAAGGCTGTTGGAAAAAAGATCTCCGCCAAAGAGCCCCTCTTGAGGTGAGCCCGTCGGGGATTGCACCGCCTCCCCGACGAGGAGCAAACGCCGATGATGAAGCATGACACCCCTCGGGGTGTGTGAGGCAAATACATCCAACACAATGGATGCCCCAAGGTGCCACGTGTACACCTTTGGTCATGCCAGCTAAACCTCCCTCGATTCTACATAGGAACAGTACAGCATTCCCCCTCTTGCATTCCACAGCACTAACACACTTTCCAGCAGAGAACGAGAAGGGCACACTCGCACTCATGAGGAAAATTCTATCTGGATCACCTTTAAATCTCCACCACATATCCTTGCTAAGGGTATGTAAGTGGTACTCCAAATGATAGTCACTTTGCTCAATCTCTCACTAACATCAGGGATCATTCCAAAGAAATGGAAAAATACTATCATTAGACCACTTCTGAATAAATCCACTTAGATCCCGCTAAACCAGGCAATTATTGACCTATTTTGTTGCTACCTCCTATAGGAAAATTTCTGGAGAAACATGTTAACCTCAACACAGCACATATCCAGCTTTTCTAATAGGGGTAGAGGAGCTTAAAAGTATACTTAATCAGGGTGGCGCTGCCGCAGCTAACCGCAATGTTTGACAAAGTAGACCATACAATCCTGATTGAAAGGCTTAAAGAAGTGAGGATCAAAAATAAAGGTTTGGATTGACTTACCTCTTACGTAAAGGATGGAACCTGTCAAATCAAGCAAACCCATGTTTTTCAGACATCTTACCATGTAAGTGTGGGGTTCTGCAGGGCTCATCACTTAGTCCTACATTGTTCAACATCTACTGTGACTGCTGGAGATCATTGTACAGGAGGTTAGAATGTCGATGGTCTCTTATGTGGACAACACACAGTTAGTGGTCTCCTTTGTCAATGGGTTCAAACCTGGAACATCACCAACTAATGCCTTGTTTGGAAAAAGTGGCTAAATTGATGGTGAATTGCTGTTTAAAATTAAACTGAGATAAGACAGAGTTAATGATCTTAAGGAACAATCCTCTCCTAAGGCCTGTGATTGGCTGGCCTAGTGATATGAGAAATCCACCTGTCCCCAAATTCCCCTATAAAGAGCCAGGAAATGTGGGTGGACACAGACTTAGTGATAGAGGCCCAAGTAAACAAATCTTGCTGCAACCTGCAAGGGCTACTTTTAATGATCCATAAGATTTTGGAGCTTATCCTGGAATACTCAAGATGAATTCTGATACAATCTTTGATGCTCTCCCAATTAGATTACGGCAATTCTCTCTATTTAGGCTCACCAAAATATGTGACAAAAAACTGCAGATGGTTAAAAATGCAGCAGTTAGACTTCTCAAAATGTCTTTCCGTGAACCAGTGAGGGAGGCAATGAAAAAGCTCCATTGGCTGCCTATTGATGCAAGGAGTATGTTTAAATCCCTATGCCTCGTACATCAAGCTATTTACAGCAATGACCTCTTTAAGATCAGAGGCCTCCTCTCCCTGTATCTATCAACCAGATCCCTAAGATCAGCTTATGGGATTTTACTGAGAACCTCCAGAATCAGGAGGATGAGATGGGGAGGCAGATCATTCACCTATCTGGTCCTAAACTTTGGAACTCTATATCCCTGGAGCTGAGGCACCAAAAGTTTTAGGAAGATCTCAAAACCTGGCTTTTCCCTCTGTAGTTCCTTATTGTTCTACCGTAGTGGTCAGCACAACTTACCTAGCGCTGGGAATCCTCCGGAAAGCCATGTGCTCTACAAATACCTAAAACTAAAACTAAACCTACACCTAAACCCTGTGAGCCTTTGCGACTCGTCATATGTAATGGTACCGGTCCTTTCTGAGGTTGTGCTGCCTCATCTTCTCTAAGGTCATGTTGTCTGTTCAATCAAAATGGAAAACTATGAGGAAAAGGGTGACTAGGAACATGTACAAACATCATGAAACACTTATGTTTTTGCAACATCAAAGGTAGTAAGCCCTACAGCCTAAATTCATCTTGCAACTTAGAGTGAACATACCTATTATCTATCATCTCAGATTTACTAAGGCCAAAGTACAAAGGCAAGGCAATTGTTGTAAAATGCAATCGCACCGCCTTGGTACGTCTAGGTAAGACCAGGTCAGTACAGAGTATGCTTAGGAACAATGCTGTTTGGTCCCCTGGGTTTAGTACACATGTCATCTTTACTGAACATTAGTGTGCCTTTTGCATCCTGCAATGATTTTTATGCCATTGACATTCGCCGCAGTAGGATGTGCAATGTCTGCAAAGTGAATGTATTGTCTCACAATGTAGTGTGACTGATATTGCAAGGACCCATATCAGGACACATTGCTAACTATACTGAACAGTTGGCAGGAATTATATATAACAATGAATGCTGAATAAGTAACTCGTATCACACAGAGATGTATGAAACCTTTCCCATCTGAACTGTTGTAAGTCCATGGTGGACCATGCCACTCGCGATTACATGCTCCCAATGTCATACATGTGCAACTGACGTACATTTCGAAGTGTTCACGTCAACGGCCATGTTCAGATGTGTATCCACTGTCACATATTTTCACATAGTCTGCCAGTGTGATTATGGCTCCCCTGTAAAACATCTATTGTGTGGTCCATCCCAGAATGGCATTGTATTCTCCTTAACATAAGTCAGAGGCTGATACACATGCAACAATCAACATCCACTTTTCCGGACCTATTAATCATTATATAAACGTTTCATTGTGATAGGGATGCACATTGAATCTGGTCATTCACACAGCATCTGACATCATACTCAATCCTTGTTCTACACAATTAAGATTGACAAAGGTGCTCACTGCTAATATTAGGGTCCTTGAAACCATCCACCTCACCAACTGTGTATGTGGCAGGTCCACCTACAGGACATAACATGTATAGCAAATCAGTTAACTTAGAACACATACATTGTATGCAATAAAAGCACAATACATGTGCATAGCTATTGGCTATGTAACCCTTCAGGTTGTAAGTAATCGAATGGCACAGTTGACATGCCTGAATTATACACAGTGGAAAGGCAGGCTGAAGTGTACATACAAATGATGAGCCAAAACATACACCTTTTGGCTAATTTGTGGAGCCAGTTATTTGACCTCATTACTACTATATTTCACAATGGTAGCTTATTGTGATGAGTCTCTGCACCTACATACCTCACATGCTATACTCAGCAAGGTATTGGAGTACTCATGCCCTCTAAATTCTGACACTAAGAAATGAGTGTGCTACATACATCAGGCCTTAGGCATACGTTTGCCTTAATTTTGATGAGTTCTGTACCTGTCAGTGCTGTAGAGTACCATATATTGGTCAGACATGTCTCATGCATCCCTAAGTATATTATTGGAAAATTGAACACCAACATGTATGGTATATGTTGAGATGTGTCAGATTCAGGCTGCCATATCCTTGGATAGAGTGTGCTCCCTTCTGACATACATTGCTCCTCTTACACAAGAGGCATGTACAACAGGAGTCTGATATGGAAGGACAGCTCCAGTGGCTCTGGCCTCAAAAACACTTCCATGAGGCCATGCACAGCCAGCATGCGGGATCTGCTATGCATTCAGAGGTATGGAGTCAGGCAAGCCAGGTGCAAAGCACAGCATAGCCATAGTGGTCATCAAGCCATACCTTTTACATAGGAATTGCTGTTCAAGGCCAGTGATATGTGGGTTGACACATTTACAGGTTAGCTAAGCTGTGTAAGCCATGGAAGTCCTAATTAATGCATGACTACCCGGGGGAGGTTTGCCAAGGAGGGCAATTTGCATTCCACTATGTGTCAGTCAGTATTTTATGTCTGACACATTCCAAGACACACACACAAAAGAATTATATTCTGTCTTTGCATTTCTTTGTGGTGAGAGCTGTGGATTTGTGTGTATGCTAGAAACTCCAGAGGGCAAATTTGCAAGTCCTTTGTGCCACTGAGGCCTCACTTTTTGATATAGGAAAAGTGACACAATGGTGCCGCTAGGGGCTTCCAAATAAACACAGATGTTGGTAAGGTGGCCTGCTATAACTGAACGGACTGCCCCTTCATCAGTCGCTTCTGTCAAGAGCTGCATTTTCTTTGTCTTGCTGGCCAACACAGGGCAAACCCTAATTCAGAACTCCCACAGAGTTTTGTAGACAAATATGGAGCTTATTTATAAGCCCTTGCACCGCTGGTACATCACTTTTAATATTGGAAAATGTGTGATTTTCCGGTGGCGCAAGAAGCTTGTAAATAAGCCCTTTTAGATGTAACATATGCTCTGTAATGGCCCATCACAACTGAACCCGGCAAATTCTTGTGGTGAAAGAAGCACCTGTGGAGCTGATCTGCACTACCTCTTTTGTCATCATATGAGCTTGTCTGGATGGGCTGCTGGCATGTGCATCAACTCAGTGCTTCACAGGGACTCTTTTGTATCACCTAAAGGAACATTAACACTTGTATGGCCCGCTCATTGTCACAGATATCACTGGTGCACAGATCATGCCAGCGCTATTGCCACAGCATTTCCTTTGCTTACATGGGGCATTGCTATTTTGAGCAAAAAGTTATGTGATCCATACTTAATGTTGCCACTATTGACCAATGGGTAAATGAGACACAAACCATGTGCACTTACCAGCTTCTCCACCAACTTGGATGCCAATGTAGTCTAGCAGGTCTGACTCTCTGCCAACCACATTGGCCCAGCGATGTTTCAGCTGATGGACTGCCCGGTCAATTCCAAACAGCCTCTACATCTGTGCCCCCACCTTCTCTCCACATTGCCTCTGCATTGCCACAGGGTAGCCCAGGAGTACATGTTTCCCACTGGCTACCATATTGGGTAGGTGATAGGTTGCCAGCCACAAGAAACTCCCAAACTCCTTTGCGCTCATAGTGCGAACCCTACCCTTCCCAGGCATGATCCCACCTAAATACAATAAACACCCAAACAAAATTGAACCCCAAAAACCCATAACTAGTCCTATTACAACAATACCCCGGAAGACAAACACCTGACTGAACACAGAACAATATACAACAGAAAGCACATAAAGAACTTGAAGAAAACTAAAGGGACTGCAGATAAAACTAACCAGCGTCACACAAACCAAAACACTCCCCAGAACAGCCAGCACACAACCAATCAGAAGCACAGACGGTTAAACTGTGACTTCACACTTACTATTTGCAGCATGCATGAGACATGACATCACATCCTGAGAGGATGCTTCACGTTTTCAAATGATGCATTGTCTTTTTTACACTACCAGCCAATGCGTTGGTTTCACACAAGGCCTGACAACCATGCGGTCATTCGAACATGTCAGCTGGTAATTGTCATGACAGGTGGTTCCTCTAAAACTCCTGCTTTAGGCTCATGCCTCCTTTTTCTTGTGACACAATAGGGCAAATGTGTTTTTTGTGTGTATTGGGATGTGCAATGCATGTAATCATTTACAGGGATTGCTGTGTTGTGTGTGAATAGTGGAGTTGACCTGCTTACTGTCTTTGCATGTATTAAATATGTGTGTTGACAGTGTACATATGTGTGATTTCATGCTTTTCCGGCCTCATACTACACACAGGGCCCAATCCTCTGGTAGTGCAAGGGCACATCTTACAAGGGTTGCCCTGTGTGCTACATGTGTATTAGCACCCAGTGACATTGCTTTAGCTTGCCCCAGGAATGCTTCAAACTAGCACTGGTATAGTGTCAGTACACTCACATCTACAACAGCGCAACCTACTGAAAATCTGCACTGTGTGCCTCAGTTCATGTAGCAGGCTGTGGGTATACTTGGGAGGGTTTCATTTTCCCTGGCAGGTATGGATGGTGCAATATGAGTGGTTGAGTTTAGGCCATTCATATTTAACAGTCATACCCCACTCTAAAGTAACAGAGCATTATTTGTGTGCAGCATGATTCTCACACATGCTGATATTGCTATGCTAGATCACCATGCACACTGTTGCGTGACCTCCTACATATTGCTGACAGTAAGACAGTGAGTATCTGAAAAGTTTCAGTGCTCCGTCCATCATCTCTTTGTGTTTTATTTGTTCTCCATAAGTTGGCAGTGTATGCCCAGACGTTGGTCCCTTGCTCATTTTGCCACTGCATTCAAGCCAGCCTAGTTGATGAAGGGTGTTACCCAGAAAGCGGTCCTAGGATGCTTGTTTCTGGTTCAGGGAAGACCTGGCTTGGCAGTTCCGGCTGGACTGTTCCCATGAGGCACAGGGTCAAGACTGATTTGCATATACCTGGGTTTGAACAGAGGTAGAGAAGTGAGCTAAAGAATAGTGATAGATTCAACCCAGATCTTGGACTGGGGGTGAGTGTCTGAAAAGTTTCAGTGCTCCGTCCATCATCTCCTTGTGCTTGCTTTGTTCGTCCTAAGTTGGCAGGGTATGCTCAGACATGGGGCCCTTGCTCACTTTGCCACTGGATTCAAGCTAGCCTGGCTGATGAAGGGTGTTACCCAGAAACCGGTCCCAGAATGCTTGTTTCCAGTTCAGGGAAGACCTGGTTTGGCAGTTTGGGCTGGAATGTTCCCATGAGTCACAGGGTCAAGACTGATTTGCATATAGCTGGGTCTTAAAGGAGGTGGCGAAGTGAGCTAAAGAATGATTATGGATTCAACCCAGATCTTTGACTGGGGGTGAGTGTCTGAAAAGATTTAGCGCTTCGTCCATCATCTCCTTGTGTTTGCTTTACACACCAAAACTTGACAGACATTCCCAATAGAGGCAGAACAAGGATCTATCAATTGATGTAACCTTGGCTCATCTGTTTCCATGTGTTCTGCATCCTGTTGCTCACATTGGTCTTTTAGAATTATTTCAAGAATGGTTTATGTGGCGCAGTGTGTTAGGGGATGTCAGCAAGAGGGTACCTTCTTGCATATCCTACGGGAGTGCTCAGAGATAGTTCGCTTCTGGATGAAAGCTACTGATACCATGTCCAGGGTGGTGGGCGAGACGGTCCCGATGGAACAGAAGTAGCTTCTGCTGATGATTAAAGGTGAATCTGACTGGTAGAGATATGTGGGAATATGGTTGGCCCTGGCTGCGGGAATTGGAAGCGCAACATTGCCAGGGAGAGGGGAGGCCTACGCCTCCGCAGTTGGAGGAATGGAAATGTGATCTTGACTGGTGCCAACGGTCTGAAGAAACTTTGTATGACAGCAGGGGATGTGCTAAAAAATTGGAAAAGGTGTGGGCGCACTATCCATACTAATAATATAAAGAGAGAGCCCAAACCTTTGAGGCGGGTAATCTCAGGAACCACAGCACCAATCACAACACCCAATACAGCGTTGGAAAGGGCAGTTGCAGCAGAAGGACATAGGCTATGCAGACGCCCACCATAAACATTTAAAAGGTAAAAGAACTGTGCCAGCAAAGTAGTCCCTTGTGGGCGTGTCTGCGTTGTGCTGTGGGCGTGTGCTGGGGGCGTGACAAACGCAGGGGGCGTGTGGTACGTTCCGCCCTTCATGCCATGTCTCATACTGTGTGCTAATCCCACCCTGCTCCCTTTAAATACCCCTGCACCCCATAATCATTACCCCCTTACTCCTTAAAATACCCCAACACCCTTAAACACTAACCCATCTTTACCCTATAAATATACCCTGTACCCCAAAACCCAGACCTATCCCTAAACCCTAAAAATACCCCTGTATCCCAAAACCCAAACCTAGCCCTGAACCCTATAAATACCCCTGTACCTCAAAACCCAAACCTACCCCTGAACCCTAAAAATACCCCTGTACCCCAAAACCCAAACCTAGCCCTGAACCCTAAAAATACCACTGTACCCCAAAACCCAGACCTATCCCTAAACCCTAAAAATACCCCTGTATCCCAAAACCCAAACCGAGCCCTGAACCCTATAATGCCCCTGTACCTCAAAACCCAAACCTACCCCTGAACCCTAAAAACACCCCTGTACCCCAAAACCCAAACCTAGCCCTGAACCCTAAAAATACCACTGTACCCCAAAACCCAAACATACCCCTGAACCCTAAAATACCCCTGTACCCCAAAACCCAAACCTAGCCCTGAACCCTTAAAATACCCCTGTACCCCAAAACCCAAACCTAGCCCTGCACCCTAAAAATACCACTGTACCCCAAAACCCAAACCTACCCCTGAACCCTAAAATACCCCTGTACCCCAAAACCCAAACCTAGCCCTGAACCCTTTAAATACCCCTGTACCCCAAAATCCAAACCTACCCCTGAACCGTAAAAGTACCCCTGTTCCCCAAAACCCAAACCTAGCCCTGAACTCTAAAAATAACCCTGTACCCCAACACCCAAACCTACCCCTGAACCCTAAAAACCCCTGTACCCCAAAACACAAACCTAGCCCTGAACCCTAAAAATACCCCTGTACCCCAAAACACAAACCTAGCCCTGATCCCTATAATGCCCCTGTACCTCAAAACCCAAACCTACCCCTGAACCCTAAAAACACCCCTGTACCCCAAAACCCAAACGTAGCCCTGAACCCTAAAAATACCAATGTACCCCAAAACCTAAACCTACCCCTGAACCCTAAAATACCCCTGTACCCCAAAACCCAAACCTAGCCCTGAACCCTTAAAATACCCCTGTACCCCAAAACCCAAACCTACCCCATAACCGTAAAAGTACCCCTGTATCCCAAAACCCAAACCTAGCCCTGAACCCTATAAATACCTCTGTACCTCAAAACCCAAACCTACCCCGGAACCCTAAAAATACCCCTGTACCCCAAAACCCAAACCTAGCCCTGAACCCTAAAAATACCACTGTACCCCAAAACCCAAACCTACCCCTGAACCCTAAAATACCCCTGTACCCCAAAACCCAAACCTAGCCCTGAACCCTTAAAATAACCCTATACCCCAAAACCCAAACCTACCCCTGAACCGTAAAAGTACCCCTGTACCCCAAAACCCAAACCTAGCCCTGAACCCTAAAAATAACCCTGTACTCCAAAACCCAAACCTACCCCTGAACCCTAAAATACCCCTGTACCCCAAAACCCAAACCTTGCCCTGAACCCTAAAAATACCCCTGTACCCCAAAACCCAAACCTAGCCCTGAACTCTAAGAAAACACCCCTGTACCCCAAAACCCAAACCTACCCCTGAAACCTAAAAATACCCCTGTACCCCAAAACCCAAACCTAGCCCTGAACCCTAAAAATACCCCTGTACCCCAAAACCCATACCTATCCCTAAACCCTAAAACTACCCCTGTACCACATAACCCAAAACTATATCTGAACCCTCAAAATACCCAAACACCCCAAAACATATACCTCAGTACCCCAAAACATATACCCCTATACCCATACTTACCTTATCCAAACATTAAAAAAAAACAGGCTTTTACCATTCATGCATTTACAACGAATTTCATTGTAAATGTATGCGTGGTAAAAGCATATAAAATGTAATGCCATGCGTTATAATGGCATTGCGGAGTCATGGTACTTTCGTAATGAAAGTATGCGGAGTGATGGTATGCGGAAAGAAAGTTGGGGAATAATGGGTATTTTAATGCCCGGTAAGTACATTGGTGGCACGGCGGCCCACATCTCCTGCAACATACTCATATTTTTTCACGACCCATTTGAAAAATGCACAGGTCTCTCCATTGATGGCCAGCACCGACATACACTTTTAGACACACCTCATGCCACAAGTTCTAGAATTGCGAACTTTAGAGCCCGGGAGCTACGTTCGAATCTCGGCATCAGCTCAACATCCTGTGATTCCAGGCAAATCGCTTTGTCTCCCCGTGCCTACCACAAATGAATGTGTTCATCTGAAATGTAAATTGTGCTCATGCCATGGTTTCGAGTTCGCACTATATAATATTGCAAGGAAAAATAAAGTAGGGAAACTCGAGTTCACACACTACTGAATGCGCACTCTTAAGTGCATCAGCAGTGCACTGTGAATCGGAGCGTTTCACAGGCCTGTCAGAGATAAGAAATGCTATCAAAACGAAATCCTACAACACAATATACTACTGGCCGGCAGCAATTCATACCCAGACAACGTCGGGATGGGCTGCTAGTTGAAAATATAGAGAATTTGGGGTCGATATATAGGTGCTTGTTGGACGAGTACAATTATATTGTTTTCATTGTTCCCTCATAAATATATTCCTTTTGATTTTTGTGGTCTCTTCATGTAAGAACACATGGAAATGTTTTATACTGTGGTCTCTTGAGCACAGTTAACAAAAAGAATTTTAAAAAAAATGGTTTATGTGCACGGAAGTGTTAAGAGAACCCACCATCTCATGTTGTGGTACACAAACATCGGCTGTGTCTGCAAGGATATGTGTGGGACAGGCACATTGCAATTACACATAGTCATTGACCACCAAGCGTAGTCTATGATTTGTGGACCATGAGGACAATTTGTCTAACCACAACTAGTCAGGTGTAGTAAAACATACAAACATGAAAATGTTTGCCCTTGGGACCCATCACATAATGGGGAGATCTACAAGGAAGTGCTGCAGCGCGACAACGCAAGCCCTTTGGCCGTGCCACGTTGCAGCACTTCTGAAGCACAGGAATTCTACATATTTACAATGATATGACGCATTCCTGTGCTCTCCCCTGCTCTGGCACACAAACTGCAGCCATGCGCCAGCGCAGGCACCCTTGCATCATGGTGCAAGGATGCCTGCGTCATGGGGAGATTGTTTTTGTGCAGGAAGGGGTACCTTACTGCACAAAAACAATCACTACAGGCATTTCCCTCTTTCAATACGTGCTGTAGAATGCAGCAAACAGTGAAAGAGGAAAAAACGATGAGAAATGAATACATTTCTCCTCATTGCGCCTCGTTACGCCTCCTCTGGGGAGGCGGAGCAATGACAAGTATTTCCAGAGTTACGATTCCTCGTAAATCTGGAAATGTGCCTCATTCCTTGGGTGTTGCAGCAACACCCATGAAACACCCCTTCACACAAAGTGTTGCGTGTGAAGGGGCCATATTTACAAGGAGAGGAAAAGTCACGCAGGGTGGCTTTTCCTCTCCTTGTAAATATGGAGAAGTGAAATGCGCCTCCAGTACGTCACAAAAAGTTATGTACTGGTGGCTCAAGGGGCTCGTAAATCTGCCTCCATGTTTCTAGGTTGTGTGGTTACTTTAAGTTCAGTGATGGCTATGCATTCAGACATGAAGTTCGCCTGCAATTTTCTAGCCACAGTGGAACACCATTGGCACCTTGGCGGCATTGACTTTGCTCTATGTGATTTCTTAGGCTCAATTGTTACGCATTCTGAATCTAGGTGTTGTGTCTTCATATTCACAAAGAGAATATGCTGATAGGAGTTTAGGTATTGTTTATATCTGAGTGCAATACACCAACATGGTAGGCTACATCACTGCTTGACCCATTGGCATATTACCCTAGTGGGGCAAGCGTGGCGACATTCTCACTAGGTAGACACTGCTGCACTGGCAAAGTATAGTATGTAGCATCCGTATGTGTGATATGAGGTCTCCTAATGGATTTCATATGTGGATGCAGTTTTTGATGTAGCATATGTAAACCATAAGTTTGGGACAGAGTTCCCATGCACATACTATGTGGATGGCTTCACAGTCATCATATTATGAGTTGAACCTACAATCACCTACAAGTATGAGGCTGTACAAATGGCTAGCTATAGGAGAGACACACGGGGCGTGGCTAAGGAACCAGAGGAAATGGCCACCGCTCTGGGGAGCTCCGTGGGAACGTAGCGTGACGGGAGCTCTCCAGGTGTTATTTACGGTCACCCGGTCTCTGAAATTGCAGCATTCGTCAGCGGAACACATGCTGCTTGGAATGGGACCCTTGGGGTGAGAAGAAACATGACTTTCTTCGGCTTTTTGCCGATCGCGGATCGCGGCTGAGGAGCGACGCACACTGTGTCATAGCACACTATTTGCCTTACCAAACCATGTTAATTGTGGTTGGGAATGGAGGACTTTTTTCTACAGGTAGTTGACATGCACACTATTTTGTTTGTTCCAGATGTTATACTATGCTGTTTGTTACACATAGCTACAGACATTTTCTGTGTAGCAATTATGAGTAGATGTAATGTGAATGTTTTGGTGTTTACTGTGACTATGAAATCAAAATGCATACACATTTGTAGTGCTCATATGTTTATTACATATATATATATATATATATATATATATATATATATATATATATATATATATATATATATATATATATATATGTACAGTTTCATGTAGTTGTCATTTTGTGACATGATGTAAGTCACTCATGCATCAGTGAAAAAATTGTGAATGGTATGGTCCCTCTGCCATGTTGCTGCTACTGATGGAACAGTTTGATGTAGGTCCTCATCTACCTCATCCTCATCGTCTGGCAGTTCCTGCTCCTTCGTGGCATCAGCCCATGGTACATATGTTCGCACACAAATATTGTTCAATATGCAGCAAACAAGTGTGATTTTGCATACCGTTGGTGACAAGTGGACCAATTGGCCCCCAGACATATCCAGACTCCTGAAGTGGGATTTCAGTATGCCAAATGTCTGCTCTACTATGGACCGGGTCCTGCTTAGGGAATGATTGTACCTCCGCTGTGGTTCCATCTGGGGTTTTTTAAGAGGAGTCATCACCCACGGCTACAGAACATATCTTTGGTCAGCTGCAAAGTCAGGAGGGATACAATTAGCTAAGAGTCATGACAAGGGATAGACCCACATTCATGTAAATACTGTTATGTGTCCTGAATGACTCATACACTTTGCCTACTGTAAGAGACATGCCATGACATTGTGGAGCCTACACGCAAGAAGGAATAGGAAATTACTGACACTGTACGACACATACAGGTGTGCTGTCCTCTGTGATTCACTTACTATTTGTCATAGTTGTGAGTGCTAATGGCATAAAGGTGATAATTTTTCACCAGTAAGGAGAGTCAATTAGCCATTGAGTAGGCAAATCTCTGACACTCATCTATTGTGTCAGTCTTTGATTACTGTTGCTATTTCTGAACTGATACATGTATGATTTTACAAGCTGTAGCTGGAACTGGTGATGTTGCGTATTTCAGTCAAATATATTTGGCTGTGAGAGTTGGAGTTCTTGTTGTTAAATGTGTACTTCCATGGAGAGGGTAGTGAGTGTATTTCAATATGGAACATGATTGTGTACACAGAGCAGTGCAGCATGTCCACTATGTTGACAGTACACAAGAGGTTTGAGTTATGTTAGAGTCTTGCGCTGTACAGTGCAACTGGTAGACTAACCACATTACAGTGCCACACTGCTTGGGAACAGTGTAGGACATATATTCCACATAATTCAGTGTCCAGGGTTTGGTACTTATGCTGGCAGGGAATGTGCAGCATTGCTCCATGGAAAGCACATTATTACCAATATGACTGTGTTATTGGCTGTCATGGGAGATGTAGTTTGTGAATGAGGCTGTACCTTCCTGCACAGTCTGGAGCCTTGGAGGACTGATAGAGTGGTTTGTGCATTACAAAACAGTGCACACATAGGACGGGATTTGTGTATGTGATGCGAGGTTCAATATGACTACATTTCTCAATTTTCACAGGTCTGAGATGCATCACATATCTCATGGCAATAGGATTTACCTGTGGAAACACAGACTAAAGGAGGGCAATAACTGACTTTGACATGGTGTTTGGACACAGCATTGTACATAGTGTTGCATTAGTGAAGCTCTTTCAAACAATTGAATGCACACACAGGACCCCATGTAGCAGTTGTTGACACAGGACAGTACTGGATGTCATCTGGCTGCACTGACCTGCATCCAAAGTGAAGGTCTGGAATGTGCCATATTCCTAACATACAGCACATCCATGGTCAATCCACATACACACCATCACATATTAGTGACTAGCGCCAACAACCCCCTTGCACCATAGTGCACGTGTCAGCGTTGTGTCCTCAAATAACTTAATAGTTCAAGGGACAGCTTCCTGCACCAAAAGCGAATAATCTATGCAATTTCCTCAATCTAAGAGTCCGGCAGAATGCAGGTCATATTATAATTGGACATATAATTATGTATCCTCATTTCACCGTCCCTTGGGAAGCACAATATTTGCAAACAGTCCCAGGGTCCCTGATTCTTGGCTATGTGGAAATGTATGAGATCTTCATTGGTGTTGCATCGGAAAAGCCAACAAAAGGCCCATGATACACTTCCTTAACGTAGGGTACATCAATGCTGCACTTTGCTCTGTCTTGCCTTACTGCACATCTATAAGGCCATGCAAGGGCATACAGACAGACTTTGCATTGCCTCATTAATATGAGTTGGAGACCTGCTCCACCAGAGCGCCATGACCAGTGATGCCCCAGCAGCCCGGTTCACATGTACATGTGGCCCACAGTGGCGTACACAGTCTGTACATGTGTGACTAGTAGGATTGTGTTGCACATATGTAGATCCACACCAAGTACTCACACCCTATTTCTTTCAGCCCAAGACAAATATGGCAATGTATTCCAACATATTTGACGGTCATTTGGTCTGTCATGTGCTTGAGACGTACTCACCAACCATTAGGCCATTCCAATATGTCCCATTCTGGAAGCTCTCATTGATTGTGGAATGACAGAAAATGAAGCAATCATGAGCACCTCCCAGGTACTTACGAGAACATTGATGAAGAGCTCCAGATGGTCCACGATTTCTTGCACGTTCATGGAATAAGTGTGCTTCCTATTCCGGTACAGGTGTACAAGTAGGGCTCATCCTGCCAGCAGATGGCCCATTAATGCACACTAAATACTTCAATTGTGTGACTGGGAGAATTTCACAAAGTCAGTTACACCCAGTCATGTGTCCTAAGACAGGCTACCGGTACAAAAAGGCGAAGGGCAGAAAAATGCCAACTTTCAAACCGGGCCGAAGACGGCTGTAATGCCAGAAACCGGTCCCCGGGAGCTTGTTTCCTTCCCAGTGTAAGAATTGGCTTTTGTAGTTTGGTTTGCCCTGTTCCCATCATGCACTGGGACAGGAAAAGACTAATTTGCATACAGCCAGGTTCTGAAACTGGGATGGTGCAGTGAGCTAAAAAACGGTGTTGGATCTAGCCCTGATCTCTTGACTGGGTGAGAGCTTTCTGCTTAATTCAGAGACTCTGTCCCTCACCACCCCTTGTTGTAAATATTTTTGTCCACCCTAAGCGTGGAAGGGTATTCTCAGATGTGAGACCCTTGCTCATTGCACCATCAGGATTCAAGCAAACCGGGCCGAAGACGGCTGTAATGCCAGAAACCGGTCCCCGGGAGCTTGTTTCCTTCCCAGTGTAAGAATTGGCTTTTGTAGTTTGGTTTGCCCTGTTCCCATCATGCACTGGGACAGGAAAAGACTAATTTGCATACAGCCAGGTTCTGAAACTGGGATGGTGCAGTGAGCTAAAAAACGGTGTTGGATCTAGCCCTGATCTCTTGACTGGGTGAGAGCTTTCTGCTTAATTCAGAGACTCTGTCCCTCACCACCCCTTGTTGTAAATATTAACTTTCTAATTGTGGCACTTTTAAAATTGTAATCAAAACCCGGACTTTAGCATTAAACAGGGCTTTTCATTACAATTCCAGAGAAACCAAATTTAAACTGTTACCTGCTCCCAAGTGAAAATTACTGATTGGTAAATGTACAAAGGAATCCCCAATGTTATCCTATGGGAGGGGTAGGCTTCACAGTAGTGAAACATTAATTTAGGAGTTTTTCATTACAAGGGCATGTAAAACTTAAAGGTACATGTCCAATCATTTAATTACACAGCACCATGCCTTATAGGCTAGCTAGGTCTAGGGGTGACCTATATGTAATAATAATAAAGAGTTTAAGGCTTGGCAATGGCGTTTCTTTGCCAAGTAAACATGGTAGTTTAAACTTTAAAACTGCCTTTAGGCTGCAGTGGCAGGCCTGGGACAGGTTTTAAGGTGCTACTTAAGTGGGTGGCACAATAAATTCTGCAGGCCCACTGGTAGCATTTAAGTTACAAGCCTGGGTGTATGTCACAACACTTTACACCAGACTTATTAGTAAACTGAATATTCAAATTGGGTAGCAGCCAATTTAACGATGTTTTAGGGGGATGAACACAAGCACTTTAGCACTGGCTAGTAGGAAATTGCACAGTCCTAGGAGCAACCAAAACAGTATTCAGACAAAATTTTGAGTTAGAAATTATGACTTACACAAATACGGTGTTATAAATATTGTGACCCAGAAATATCGACAGCAAGAATATTGTGGTCAAGAATATCAATTTTAAGGTAAGAAACATTGTTTTTAAAAATATAGAAGTCATTATTATCGTTTGCAAAAATATAGTTTTTTAAAATATCGGTCTTGTATTACTGTTATGTATTTTAGTACATATTTAAAATGTATGTGATTTCTTTTTTGTATAAGAATTGTTTATGTTTTTTAATATATGTGTTACATTTTTAGTAGTTATCAATTTTATTTTAATAAAATGTTGTATTTTTTTGTTCCGTAGTGGGTTGTAGGTTTATAGGGGTATAGGGTGGGAAGTAATTCAATTATAATAAATTAAAGGTTATTTTTTTGTTATTAATATTTATTTAATTGAGATCTTAAAGTGTTAATAGTGGGAAGTAAATTATTAATAATTCATTATTAATTGGTTGTTAATTAATATCAATTAATCTATTGGTAATTAATTATGGTAATATTGTCATTTTTGTAGGTGTGGGTTGCGGGGTTTATAGGGGTAAAGTGTGGGAAGTAGTTTATTTTTACTTCATTAAGAATAAGCTGTTAATTCATATTAATTAATTCACTTGAAAATTAAATAAGGAAATTGTGTATTTAATTTTAGCTGCAGGCTGTGGAGTTTATATAGGTAAAGGGTTGGAAGTAATTTCTTTTTGATTAATTAAAAGTTAGTTGTTAATTGACTTTAATTAATTTATTGAAATTTAATTATGGGAATTGTGCAATTAATTTTAGGTGTGGGTTGTGGGATTAATAGGGGTAAAGGGTGGGAAGTATTTTATGTTTAATTAATTAATAATTAGTTGATCATTAAAATTAATTAATTAATTGATCTTTAATTAGGATAATTCTTTATTTTTTGTGTGTGGGTTTTACTTTTATTGGGGTGAAGGGTGGGGAGTAATTTAATTTTACTTACCTTATAATTAGTAGTCAAATACTATTAGTTTTTTTTATTGAAATTAAGTTTTAATTGTGTAATCAATTTTTTACAGTTTAATTTTAGCTGTGTGTTGTGGGCATTATAGGGGTAAAGTGTGCGAAGTTAATACATTTTTAGTAGTTTTAATTTTTTTTAAATAATTAATTAATTATTTATATTTCTTTAATTGGTCATTAATGATGTAATAATTGATGTTTTTTCTTCTAAATATTTTCAAATACAAAAAAGTATTTGTTTGAAAAAAAAAATTTGTTTATTTATTATAATATTTTTTGGT